>NW_028327172.1:211495397-211807482 GCF_987537825.1 Furipterus horrens
AACTCATAAGGGATTGTTAAAAATGACTAAACGTTTCATGGTGACAACACAGCATTAAACAAAAGACAGGGTGCTCCTAAGGGGGGAGATCTCTGTGACTGTACAGGCTGAACACCCACAAAGCCACCCTGCCAGCGGAGGAATATGCGTGAAAGGTACCCCCCTATTTCATCTGCTCAGAGCCCTTTGTCCAAATCCACCCTAAGGTCACTGAGAGGGAGTGGAGGCTGTGCCTCTTCTGCATAATGAAACTCTAAGATTGGGAAAACTTCAACCAAACAACACGTGATTGCTACAAAATTAGTCTAGGTAAACTCCACGGAAACTCAGGGCAATAAACAATAGCAACGCAAAACGAAATGAGAGCAACCACAGAGAATTCAAAAGCCACCGAGAGGCTGAAATCCCAGCCAGAGTAACTGCTGTCACGCTGAGCGATTGTATAAGTTCAGAGGAGCTGAATGCAGCCTCGCCCGTCTCCGGAACTCACTCAGGGTAATTGAAAAACACTTTAGGCTTTCCTGAAATCGCTGCAGTTTTCCTCCCCAAACATGGCTGGAAAGCAGAATGTGAGATACACAGAAACACTGTGAAAAAACTGTCTTTGGGTTAGAAATATAAAACCTTTTATGTTTCAGAACTAAAGGCCATAAAAACAAATATCTATATTTACCTGTGCCTGTGAATGGCAATGAGACATTTTAAGAAGAGAAACGCTTCTATGGTATATATGCATTGCCTTGTTTAGGTCAGGTTAGATTGCAATGGAATGACTAACCAACTTCAGGTTTTATAATTAAACAAAACTTCACCTTATGTATGTGTATTCTTATTGCTCTGCAGAATTTCTGCTTATCACTGAATATGGATTGAGCACTTGTCTATGTAAGATTCAGGAAAGCCAGGTCATTCTTTTTTTAAGAATGAAGTTTATCAATTAAAATGTATTGGCACAGCAAAGTAGTCTTGGAGGTATCAGAAGAGGGTTCAGTCTCCTCCTTCCACTGCCTAGCAGACAGCTCATTATTAGCTAAGCTACAGGACGGCTGCACAGGCCTCAGTTTCTTTTCCGTGTCCCAGGTTCCTCTCAACATGTCTACAGATGGGACCCACCTGTACACCATTGGGTCTGCCCCAGCTCCTCTGCACTTCCTTGAGAATAAAGCAGCAGCCTGGGCCCTCCATTCAATAGTGCTTAAAATATGAAGTAGTCGTGGTCAAGGTAATAGTTGTGTTATTCTAACAATAATTAATAATAATCATGGTTCACCGAACATTCGCAAGTGTCTTCTTCAGGGTTTAGCATTTTGTGGATGATGCATTTTCCATTTCATTTACTCATCACAAAAGCCCTGTGAGGTAGGTACTATTATTAGCCCGATGTTTAAATATGAAAACTGAGGTCCAGACAGCCCTTTCTTTCCCAGGGTCCCAAGGTCACTCAGCTTGTTTGTCTCTGAACCAGGATTAAGACGCAGCCAAACTACAGACTTGTATTATTAGCCACGGGGTCCTTGTTTCCCAGACTTTGATCAGTTTTGTACCACTGTTAAAGCTGTTGGTCTTTAAAAAAAAAAAAAAAATCACTCATCTATTTATTCAAGTTCCATCTGTTTTGAACACTAAGCATTAATTTATTAAAACATAAATTGTTTATCCACATACCCCTCAGATCATCTTGCACACTGCCTGGATCCATCCATCTGACAAATATTTATTAGGTCCTGCTAGAGTGCCAGATGTGGCTCATGGCAGAGAAATTATGAAGGCACCCATCGCTGGAGAAAAACACGACGAAGAGGAGAAGATTCTGCCGGCGGCCCACAAGGAGCTCCAGAAGACAGTCATTTTGAGAGAGCAGAGTGGGATCAAGGTGCAGATGGGTTCGTTGGGGCCTGAGGAAGTGCATCCCAATCTGTGCTATGACTGGTGGGCGCTTTCAGGACAGGGCACCAGAAACCAAGAGCAGGACTCAGGGCAGCCGGACGTGGCCCCCAGCTGGGAGGAGTGAGGGCCCTGTGCTCAGCTCACGGAGGGGCATAGAGATATCTGGACTCCCTTTCATGGGTCCCTTTCTGGCAACTGAACAGGTAGCAGGGACCAGGATGGACCTCAGCTTTTCCCAAAAATATCCAAAGGAAACCAGTGTCTGAAAAGGCTTGGAATCACCACTCAGACAGAGGAACAATGAAACCCCTTCCCCACGCTCCAATAATTCCACAACAGCCAGGAAACATAAACATGAGTGTCGGTAACTACTCAAGTGAATCCTGTTAGAATGGCAGCTCCTGGAGGACAGTGAATACTGTCTCCTGGATCTCAATGCTTGGAACAATCTGTGGTGCAGGAGAGATGCTCAGTAACTCTTGGTTGAACTAGTGGGTAAATTAGAACATGTGCCAGCCTTTCCTTGGGACAGTCAGTTGTAGAGGTAAACAAAAGATATGGGTAGAAAACTCACTAATATATTATAGAGTCTTAAAGTCATGCTAAAACACCCAGATTTTTCTTGTTGACCCTGAAGAGAAAGCTATCCATATCCTAGGAGTGTGACGCCCAGTCTGGTTTTCTGCTGATGCAAGTTACTACACGTTCCCAGGTCGCTTTCATCCACCCTGGTCCCTGTCCTATAAAAATAACTAAACTTATTGGGGATTTCTGGTCTGAATGAATCACATATACAGTAGTCCCTCGCTATATCACGGTTCACTTATCGCGGCCTCACTGTATCGCGGGATTTTAAAAAATATCATATTTAATTATTTATCACGGATTTTTCTCTATATCGCAGGATTCTGTGGTACTGTATACGTGTGTTGTTAAAGTTACGTAGGTTTAAGAGTGTAGAATAAATGTAAGGTTCCCACTTCGCAGGGGGGTCTAGAACATAATATCCGCGATAAGTGAGGGAATATTGTATTATATAAATATTTTAAAATTTAAACTAAGACTTTGTAAAGTTTAAAAAGTCCTAGTTTAAGCTAAAACTTCTTTTTTTTTCATAATAACCCATGAAGTAAGTACTACCTATTAACTCAATTGGAATAATATCACAATATTTTTTCAAAACACAGAGCTAGTGAGAGAGACAAGGTTCCAACCCAGGCATTAGAGGCTCTTCCCTACTGTATTGCAAGATTAGCATCACTTACCATCGGGGACTCATCCTTTCTTCTCTGTGCCCGTTGTCCATTTCAGCCCTAATATCCCACATCACTCTAAGGCTTTGCCTAGAAACAGCCCCGCCCATCTATGCTTATTACCAACTGGAGAGATGTGTCACTTTTTCAAGACATACATTTCTCTCGGCAATGACGCCCCAAGTTTACTGCCAGGTCTCAGCTGATGAGTAGGAAGCAATGGATCTTGTTTATCAGAGTAACAATTTCCATCTTCTTCCTCCTCTGGTCTGGAATGCTGCATCATTAAGATCAAAACAGCACGGGGAAAATTAACTAGGACTTTGCAGTTTGACCCCATCAAGTCCATGTCCACCAGATTCTTTCTTGACCACTTCCTCTTGTGTTCACCCATGATGGTTTCTCATTTATACTTGATTCTCAGTTCTCTACAGGTATGTCCTGACGTGAGTACCATCCTAGCAGTTACATTTAACTCGCTTGGTTTGTCAACGAAGAAAACCACTCTCTTTTCTGGTTATGATCTCTGCTTCTGGCACCGGCTTAGCTGAACAGTTTGGCACGAGGCCCTTAGTCTTTCCAGGAGCTGACCCCTGGAGTTCCTTACCTAGTTCCCCTCATAGTAAGTTAGCTGAGATCGTATCTGATGCCTTTTCTCCCTCTCTAAGGTTCTATGATTCTATCCACGGAGAGACTTCAGAAAGGGGAGCAACTTGTCACTTCCTCTGGGTAGTCAGAAGCATCAATGAGTCGATGGCAAGGTCACTAAGATGGAAATCAAAAGAGCTACATTGGAATCTCCGCTTTATTACATCAAGTCCCTTGAATTTCATCATCTCAACTATGTAAATGATAATAAAACCTGATTTGCTAATATTTTAAGGCGTAAGTTAATACGCAAGAAATTGTGTGGGTTTTATTATAAGCTACAAAAAAAAAAAGTCAAATATGTTATTATTGTCAGCTTCAGCCTGTGCTGAAAACATTTTCCAAACACCATTTGAACTAAAAGAGAGGATTAATTCAAATCAACACGCATTCCTTGGTCACCTACTTCTGTGCCCGGTGCCCTGTTTGCTTCTGGGTACCAAGGTCATGGGACAGCCTGAAGCACACGGCAGAGATGCCAAATAAACTGAATTAAAATTTGGAACATAACAAATGATGCCTGAAGGTCGGTCAAAATTTTTGTGTCATTTACAAAAGCAAGTTAGCCATGAGTCTCGCCAAGTGAAAATCTTTTCATCTGTGTAAACAACTAAAAAAAACAAAAAACAAAAAAAAACAAAAGTAGTTCCCTCTGTGATATCTGCTGTGACTTCATGAATAGATCTGGATTATAGGGCGCCCTCTAGAGGTTAGTTGACATTATTGCCTGCATTTTCTAAGAGCCCTTTGATCTCATGTTAAGTAATATCTAATTTCCAGATGAGGACTGCTGAATTTTGGAGAATTTAGCACTTAATATCAGCTTCTAAAGATAAACATTTTTTTATTAAAATTTTGAACATTTTAATTTATGATTTTTGTATTTATCTTTTCAGAAAAAAATCTGAAGCAAAATTTACAGAACTCTTGTATCTATCATCTTCTATACCTAACTTGTAGCTGTTTTCATTTCTTGCTTAACTAGCTGTTTATTTGACCCTCCCTGGTACTTAGAAAAGATATGTTTTGTGGACTTTAAAGTCTGTGAGAGAATAGTATTCATTAGATGTTTGTTCATGTACTTGATTGACTCGTATATAATTTTTCTTCTACCTTTCAGGAAAAATCTTTAATTAAGTAGTTAGAGTTTAAAAATAATGAAGTCTTTCATGGGTCTTTTCAATATCTCATAAATTGTAGTGTGTGCTCCTGTTCGTGGTTATTTTATAACAGGTGGAATTTTTGTACAAGAAAGTGGGTGTTTTTAGTTCCCTTCTCTGTCCTCATACATTGGCCATCAGGCAGTTGACTCTGGGCCATCTTTTGATGGTCCTACCTTGTGCTCTTAAGTATATTTTTAAAAATATTTATATGAGTCTATCTTCATTTTACTCTATTTGGGGTAAACGTACTATACATGACCCTCTGTTGATTGAGTTGACATAATCTTCATTTTATAACTATGCCCCCCCATTGTAAATATCAGAAAAAAGAAAAAGGGTTTAGAGGTTCTCATATCCACAGGATAGGTTCCCCCCAGCCCCGCCCCACCCCCACCCCCCCAATGATGACCATAGACTTCCTCTCATCTCCATGGTCTTGAAACTATTTAAAATTATAGCTACATTAGGATAACGGATGTTTGAATTGGAAATGATGGATTTAATGCCTTGGCCAGTTTGTTTATAATTTTTAAGTGTCACTCATCCCAGGAAAAGAGCAAGGAAATTAAGACCCTGAGAGTACAAAGCCAAAATAGAGAACAAAGTAGTTGCTGACATGGCGTGAAATTGGGGGAGGGTGCAGAGAGGAAAAGGTTTATACTTCAAAAGAGTACAAGCTCAAAACTTGGTTTTGTCTTATTATTTTTCCCCAGCGGATTCTCTATTTTCTCCATTGCTTTCTTTAGACCTGTTAGGGAGACATTTCCATCCTCATAGGCTTGGGTTTCCATGTAAAGGAACCTGTACTAGACAAGAGTGTCGATCCCACCTCTGACTCTCACTGCTTCCAGAACAGGAGTGAGTTATCCGAGCAGTGACCATGGGAGAAGAAATTGGGAAGGCTCTGCTCTGCCCTCTCCAGGGCATGCCTGTGGTGGCCCATCTGTGGCAACGGCTAAGCTGGCAAATCTGCAGCATTCAGAGGTGAGACATAAACAAGGTAATTGGGTGGTAACCCTAAAGTCACATTCCACACCAGACTTTCTCCTGCGTCTCACTCTTAATGATTCTTAACTCGGGATGCAAAGAAACATATTCTTTATCGTCACATGTAAACCCCAGTAATTCCCTTTCTTGTCCTTTTGAATTGAGGTAATTTTCAAAATTATTTAAAAAGCAGCAAGGTAAAATACTAGTAAGTAAATGAATCAAAATGGAGAAAATAGTAGAAAACTAGAATACAGACAGCTGTTTATCAACTTACTCATTCAAAAGATGTTTATTGAGGCTCCACAGTGCCAGGCTCTATTCTAGGTGGGGATTTTTAATAATGAACAAGACAGGCAGGACTCCTGCTTCTTGAACTTTGCAGAGCACACAAGGACAACACCATAGTGTTTGACATAGTTTTCTAGAGGTAGATCTTAATAACAACCGAAGAAGAGGGGAAATCATCTTCAATTACATGAAGAACAAGAGTGTTTGCTACCCAATGAGTTACCTCTCATATCATGTTTCTGGAGATACTATTTTTCACCCCCCAGTTACCAATGACATGTAACATTGCAGTGAACATCTTTATCAGGATACCTAACTTGTGGCCTCAGTAACTCATCAAGGAGTAGGTATCTAACACTCACCAAGTAAATCAGAGCTCTAACCCAATATTTTTAGCTCTTTGGTGCAAGGGATCCAGGTAATCTCTTAAAAATGAATGAACTCAAGACTTGGATCAGCAGCAAAGTGAGAAAAGTCAGCCAGAGATGGGGGTTCTGCCCTCTTCCACTTGTGCCCATACTGTGCCCATGGTTTGAGTATTGGCCAACTCTGTGAAGTATGTCTGCATTCGTCCAACATGATGTTTTAAAATTGGTTAATTGCAGTTGCAGAGGAGCAGAACATAATTATCAATTTCAAGCTCTGTGCTCTTGAGTGTCACATGACATTTTTTAAGTACCTACCTGTCTCATGAACCCATTTAGAAAAATCTTATATCTGTACTTCAATCTGTGATAACTTTGACAGAATGGTCAGCAAGCCTCAACAGTAAATAATAAATCTACCTTCTGGTTTGTTTTCAATATTCATTAGGGTGTATCTCTTGCTTTTTCTTTCTCTCTTTTCCAGTTCAGGCTTGTGCTAATTTTAAAAGTGATTTCCATTTTTTTATTCCTCAGTCATCCATCCTGGACCCTCTCAGAAAGGCACCCATGGACGAAAGGAAGTTATTTAACATTTCAGAACACACCAGGGGCTTAGAATTTCATCTCCCTGTGTCTAAGTTCCGACCGTCATTAATGCTGATTCTGAATGATCACTCCTTACCTCCAACAATCTTCATCATTTGGAGTAATAAATTTTTCCTGCTAGTGTAATTTAAATCTCACTAGGAGATAGAGATGAAATATGATCAATGGCTTCCCCGACTTGCAAAGAGAAAAAGAATGATGTTTGCATTATATAAGATGCTGTAACTCACTCCGTTGGCACCATTGTAGTTAAAACAACGAAGCAGTCTATGACATCCAGGTTGTTCTTCCACGCTAGGATGACACATTTCCATGGCAACACAGTGACTGTTTCAAAGTGACTAAGATTCTGATGATGGCCTCTGAATGGCCTTTGTTTTGAACTAGAACGTGTTATTAGAAAACCAAATAAGTTTCGTCAGGTCTCTGACTAAGGAAACTGAAACCAAACTAGATAGAAAATAGAGATCTTTCTAAGATAAAAGCAAATAAAGACGAAAGAAAAAATAAAACAGATTCAGAACACAGAAGGAAATGCTGCAACATCTGGGTAGCCCAAAGGCTCTCAATAGGTGGCAATATGAGAAAGTGCAAATAGAGACTTGTCATCATTTTGACTTCTTCAGTAGTGATGGTCAGATGTCTTGGCTGTTCAACCAAATCATAGCAATTTCCCACAAATGGACTTTCTTTAGTCAGTGGTAGCTCTTTTGATCAAAAACCTTCATGAAATTTTGATCAACAACAATGGAAAGTATTAGACTCTTAGCTAATGAAACAAATAAGTTTTGTCACAGTAATACAAAGTCTAAATAAACCAAACCAATCTTATTCTTTAAAAAAGTGTGCTGTTGTAGGCTGAATAATAATAATTGACTGATTTTGATAGAGTCAATCAGGATACAATTGTTGAAAGTGACATATTTTGTGAGGTGCCATTTCCATGTTAATTCCAAGCCTGTATTCTGGAAGGTGACTCTGAGGCCCAGTTCTAGTCCTTTCCTGAAAGGGAATACATTCTCACAAAGTCTGATACATCCAACATTCCAGAATCTGGTCACATAACAACAAGTTGTTGGATATTTCTTGGATTTTTGTACACATCTCCCAACTTCCTGTGCTATGCCAACTTCTTGGTGGCCATATTTTGTTTTTGGTCCAATACAATTTTCTGGAACTTCAACCTCAAAGATGAGGCAGATGCTAAATGACTGAGACATCCTGAGAGCTGGAGTCTAGAGGCAGACACAGAAACAGAAGACATGATTCATGTCCATCAGATCTATGAATTGTTTCTGACACTGGGTTTTCATTTCCCCTGAATAGCTCTACAATTCTTTGACAGCTGGGATTCCAATGACTTCAGGGCAGTTTAGCAATGGGAATTAGGTGCATTCTTCAGTCTCCATCTGCTCCAGCCACATGTCCAGTTTGCTCCTGCGTGCCTGAAGCTCCTCAAACAAATCAGAGTTGAAATATACATTTTCATTTTATAGCATCAAGTTGGCAAGTTCGGGTCTGTGCCATCGCAGTGTAAAACTGGGACTGGAGGCTTAAAGATTTGGGTTGTTCAAAGTCGTCAGATCCCTTATACTCTTTAATCCAAAAAAAAATCATATTAATGAACTTTTTGCAAATTTTTTCCCTAATTTAGCCACCCATCTAAATTCAATAAACAAAGTTGTTTCAATTTTTTCAAAACAAATAGGTCCAAACATTCATAAAATTCAGCCTTAATCATTTTCTCCATTAAAACCTTCAATGAACTGGACTGACAAAATTCAGAGCTCTAGCTTCCTTAATGTTAGAGATAAGAAAAACAGAGTCCACTAGTACATTTCTGGGACGCACAGTCATTTCATAAATTTCTCCCTCACTCTAGGTTCTCCTGTAGTAATTGAGCTCAGCTTGTACTGTTCAGACCAAAAGTTCTCATTCCTTAGAGAAAAGTACATTCACCTGTTTTTGATCAGCATGCACTCTGTATCCTTTGTAGCACATTCAAGGTGAATGGATTTGGCCTCATGTTGACCATCCCTCCAGGTTGGTCAGATGAATGAGGAGGGAAGAACTGGTTATTGGAACTTGGGTTGCATGGAATGTCTTCGGCCCTTGGTATATGATATGAGACTTTGAGACCTGCTTCTTTATGAGCTGCACAGGGAACCTCAGAGGAGCCAAGCCAGAGGTCATTCACAAATGGCTTCCACCAGAAACCCCTTCTTTTTCTTACTGCCTCTTATCTTCATCAACCTCAATTAGTCTGGATTTGGTACCTCCTTTTGAGTTTGAACATCTGCTATCTATCACCTGTGTTCATATTTGGTAAGTCACTTATCATCTGACTCCCCACCCTAATTTCTCCACTTGTTTTTGGCCACTGTATATATACCGTGCTTTGATGAGTTGCTTAAAATCTCCATCTCCTTGTGACTAAAACTGGAGGGTATCCTGTTAAGAACTTTGCTTTTCTGGGTGTGCGCTTGCTTTAATAGCCCACCCCTTTACTCAGGAAGAGCTGATAGTCACAGTTCTGTCGTGGTGAAGAACATGACCTTAAGTTGGAGTCAAACATAAGTGAGATTGGGCTCTGTCCCCTGCCTGCTGAGGAAAATGAGGTTTGTTTATCTGTTGGCTTATTACCTTTTATTTCGCTACTGCCTGAAGGGTAACATCAAAATAAACACTCGGAAGTTAGATTCATTCCCCCTCTTTTCTTCAGTCTTTTCAGTCTGAGGCAGAATAATAAAAAGCTACAAAAATTCCTGGGCAATGCAATAGGAACACGGAGACAAGATAATTAAACAAGGCCAAACAGCTTGAGCAACTTACAGCTGGCTAATGGGTAGCAAGGCCTTATCTTCCCTGACCAAGGACACTTGAGAGCAAATGGTTTATAACTCTCCTGCCTGACCAGAGAATACATAGCTTAAGTCACACTGGTCAGGAAGATAGGTAACAGAGACCCAGTTTGTGCCAGACAAACCGAAGGACAGATGAAGTCAGGGGGGAAAATAACAGAAACTCAATTAAAGCCAGACAGACCCAAGATAAAAATAAAGCAGTGAAGCTGACCAGAGAAGGATCCCAAACGCCCCTATACACTGAATTTCATAAATCAACATAGTGAAGGGCACACCAGAAAAACTAATAAATATTCTGTTAAGATGCTCTCCTAAGACCTCCTCTAGGATTCCTGACCCACAGAAGAGGTAAAGATCCTCAAAACAAAGAGTACCAGCATGGGCTGTCTCTGGAACACGCTCATGCCTTTTCTTGAGCATGAACATTTTACTTCCTTCTAAACTCTAAGGGTCCTCCTAAGACTTGCAACCAAGGGAGCAGCAGGCAGTGGCAGCTTCTCCCAGGCTTATCCTCTGCACCTGTCTCCAAGGCCCTCTTTTTCTCTGACATTTCCAGAGAGCCAGAGCAGACTGCCTAGGCTCTCTCCTGTGGCTTCTTCTATCCTAAGCCCTTCCTTTGTTTCACTGTCCCCAGCTTAATACATGGATTTTTAAAATCACCTGGACTCGTATTGTGAAATCTTTCCTGCACAAAGTGAAGAACCCACACACTACCAATTGGCTCAGGGCAGACCTGCTCCAGACCTGGTCCCTTTCTTTTGACAAACTGACCTATAGTCTCAACCAAACTTTTTCTGCCTTCTACAATCCCTTGCCACATTAATCTAAGTGTGAATGGGTTACTATTGTAGCCAAGAAATCATGTTGTTGTTGTTTTCAATTTGTCTTTCCAAATAGCATGTCTAGGGTCCCATCAACTCTCTCATTTCACTTACTCCTTGAAATGACTGTATTAACACTTTTCTAGATTCAAGGAAGCTGGTAGATTACTTTGATATCTAATGTTTTAACCAATCCCTAAATGGTTCTTTACTGGCTGAAGAAAAAAACCTAAGAGAAAGGGGAAATGGAAGCTTTTATTTATTTTCATATTAGGTAAAGAGTGAGTTTTGATGAATCGAAGATTCCTTAATGAGAATAACAATTGCAGGAGTCAGACAAGCTGGTTTTTATTCCTGCTCTGCCACTGACTGGCTCAGTTCCCTTGGATTGGTGACATAATTTACACATGCCCCAACTGCTAAACTGCACGATGGGTAACAGTGATGCACAACTTAAATAACAGCCATGAAGATAATAAATTCAATCATGGGTATGTACTTCATGCCTGATTCTTAGTCAGAACTCAATAATATTAGATCTTTCTAGTTGCCTCCTAGATGTTTTGTAACTATTTTGTATTTACAACAATGAATTTACAGAGTTGTGCCAATTCCTTGCTTAACCAGAACATTTGCGAAAAGACTTATTTTTATACAATTTTTTAATAACAGAAACAAAGTGGTGGAACTAAAGTATAACTCTAATAAAAATAAAATATCAATGCCAATAAATCTTGGTGGAGTGTTTTTCTCCTTTAAACTTGACTTGCTGCAATTGATTTTACACCTGCATTTTATGAGGCATATTTTATTTTTGTTAAAGCTTCCGTTGTGCTGAATAGGAAGCATACTGGTACGGGCTGAGTGCTGGGTCATAACTAGAAATAGCAGTACATCTGCATTTAAGAAAGCCTCTTAAGACTGTTCAAGTATTTCCTTTTTGTCTGAGACTGTATCTTCAGAAAAGAAGGAAAGAAACCTTTGAGCAGTATACTGGTGGACAGCTGTACTCATTGGCATGAAATATAGAATACAGTAATGTGAAGAAAGCAGTCCAATATGACAAGGAAATTCTAGCTGTGATCACTTTACCAACTCAACATACACTATGGATATAGTATATGAGTAATTGGCCCCTATTGGATGAAGAAAGCATGAATGGGGGCAATATATTTTCAAGAAGATAACTCTTGGCCCTGGCTGCTGGGTAACTCAGTTGGTAAGAGTGTTGTCTCAATACACCAAGGTTGCAGGTTTCATCTCCTGTTAGGGCACGTACAAGAATCAACCAATGACTACGTAAGTAAGTGGAACAGCAGATCAATCTCTCTCTCTCTCTCTCTCTCTCTCTCCACGCCATCCCCTCTTTCTAAAGTTAATTTAAAAATTTAAAGATACTTTTAGTCTTAATTTTAATATATTTAACCCAGAGGATTTTATTTGTGTTGTTTTTTAAGGTTTATTTTTACCCTCCTTTGTTTTCTTTCTTTGGAGGAATCCCTACTGCATGTGATTTAGCACTTATTAAACTAATTAATGATTGGGTAAATGGATGGATGGATAGTAGGATGCACAGTAGGATGGAAGAATAAATAATAGGATAGGGAGGTAGATCACGGATGGATGTATATATTCATAAAAGTCTGTTTACTCCAAAAATTCTAATACCTGAAGCATAACAAGCACTCAATAAAATAACTTGACTAACTCAAGCTGAAGTTCCCTTGATTCTCCCAGATATACAGCAAATTCGGCACCAAATAGGCAGCAAAGTTGGCCATTCGTTGACTGTCATCTGGCGTATACCTGACTGACTTCTTCAAAGACAGAATGAGATGAGCCAACAACAAGGTGAACAGATTCTGCTCATCAGGGTCTACTCTCAAGAAGAGGAGGAAGTACCAAAGGAAAGAGGAAACTCTCCTCTCCTTGCCAAAAGGCATTTTAATAGAATAACATGAGCTGAGATTTAAAATGAGAAGCCGTGAGTTAATAATGTCCTTGTCTATTACCTGCTCGCTCTCTCACAGTGGGCACTTTCCCTAGCCATACTGAGCAGCATTTCTCTCACTTGTACACTGGGCAATACACCTTCTCAATTTTTTTTTTTCACAAGAATTTAATCAAAGAATGCTCATGAGCCTGTGTGTTCCACTTTAAACTGCTATACAGATTTAGGCAACATCCATAGTAGGTTCAATAAAGAAAGTCAATTTTGTACATTGTAAAAGTATTAAAAGGTAAGAAAGAAGACCTTTCGCAGCCAGCTGAGGTCCTAGAGATGTGATTTCCCAGGACAATATGGTTTTGGTGAACGAGTCATTCAATCTTTTATTTCTGAAGCAGTTTGCATAAAGTAAAGTTAAAAAGCAAAATTGGGGAGCATAAGTGCTAACAAAGGTATAGTTTAATGCCTCTAACCTCTTTCCCGGTCATTCGTATGATTCCAAATCACGTTTCTACTAAGTAATTGGAGAGGTAGGTAGCTTTTTTCCTGGACAAACCCCATCAGCCACGATCAGGACCGCGCCTGGGTCTCGGAGGCTGTGTGGGACAGAAATACACTATGGAGCATGAGCCTGACCCCGCCCCCTCAGGGCAGCTTTATTGCATATTTATGCCCGTGGCTCCTGCATGCTTCTGAGACGGGAGATATGCTTGTTTACTGTTTGGACTGACTCCATTGCCACTCACCTGTGCTGAGCTTAATCTGGCAGCTACCTTCAGAGCCCAGTAAAGCTTGTTTCGAGCCAGAAGGAGGCTGGCAGGAAGAATGTGCTGAGCTCGGAGGCCTTCCTGAGCTTGCAGGATCAAATACTCGAGGGCAATATCACAGGTGCACAGCTTCCCAAAACACAGCCACCAAGCCACACATGCTAATCAGAATGCCTGAAGGCTGGCAGAAGTCTGGGAGCAATTTCTCTTTCATCGATCTCCACTCGACTTTTCTTAGGAACAAACGGGGAGATGTTGGATCTGACTATTAATGAATCAGGAAGCACTTTATTGGTCCTGAAGCACATTTGTCATGGCAATTTACATGAGTTAGCACCATGTTTCCAAAGCTTACTCGAGAATCTAGCAAGCATTCATTTTAATGAGCTAACACACCCAGAATGAATTATGCTTTCCTATGGTATTTATTACATATTGTCACAAACACTATTAAATTAATTTATGGGACCATTTTCAAACTGAAAAAAAAAATAAAGTGTTCATTATTAGAGCAAGAAAACAATCTTAAGAGATGCTCACTCCAGCATTTCTCATTCTGGTGGCTGTAGAAGCAGTTCTGGTGGTATTCTTTGCCTAGCCCAGTTAAAGGGAAGTTA
This sequence comes from Furipterus horrens, assembly GCF_987537825.1. Classification (NCBI taxonomy): domain Eukaryota; kingdom Metazoa; phylum Chordata; class Mammalia; order Chiroptera; family Furipteridae; genus Furipterus; species Furipterus horrens. The sequence continues at coordinate 211,509,615 of NW_028327172.1, forward strand.
AGAGGTCTGCATGTTGACTGGGGTCCAGGAAATCTGGGATGGGAAAAGTAGACCTTTGGACTATAGAGGGCAGAGCCTAAAAGAAAAACCAACTCTGATAAACTCATAACCAAGTTATCAATCCTTCGGAGCTAGGAAAGAGAAGCTCAGTCAGCAGCAGAATAGGGGATTATACATCAACACAAAAGATGCAAAATGGAGACTGGGTAAAAGGTGCTGCAGAGAGTCCTTGAGGGTGTGAAACACAGTGCTAGGCACACTTTTTATTTGACCAAGCTCTTAGCTATGTAGCAAGAAGCTCAGCTCAGGTGGACTGTAGCTTTACATGGTAATCATTAGTAATACCCTGGCTCTCTACGTCCACAGCCAACTGCAATTAAAATAAGTTGACTTTATAGACCCTTCTTTGATGTGATGTATTATCTCTCTAGGACTTTCTGGAATGCTGACATTTACCTTCCTCCCCATTTTCACAAATCTTCTGTATTGTAAGCTCCTGCCCAAGCCCAATGGTGCTGCCTTTCTTAGTGTAGCATGATCACTTAAGGACGTGGACTCCCAAATCACAGATCTATATCTACCAACTCTGTTCCCTTGAGACTTACTTAATCTCTGCATTGTGTGCAACTATAAAATGGGGGAAATAATAGTGACTTCTTTTCGAGTTAGCATGAAGATTGAGTTAAAATATGCCAGCTTCTTAAAACAATGCCTGGCAATTAATGAGTACCACTTCGGTGACTCTAATACTTATGAATTTTTACTATGTATCTCCCCTCCTCTCTTGCTCAAGACCAGTCATGTGGAGAAAAGGCAAGAATAATAGGCTGGGGGTGGGGACAGTGTTAGCATGATTTCCAGCTGAATATTGATTTTTGTTTCATATTGTCATTGTGAAATGAGGAATAATGAGACCCACTGATATAAAGAAGCAGAATCTCTTTGAATGCAGACTAATGTGGGTGTGTTACATTGGAGACTCAAATCATATAAATAATATTGCTATCATTAATCTAATTTTTCAAAATGATGATCTGATCAACTACTCACAGTAAAGTCCTGAAAGATAACAAGTTTATTGACTTGTACATTTCTGGCATTCCTGGAAATCTAAAATATAATAAAAATTAACAAAAAAATACTATGGAATAATGGAAAGTGACATACATTCTGGGTTCACACGCTTACAGTCAGGTTTTTTACTTCCATCAATGCCAGAATGGACATTGAAGATCATGCAGATTATGGAACAATTCTTCATGGTGTGAGAGGGACCACCCATTGCTTTGTAGGATGCCTATCCTCCCTGGTTCCTGACTTCAGAATAACCAGTACGTTCCTTCCCCCACTCATGATGATATCAGAACTATTCTCACAACATTTCAAAAAGTCTCTTAGGGTGAACCATTGACCTAGAGAGTGATCAGGACTGGGAGGAAATTTACTGATGGAGTGAAAGCCTCAAGAGTTGGTCCAGGAAGTTCATACAGAGCAATAAGGGACAAAATCCAGTGAAGTACAAACATCTCAATGACAGGCAAGGGGGAGAAGCAGATCACAAGGTCTGAAGCCAAACAGAAGAGCCAAGACCAAGGTCAAAAGAGAAAAGGCAAAGAAAGCAGAAAATATTGCTTTCTAAAAAAGAGAGAGAGAGAAAGAATAGTCAATGGGTTGAATGGAATACGTCAACTAGGTAAAATGAGAGGTTGACGTAAATCTACTAAGTCTGAAAGTTAAGGAATTATTTCTGACTGTCTCAAGGCTGTCAGTGATGCTTTTGTGGGTAGAGAATATATTACAGCCCATTCAACACCGGACATGAAGAACTGGAGACAGTAGGTTGTAACTCCTTCTGATAGCCTAAATAAGAGGCGCAGGGGATGGGGAAGAACAATTGATGTGGCTGCCTGGACAGAAGCACCTTCACATCCCTTCACATTTCCCTCAGTAAGTACCTTCTGTTTCTATGCCTGTAATATGCACAAGCGATGCCTGGCCTCAAGCAAACCTCACAAATGCATTTTTGTGTGTTTATTTTTAAAACCGAACACATTTTAGATGTATGCAAGAGAGACTTTTTCTTGAGAAGTCCTGCAAAGGGGAAGAGAGCATAGATAGATGTTATTCTCTTCTTGAAACCCCTGTCAATACCTTTAAGCATGTTCTGTAGATCACCATGGATTATGTGAGCAATAGCATGCTTCTTTATATTCCCCCACCATTTGCTAAGCTGGCCCTCTTTCTGTTTCCTCCCAGAAGAAGGAGGTTAACATCGCCATGTCTGAAAGCACCGGCACTCCGCTCGGTAACTGTGCGGCCCCTCAGAAGTGTCAGCAATTCACGGGCTGTGGAGAATCTGGTTGTCAAAAGTTGTCTTCAGTCTTGCGGTTGAAGTGGCCAAGAAGAGCATCTTCAGGGTTTTATTATTTTAAGAATGGGAGACACTTGAGCATGCCTACATGCTGAAGAGCGCGTGGTAAGAAAAGAGAGGCTGATAAGGTGGGAATTCAAGGGCTCCGTTGACGGTATAAGGACTTCAACGAGGCTGGAGGGAAGGGGACCACAACACCCATCTTAGAGAGAAACTCTCCCTGATTTAATAGGAGGCACGAGAACAGAGAATGAAATGGAACTTTGCAGAAGCTCACATGCAGGCAGGCCTTTTTCACTTAGGACATTTTAATAGATAGCCCAAGTAAAATTGGAGTTAGCAATAAGAATATTTATTTTCTCATTTAAGAAGTAAATAATGCCCGGATTTAGATAATAACAGTGTGAAGCGATGAATAGAATTATCTGCACATGTTCTAAAACACGCTCTCAATTTCTAGGAAAACAAGCCAGCCTGGATGAGGAAGTGGGGAGTGGCTGCTACCTTCTCCAAGTGGGAGGAGCAAGCAGCATCTAAGCCAGCTTCTGTGGGATGGACCACGGGGTGAGCTCCCTTTGGTTTTCAATAGGTGACCCATGGTCTGTGGACCAATAGCAGTGGCATCACCTGGGAACAGGAGAGGCATGCAAATATTCAGACCCCAGCTCACACTCCTGACCGTGAAACCCTGGGTTCAGTAATCTGTATTCAAACAAGCGCTACAGGTTTGGCTCCGTGGATTGAGCGTCGGCCTGCGAGCTAAGTGTCGCTGGTTCGATTCCTAGTCAGGGCACATCAGAGAAGGAAAACTCTGACTCCAAAAAACCTCCGCTGCCTTGCGGCATACCTCTTCAGGGGAAAGGCTAAGGGAGTAAACCCCGACAGAAAATCCGGAGCCGGAGTCCCTAAGGCGGTTTGACATTGTAGTCAACACCGGCAACTCCTGCGGCGCACCTGAAGCCAAGCTGTATTGACTCTGTCTTTCCCTTGGACCCTTCAGCTGCGAAGAGAGGGGGGGTCTGCTGCATGGGCAACAGCAGACCCTCCATATCACCCTGCCCAGGCTCTGTAGCTTCAGCTTCACTGGAGAGGACACTCCAGCGTCATCGCAAGATGTCGATTCAACACGGGAGGAGACAGATACCGTGTCACTCCCGAGTCGGACTGCACAGCCATTCTCGGTGGTGCAGATAGACTCTTAAGAAGCTACACCATCGTCTCTCGAGACGGACGGCTGCCGACGACGACTGTTGTAAGCAGCTGAGATCCCAAATCCATACATAGAGACCAGGTCGCTGAGGATTTCAAAGGCAATTATAAAGACTTTATAGAGACAAGCAGGAAAATAGCCCCGTGTGATACATCATGGTGCTAGTACCCATCCTTCTGGGGTCAATTCAAGTTAATCCTCAAATTTAATTAAGAAAAGGAAAAGTTTCAGGGTGTTAGCAAATGTAGCACAGATTTGATCAATCACAGGGGTACGCACGAGAGTATCGTGGAGACAACACCCTGAAGGTCATGCTGATTCAGCTTTATCTGATAATTGGCCTCAACAAAGTAGAACTCAGTCCTATTCATTAAGTAAGAGAACAGAAGACAGACCTAGACTGCGCTGCAGTGCTGCCTTGAACTGGCTGAGACCTGGTGCAGCTGACCGGTACTGAACATGCCTCGCCTCATTAAGCTCATACGCACTCCATGCTTAAAGGTTTTGTAAGAAAAACAGGATAATGTAGACTATGCTCAACGGTGTTGGAGGTGCTGCAGTAACTCAATAAAGAACATTCATAAAGTTCATTGCTGGGCGTTCTTTCTTGAGACTCCTGCGGTTGTTGGTACGCACTGTGGTGTGAAGATGAAGCTACAAGGAGTAATGACAGGTTAAGAGTGAGGACAGGGGAACGCTAAGAAATTCAGGCTCCGAGAGAAGGGTCACAGAACATGCTCCAAGAACATGATGCTTGAGATAAATCTTGATGGATAGTGAGAGAGAGAAGAGGCATAAGGAAAGGTGACCCAGGAGGGACACAGGCATGAAATCTGAAAACTGCCTCTGCTTTTTCAGGAGCATTCAAGGTGTGCTGCTCAGCTGAAGAGTAGGATTCATGCCAAATGTAGGACTGAGATGATGCTACACACAAAGCAAGGGAGCCTGTCAGAAAGACGCTAACTAAGGAATTTGACCCATTTGAAGAAAATGGGAATGAGATCATCTTGAAAAACCCTACCCAGGCTACAGGAGGAGCTCAAATTAAATCCAGTTGTCAGACACCCAGGTAGTCTTCTACTAAATGAATCTGAGCCCTAATACATGTGAATACATATGACTACACTAATTATTAATATTCTACATGATTTATACCCTTGGCTGGTTTGGCTCAGTGCATTGAGCTTCGGCCTGCGAGCTAAGTGTCGCTGGTTCGATCTTCCAGTCAGGGCACATCAGAGAAGGAAAACTCTGACTCCAAAAAACCTCCGCTGCCTTGCGGCATACCTCTTCAGGGGAAAGGCTAAGGGAGTAAACCCCGACAGAAAATCCGGAGCCGGAGTCCCTAAGGCGGTTTGACGTTGTAGTCAACACCGGCAACTCCTGCGGCGCACCTGAAGCCAAGCTGTATTGACTCCGTCTTTCCCTTGGACCCTTCAGCTGCGAAGAGAGGGGGGATCTGCTGCTTGGGCAACAGCAGACCCTCCATATCACCCTGCCCAGGCTCTGTAGCTTCAGCTTCACTGGAGAGGACACTCCAGTGTCATCGCAAGATGTCGATTCAACACGGGAGGAGACAGATACCGTGTCACTCCCGAGTTGGACTGCACAGCCATTCTCGGCGGTGCAGATAGACTCTTAAGAAGCTACACCATTGTCTCTCAAGACGGACGACTGCCGCCGACGACGACCACAATGACGACATGGTTTATAATTGTAATTGTAGGCATTATCCTTACTAAGTCCACAAATTATTTTCTCAACATTTGTTTGTTTACTAGTTAGTCTGAAGCATCCAAATGCAAGGCTGTTTCTTGTTTTCTTTCTTTCTTTCTTTCTTTTTTTTCTTTTGCATTCAGTGACTCCTAAAGAACTATCAGGAATCTTTGGACAATAATCACAGAATGCTGAATTGAAAACATTTCCCAAAGCCCCAAGACATTTTCCAGCACTCACCTCCAGATGCCATTGTTGCATGACGGCCCAAGAGAAGGCTGGCCCTATTTTATAATTCAACTTCCCTTCGGGGCAGAGGGAGTGAGGGAGTGCATCAGACACCCAGCCAGTGGGGTGTTCTTCCATCCTGAGGACACACTGCAGAGAAATGATATGGGAAATTGGATAGACAGTCCCTGCTGTTAGAGAACAGTGACTTCTTGGAAAAGCCAGTGTAGCACTCTATAATTGCCATGGATACCCAGAGGGAGGGGCCGACCCACGGTTGTTTTTCCTGCTACTGCTTTTCTCATCTTATTTCTGTTTTTGCAGCTCTTCTCTTAACATGGTGTCCTTCAATAAGTATTGGGATGTCTCACTAATGGGGAGCCCAATACTATTCATGTGTGTATAATATTTGCCAGGATGGTCATGACTATGCTGCAGTAATAAACAATCCTCACATTTTAACAGGTGAAAATAACAGGATCCTATTTTTCCTTCACAGTAATTCTCACCATAGATTAGCTGAGGACTGCTTTGCACTGTTCCTACCCTGAAGCCCTGGTCATCAGAGCATCCCTCTCTACACCATTGCAGGTGACGGTAGCAGAGAGGAGGTGACACAGCAATTGTGAGAAGTGGCTCTAAAGTTTCTCCCAGAAGTGAAACACTGACTTTTCCTTGGCCCAAGCAAGTCACACCCCATGCCTAACTGCAAGGGGAGAAGGGAGAGCAAGCCAGCACATGCCCAGGAGAAAGAGAACTATACCGGGAGGCTGAATGTCTCTCAGGCAATCGCCCCCCAGTTAAGGTTCAGTTAGAGGCTAATGAGCAGAAAGATAAGAGCATACACATCAATATTCATCCTGAATATTTTATCACAATGTTAAGTGGCTTGCAAAGTCTCATTCTTTTGGTTGGATGAGAGCCTCCCCAGCTTCCATCATACTTAGTGGTAAGAAGGCAGGTAAAGCTGTCAGGCTTCGGTTCATGGACAGTCTCTTCTTTAACCTCAGCCTGTGTTCTTAGGCTCTCACCTTCATCAGGAATTTTGTTTCATTGAGGTTCTTCTGCCTTCTGTATCTCTAGATACATCCTGTATCCAGTATCCACCCTTCTAACCATCACTCTTTTCCTTCCCTTTTATCCGCACCCAAGAACCTTCAGAAGAGTCAGTATTATCTCTCCCCACTTTCTAACCTCGCATTATTATATTAACAGGTTCTACCCATATTCAAAGGAGAGGAGACGAAGCAAGGATGAAGGTCAATTGGGGTCATCTCAGAATTCTTGCCATAAGTAACAAAAAGCCAAATATCAAGAAAAGTCAAACACGGGTGGGAGCTGTATCTCTCTTGCCCAAATTCTCTAACCCAGAGGATAGTGCCTATCAAATGAAAGACTGAGTGAACCCCTGAAGCCTCTGGATCATCCTCTACGTGGCTACCTGGCTACCTCTGCCCCTAACAGCTACTAGCATCTTGATGTCTTGAACCTGAAAATTCTGGACACCCCAACAGAAATGCTTCCCCCTTTCTTGACCTCAGCATAGTGTAATACACAGGCATCAAAGCTCTGGCACTGGAGGACTCAAGTTCAAATCCCACCTTTTCCTTTTATGGCTTTGTCATGCTACCCAAAGTCTACCTCCCTCAGGCTAAGCCTCTTTCTGTAAAGAAAACAAGAATAACTGCCTCATAGGTTTGCACAAGGATTAGCTAAGCTGATGTAAACACACACCAAGACACACACTAAGTGTCCGACAGATGTTATCTGTTATTGCTGTTACTAGGTTCACCTACTCCTTTATGCTAGCAGCTTCCTGACTCTCGTCTCCTTCCTATTGTAACTCTCCCTAGTTTTCTCCTTTCCTAGAAGCAGCAAGAAGCCTGTTACACTTACAAAATGCTGACACTCACAAAACAAAAAAACATCCTTATACTCTCCCAAGAGGTGATAGGATTAATCAGTGTTCTCTCCCTGCCACCCCGTGCCTGCACCTGGACCTGTACAAAAGTTGAGAGTTTAAAACAAGAGGTCTGAGTACCCTTTTTTTTTTCTTCTTTGTTTGAATACAGGGATGTGGACAGAAAAGTCCTAAAGAGAGGCTAAAGGTCTCAAAAAGAAAAACACAGATGGTTTATTAGACATGGCTTTTCCATTAACCATCTGCGTGACCTTGGGCACGTTGCATTTCGCCACTGCCAACCTGTATGCCCTTCCCTGCCAAAAGAGGAGCTTGGCCCATGAGATCTGACTTTTCACATTGACATCCTGACATTTCCGATTTGAGAACAGCCCTGCAATCAGCCAGAGCCTCCTGCGCTGGAACGGAGGGACGCATTGTACTAACGGGGAACGCAGGTTCAGCTCATTCCTTTCACCAGTCCCACGTTGTCTGCAGAGGAAAACCGTGGCCCCAGACGAGAGGGTAAAAGGGGGGATAAATGGTGATGGAAAGAGACGCGACCTGGGGTAGTGAACGCACAATATAGTACACGGATGATGTATTATGGAATTGTGCACCTTAGACCGATATAATTTTATGAACCAATGTAACCCCAATAAATTCAATAAAAATGGACCCTCCATGAAGTAAAGTTGAAGGTCATGAACAGAAAGGGAAACATATTAATACCCTCTAGTTCTGTGTATTGGATTGGATTTTACAAAGCACTTCCACCTTCACTGTCAATATCTATTTTGTAAGCAATGCCATGGGCATATAGGATGGCATTATTACCTACATCTGAGAGAGAGTTAAGCTCACATTTTGTCCAAGGTGAGAGAACAAGGACTAAAACCAGATGTGGCATGGTCAGCAAGTTAAACAGGTTTCAGGTCTGTAGTCTTAGGCCTATTGTGTCTCTGCTAGTTGACCTTGGAACATGACCATTAACAAAATCTCCACTCTGAAATTTACACTTCCCTGACCTTGAAATAACAACAACAACAACAATAATAATAATAATAATAAGTAATTCAAACGTGCTTGAAGCCCATCATATATGTGATTTTATTTTGCAAGCTCTAAAATGTGTGTTCAGCTGGTTGTGCTGAGCTGTTCTGGCACCTGGTCCCACGTCTTTCCCACTGCTCCATGCTTGGTCACTCAGAGAAGGCAAATAATTAACATAATCTGCCACATTCCTGTGGCTCTTCCTTTGTCTGTCCCTTTCTCCGTGTCACACCACCTTCTCAGCATGCTTCCAACACTCTTCTTCCCAAATTTATGCCCGTTTCTTAAAAGCTGTCATCAAATTCAGCCTCACCAAGGACCCTCGAGGTATTTAGACTCTTCTAATTCAGCTACTGACCCCTGCTCTGAGTTCAGAAGTGGCTGGTCACATGTAGAACAAGGTGACACCACCTATTTGTCCTTGTCAGGTCACAAGTGGCAGAACAGAGAATTGAGAAGACTAAGTTGAAGTCCTGGTTCTGCCACTAAGAAGCCGAGTGATTTGGACAAAGTCACTGAGTCCACTGGAAGTGTCCGGGTTTTTTGTCTGCAAAGCAGAGAAAACAGTGCCTGTCCTCCAGCCTCACAGATTTCTGAACAGTAAGAAAAAAAGAGGCTGTAAAAAGGGCAGAAGACAAGCATTTACCTTAGAGGAACTCAGTCTACTTTGAAAGACGTGCACATAGACAACTGTAATATAACATAAGAGCTAAGAAGAAGCTGTGCACAGACCCACGTGGCTTTGCTCCACTGTATCCGTGTCCTCTGTGTCTAGCACTGTGCCTAGAACAGACATGTGGGAAACATTGTTGCTGTTTTATTTTAACCAATCACAGGGCTCCGTAGATGGGACATCCCACATAGTAATCCACCCTTCCTTCCTTCTGTCTTAACCTCTTTCTTCACTCCCACCCTCTCTTTTATAACGCTCGAGTCTCCTGGGTACATAAGCTCAAGAGATGGTCAAGGGAGTGGGTGACAATCACAAACATATATGCCACTCCAAGTCCTTCCTCCCTGCCTGCAGCAAAATTTCTGGGATTGACGATGCCACCTTCGCCGTGTGTTCCCTGCCTTTCTCTATTAAATTTTGGATGTTTGTTGACAATTTCTTTCTGTGGGTCTTACTGGTTTCCTGCCACAGCCAAGATCCATCCCTTCCTGAGGACCCCATTGGCAGCCCTTTTTTCTGCAGTTTCTACCCTTGCTGCCTTGGCTATTGTTAACATAGGTAGGTCTTGTTAACACGCGCTCAAGACTGATACTGTTAGTTTAGCCCAACAAGGCCCAGCTGGTGCTGAGACTGGACCTAATGCCTCCTGTTATCCCCAGAGATGAGTGATTTCTACCAATATCACTGACTTCGGCCTCACCCTGCTGTGGTCACTCATAGGGCATTTGCTGTGGTGAGGGGCAGGCTCTCCCCTCCCTCAGCTGCAACTCTTGTTATTCTCCAAAAAGGGTGACTTCACTCATCATTTTCTTATGAGAGTCTCTTCCCCGGCAACGCCTGCCTTTAACTCCTACAAATGAATCATGCAATCTGAGAGGTTCCATCCGAGTAAAAATGCAGCCTTTGTCTGCAAATGTTAAATGTTCTTGGACTTACTATGTCTATTTGATTTTTATCAACTTTTTAATTAAAATGTCATTGTAAATTTAAGAGAGAAGGCAAGGGCAAGCAGAGGCCAGGGTGAGGAAGGCATGTTAGAGCATATCAAACTGTGTAAGCTGCTTCTTCATTTCTTTCTACTCAAAGCATTCTGAATTTCTGATGTTTCTGTATTGTTGGCAGCTTCGAATCCTGAAGCTTAAAACATGAGGCACTGGTTTGCAAAACGGAAATAATATAAAAACAAGTGATAAACAGGAAAGTTAGCTGAACAACTACAATTCTGGGACATAAAGACTAGAGCTGAGATGAAGGATCTCTGAGTGCATGGAAGATGGATATCTAAGGAGGGAACAAGGGAGAGAACACAGGATATTAGTCGCTCTTAGTGTTTTGTTTTTTGTTTTTGTTTTTTGCACTTAGAGACAATCTTGTCTCCTAAGACATCTTGTCATCTGAGATCATAACTTCTCCCAGAAGAAGGACAATATTTTACTTCTCTGCCTCATTTGTTCATATTTCACAGCACAGGGCTTGCTTAGCACATCATGGGAGGAAATGAGATAATCTAGAAAAAATCCTTGACTAGCAGACTCCCGCTCCCAAATCTGCAGGTAAATTTCTATGTGACCTTCAAGTGTCATTGACCTCTCCGTTTCTTCAGCTGCACAAGAAGTACGACCAGATATCAACAAACTGCAGACTAGCGCTAAAACTTCATGAGTCTGTGATGGGGACTATTGGATCCAGTTGGAAGAGAAAATCTCTCGCTTGATGACTTATACATGAAAGATGTTGCAAGGGGTAAACTTGGTCATATATAAAAGACATTAGACTAGATGGTCTGTTCTATTCTGCTTAACTCTAAAATGCAAGAACTATTTGAATTGGAATGCTGAGTCTTCACCCTGAAATATCAAACCCCAAATGACAGTGTATCAGGCTTCAATTTGTGAAGGAGGAATAGAACCTATCCACATACAATTCACTGGCCCATTAATAAGAAACCTATATTTTCAATGGCCTCATTTTTATCTCAGCCATAAAATCTCAATCCTGTCTCAAACATGATATTTTCTCTTTCAATATAAAAGGCAATTTATTTTATTGTTACTTGAGACTAAAGGAATCCAATAAACTTGTTTGAAGCCAAAGAAGACCGTAATGACAAGATGATTGATCTTTTTATAATGCATTGCATTGCTATTCTGAAATTGGAGAAATGCATTTGTACCACCAACCAGTATTCATCTCTGTAATAGAATGTAACGCTCCTTTGTATTTATTAAGTACTTGTCACCATTAGAAATACAAAGTAAAAGGGCTTTACTGTTAATTCTTAGGCATGGTCAAATATCAGTTGTTGTATCCCACTGACATAAAGAGTCTATATGAGAGTTTGAGGCTGAAATAAGAGCTCTACTACATAGTAGGAAAATAGATGTTGTATCCAGGATCCATTGGTAGAAATAGAAGTTAAGTAACAGATACTATTCAACAGGACAAGAAAAGTTTTAAAACAACTGTAAAACTGTAAATGTTTAATAATAGAGTCTAGAAAAAGGGTGCTAACCCCAGTGGTCAGTTATTAATTGGCCTGGATGCATTACATACATACCATCTGTTCAATCCTCACAGCACCTTTCTGGGACTTATCTTATTACTCCATCACACAGATGAAAAAGAGAGATTCAAGGATGTTAAGTTCTTCTCTTTGGGTCATTGAGCTATATTACATGTTTGAGCCAATACTTGAAATGCATTTTGATAGATTCCAAAACCCATGTGCTTTCATTATATCACAAGTGCATCTTCAGAAAGTAGTTCTGTTTTAGTGCCTGGTGGACAGAGAAAGGCCATCTGATGACAACAGTATGCAATGATGAATATTTACCAACTTCTTCATGTCTGCCTTCTTTAGTCAAGAATAGTCTTGGATGAGGTTGGACGTGAACTGTGCAACGTCTTCAGGAACACACCTCTCCCAAGTCTTCTGTACTAATCCATTGAAGAAGTTGTGAGAAGTGAGAATTGCTACAAGGTCTTATGAATCCTGTGGATAGGCAGGCTTATCATGGAAGACTGCTTGGAGGAAGAGGAAGGCAGAAGAAGGCCTAGTTCCCATACTGTGAGTTGGCCACTGTTCCAAACCTCCACACAAACTCACTAAGATTCTATGAGTCTCAAGTTTCTCCCAGCCACTTACTGAGCCAATGCTTATTTTCCTACAAGTGGTCATGACTTCCCCAGAATTACGCTAAGTTTTAATCAATGCCATGATAAGCCACTCTACCTTTGTAAGAATTCTATTGCTTATCTTTACAAGCTAAATTTCTTCATTTATAACTTCCATTCCTGGCCCTTTTGTCATTTAGAGTCAAATGGAACAAATTTACACAAGCCTTTAAAATACAGCAGTCCCCCACCATCCCTTACCTGCAGCTGTGCTTTTCATGGTTTCAGTTACCTATGGCCAACCACGGTTTTAAAATATTAAATTTCCTCATCCATTGGCATTGTCTGCTCTTGACAACCAATCATCAACATGATCATAAGGTACTCTCCAAGAGCATCACTATAAACAGATGATCCTCCTTCTGACATACTGTCAGAGGTCAATAGTAGCCTAACACTACATCACAATGTCTACGTCACGTCACCTCCCCTCACCACCTTATCACATAGGCACTCTGTCACCTCACATCATCATCACAAGAAGAATAAGTATAGTATGATACATTTTTAGAGAGGCCACATTCACATAACTTTTATTGCAGTATGTTTTCATAATTGTTCTATTATTAGTTGATGTTGTTCATTTCTTACTGTGCTTCATTTATAAATTAAACTTTATTATAGGTATGTATGTGTATGTTAAAAACACAGTTTATATAAGGTTTGGTAATATATTTGCAGTTTTAGTCATCCGCTGAGGGTCTTAAAATATATCCCCCACAGATAAGAGAGGACGCCTGTATTTCAGAAAAGATAAACCTATCTAAGTGTATGATGGTCAAGATGGTGAAGATGTCACTCAGAAGTTACACATTGGCTCTTAAATTTGCTGTGAGCTCTAATCGCAGGTAGGTTGTTTCACTTCCCGAACTCCTCCACCCCACACTTTGGATTTATCCTCCAAAAAGTCAGTGAGTTGGACATGATGAATTTCTGAAACTTTACCCACCTTGAATTCTAGGTTACTCTTTGATCCAGGGAGGGAAAAACACAGCCGGTTCTCCCATGTGCTTCTCCCACTGGTTTCCCAAATTTCACTGGGGCATGAAGCTCAGTCCTCCCCTTTTCCCCATATAACCCAAGGATCATTCCATAAACCCCTTCCTATCCTGCTCTCACTGTCTGATATCAAGTATCTAAGGCCATGAAAACAGTCTATTCCCACAGAGACGCAGCATTTCCAGCTGTGCTGAACCCTAAATACACACCACCTACATCCCTGTCATTACCACCATCACAGCTTGGTCCTACAACTTTGTCTAATACTTTCAAATAGTTTTCCATTCAAATAATTTCAAATATTCCCTTTCAAAAATAAATCTTGCAGTGAGACACATATTTTGAAAGATTTTTCTTATCACACAAAATGCATATTTGAGGTAATAATTTCTTGATTACTAAGTCTATCAGTCAGGGGTCCATGTCCTTGCCTTTCATAACTCTGATCTCCTGGAAGGTTACCCACCCTGAGGAATTTCTACAATTCCAACCATAAGCTGAGGCAACCATTACATTCATTGACCATTTTAACTTTTGGTGCTGGATCACATATGGTTTCTGGATGACTTTGTCATGCACTTGGTGGTTAGCAAACCTTCACAGATTCCTTTATTGATATTTAAAAAAATAAGGATCTCCGATGGGGATGTTCTAGTCAAAGCTCACATGCTCCACTTTAAGTTCCAAGCTTAAAACAACCTTGTTAAAACCTTGGGCTTCAAGTACAAAGGCAAATCACAAATGGAACTGAGAGACAGCGGGGAGGAGTTACTATATGAGACATTTACTTATTTTTGGTAGAGACAGGAAAACAAAACACTCCGTGTCATTTTTGCCCTGTCAAGTGGTGACTCTTTGATGCCAGATCAGGCAAAGATGGCATTTATCTTGATTGCCCACAATTGCAGAAAGTTCATTTCACTCCCAGAAAACACCAAGGTTGAGGAGTCCACAGTTGGATGAAGGAACTTGTTTTCTCTTGTTTGCCACTGACCACCCTTTAGAGTCAATCTCAGGGGCCTGATTCTCCTTGTTTAAGGACTTTATGACTCCATGAGGCTCAGTTCGGTGTCCCCAAATCCAGACTGTCTTGGCTCCATTGCCCAGAGAAACATGCTTCCTTGAGCTGCCGACCACTTCCACTTCTCCTTTCCTTTCTGTGTTAATTGAGACAGAAGTCAGCCTCTATTCAGCACCCTGCTGCATTTTATAACTTTACGTTTCCATTGTGTAATAAAATAGAATGATTTTTCTTCCTGTTTATTTTATGACTGCTGGAATGTCCTGGGGATTTCTTCTGGTAAATATGCTCCAGATCAACCAATAAATCGTCTGCAATCTTGATGACAGTGAGCAGCTGAGAATCACACTTTGAACTTAACCTAATATTCCTTTGATGAGCATCTAATATTTTAGTCTGACCACCACCTCCTTGCTTCCTTATTCTGATGACAGATATCCCTTCTCTTCCTGCCTTATGCCTCCAAATGGTCACATAACCCAAGATGGGATAATCATATTGCTTTGTTTTCTAGGTAATAAGAAGCAGTGCACAGAGTGGCCCCAAATTAGACCAATCACAGGTCCTCCTGTGGTAAGGAAAGGTTTCTTTGCTCTCAGGTGATGAAAATGAGAGACATTTCTTGAAACTTCTAGAAGCTGTGAGTTCACCTTTCTGGAGAAAGACAGTCTGCAAGAGGAAAGACTGAAGCAGATGCAGGAAGAAGCCGAGGTGATTAGGAGAGAGAGATCCCATTGCAACCTTCTACCTCCCTGCCTCTGCCCTTCCCAATGCAGGGGCCAGTGAGTGGTTCTTTGTTTCAACTAATTCAAGTTTGGGTTTTCTGCATTGTGACTAAAGAGGTTCTTTCATTGAATAGTTCTTGGGCAAAAAATCTTCTTAATACAAAGCTACAATGCTGATACATTTTTGACGTAGGCAGCCCACAGTGGATCGAAGTGACTCTACTAGTCTGAATTTTCTGATTTTTCTTCTTTCTAGCTGTCCAACCAAGCCTCATCAAGCCATTTAACTTCCAGTAACCACATTTTCTTACACAGAAAAATATGAATAAGTATCTCCCTGTAGTAATCATGCCTTTATATTTTCTCTGTTTTTTTTTTTTTTTGTCGTTGTTGTTTGTTTTTGTCTTTTATTTCTTTTATGATTTTATATCTCGGGGCCTTGATGACCCTGGAAGGACCACTCAGTCCAGGGCAAGCCAGTTCCTAGAGAAAGTGAAGGGCTTGAGCTGGAGCGAGACTTTCATATGCAAACCAATCAATCAAGAGCCCATACCCCCAAACACCTCGTCTATATCTCAGAATCTCACACTCTAGGCTACTCTCTTCCTGCCCTCATCACCCCAGGGCCAAATATCAGGCAGCCAGGGGCATCCCTGGCCCCCCAGAGTTCCCTAACCTTATTTCAATTAGCTAGTTCAAAACGTGTCCTCTCTGCCTTGTCTGTTCCACAGAAGCAATAACACAGGCTCTTGCCCACTTTCCCTTCAGTCCCTCTGCTTCCTGAGCCACTGTGGTGGTCCCCCCCCCGTGGCATCCATGGCGTGATGTGCCCTCTCTTGGGAGCTGCTAGCAGCAGACTATCTTTTCCTTGGCTGTCATCTCCTGGTCTGTTGGCCCCATCATACCTGAATTATAATCAAATCAACATTTCAAAACGCTACCTCCCAAGGTTGAGTGAAATGTTGTGCTCAGGATTTAGCTGCTCAGTTAGATTAGGAAAGAGTCATTTATTGACTGTGAAGACCTGAGGACATTTTGAGGGAGACTAAAGCTTATCACAGAGTTGAAACTCAGTCTCTCTTTAAAAATCTCTAGAGAAGCAGATACCATGACAACTGTAGACAATCATGTTTCATCTCATAGACTCACTCTATAGACACATAGCAAATACCTATTCTCTGCTACGGCAGTGAACAAATTCAATATCACCCCGGCCCTGATGGACCGTAATCTCATGAGGTTAAGTATGAACAAGAGCAAAGCTACAACAGTCACACACTGAGGGAACTAACTAAATATTGTAAATGACTACTGGAAACTTCCTTATAGCCTGCTTCTAGGGGAGACAGAAAAAAAGTAATTAGATTAATTACTACATTTAAATAGCCTATTTTTTCTATTTAGTCGATACATTCGTATTATTTACATGATTAGGATACCTGTCTAACTAACATAATAATCACCTATGTAATAATAACTTAGATATAATCTAAATAATAATGCCTCAAATGTGTACAGTGCTTTACAGCTTATGACCCACTCAGGTATTATAACAACTATGCATGTGGAATATCAGTTTATCAAGTATAATTCTTTTATTTGGCTCTCCCCTAAAATCTTGGGGTTCATATGTGAGCAAAAGAGCCAAGAGCTGGTTAAAGCTAAAATTCTCATTGCCTTCAACATTAAATAAAAGTAATGAGGGTTTGGTGGAATTGCACTGTTGCTGTAAGTTTATGTGCCTCTGAACAAGTGATACATAAAGCCGAGAGCCACGTGAAGTACCTTTTCTCTCTCACAGGCTATGGTCTTGGGAAAGTTACACATCACACTTCCCCTACCAAGAACTGAGCCCACAGCCTCCAAGTTCAGGGTCTCTCCGGCTGTGATGGACCATGCACAGAATCAGTTTATGCAGATGTTCAGGTCACTGCAATCTCAATGCAGAAAACTGGGCTCTTGGAAGAAAAACAATTCTCACTGTCAAAATCAGATTCCTTTACAGGGTAAGGACTCATAGTACAAGGAAGGAACTTTCTATTAGAAGAAACACCCTTTTGAAAAGCCAGCTTGAGTGGCAACCTGAAGGGAAATCTCACCTGGCCTCAGGCAGCCAGCCCCACCTATAACAGGGTGGGGCAGGAATCAGAGTCCCCACAGCCCATAGCTTTGTGGGGGGGAGGAAGGAGATAGTACAGCCTTTAAGGTACTTTGCATATCTACCACAGGCTGGTAGCTAGGGCTGGTAAAAGGGCAGATGATACTGTTTAAAAGACTTTGCATATCAATGACAAGGAGATACTGAGCTTTCCTGATGGGGAGAGACAGAAGGAAAGGAGCCAACCCTAACAAAAGGCGGCCATGTTATCAGTAAGGATGAAGAGGGGTCCCTGTCCACCATGAGAAGAAGCACAATGGAAGAGCATGGTAGAGGAGCATGATGGAGCAGCAGGTTGTAGCGGCCATGGGAGAAGAAGTAACTATGCAGTTTGCAGTCAGGAATTGGCCATGCAGCCTGGGCTAGTAAGAAAGCAGGCAGGCTGCTGCTTTAATCATGCCCGCTCCAGCTGACTCCGAAGTCACCAAGGACTCTGCCTTGCAGGCCTGAACTCTATCTGGACTTCTGGAACTCAGGATATATGGAAAGGACACTCTCTTAGGACTTGTGCCTTTTGTGGACTTCACCATGATCCAGTGTAACACGGCACATGCTTTCCTGGACTGTTATACAGAGGCCGATGACAGGTACCCTTGATCCTGAAGGAAAGACCTGATAAGGAATGGGTAGCTATTGGGCTTGGTTTGGGGGCTTATAGCCTTTTGGGGAGCAAAGGAAGTGCTGGGTCTCATGAGAGAACAGGGCTCTGAACAGAAGTGCTCCCAGCTCTTCCAAGGTTGAAATATTGTAAATAAAGACCTGTCTTTCTTAACATTAATTGTTGGGTCATACACCAAGGCACCACATGAATGAAACCCCCTTTGCTCAGTAACACACACACACACACACACACACACACAATGCTCAGCCTGGGAGCAGCACAGAGTTCACCACCAACCTGGATGTGAGGAGCTCCGGATACTATCCACTGAACACCTGATATCACCCTGACCCCCAGCCTGCTCCCAGGGGTTGATTCCGGCTGCTTCAAACCTGAATCATAGGAGTGTATTTACAGCTAAAATGCACAGACTGACCTCCAGCAGAACAGACCCCAGGGGATCACCATCGGAGGAAACTCCTGAAGTCACCCAGAATAAGAAAACCGGGACTTTGGAAAATCTTGATAACGGTCACATTTTCACACAGGGAAACTTCATGCAATCAAGCTCATAAGTTACTTGGAAAAAAAGTGCTGATTCTGAGCCACTTAAGCAAACTTGACAGTACCATGCTTGATTGAAAAATAAAATATGATGCCCCCATGGGCACACTGTGCTGACTTCACAAAATTGCTGCAGCCGGAGGTCCAGGGAGCTTTGCAGCTCAATGATGGGTGAATCTCCTGAGGTTTAGAGTTCAAGTTCAGTCAGGTAATGACTTTTCTGCTTTTATGCTTCCAGAAGCTTGATAGATTCTGGGGGAGAAAAATGGAGTTGGGGGAAATAAAACAAATTGCTTTCTTTGAGCAGCTGACTGCAAATGCACGGATCAGAAAAACAGGAAAGACAACTGGGGAAGCATGATCTTAGCTCAGGGATGGCACACGGGGGTGACAGAAGGAGTAGACCTTCGCTGCAGCAAATAACAGTGGAAAACAAAAGGTGTCGGCTCCCCTGTTTCTTATTCTAAGGCCTTGAGTCGAATTAAAAAGATGAAAGTCATGTGTGCAGTTGCCTTTGGTCCAGTCCACGTACAGCTGTAACTGCACACTGTTCCCTGCCTGCACGGTACTTACCCGGTTTCCCTTGAATGACATTGACTTAGAGTGCTGGAACATTCACTCCCGCTCCACAGCCTGCTGGTGAAGAAGCACACGTGCATTCGGCTTTCTAGGTGCTGACTCTAGAACCAGATGGTTTAAGGTTCAAATCCTGACTCCATCACTTATTTCCCAGTGACCTTGGGCAGGTTATTGAACCTCCTTGAGTCTTAGTTTGCCATCAGTGAAACAGAAATAATAATAGTACCTACCCCATGGGATTGTTGGGAGAATTAAGTGAGCAATACATGTAAAGTGCTTAAAAGAGTGCTGGGAACATAATCAGGACTTCATTAGTGAAGAAAACAAACACTGATCATATAATCACCAAGACAAGGAATAATTATGAAAATTGTAAACTGAATTAAGAAAGAAAGGCAGGTGAGTTTATGAGAACTGGATTAATCCAAGTCAGGCTACTCAAAAGTAGTGATATTGGGAGTGAAAAATCAAGCTGAGTATGAGTTTACTGAAAGGAAAGGATTGGGGAGTTCCTAGCTGTTCCACAGTGATCTTCCTTCCAATGACCAGTGGTTGGCAAACATTTTTCTGTGAAGGACCAGATCATGTGGCCCTGAAGTCTCCCTCACAGCTTTTTAACTCTGCTCTTTTGTGCAAAAGGATTGTAGTCAACATGAATCACAAATCCTTCACTGAAAAGTAAGCTGCCCCAGGGCACAGACCTTGGCTTCGTCACCTTTTCATCTCTAGTCCCTAACACTTGGATGTTTGTTGAAGAAACAAAAGAGTAAATAAGCAACGTAATAAATATCTGCTCAGGAGCACACCTTGACCCAAAGGTTCTGTTAGCTACCTAGAGGGACTAAGTGATAATATACCTCAAACCATACCTAGTAGAGGGTGTGTTTCCTAATAAATCCACCTTTCAGTAATCATTTTACCTCCACGTTTTGAGGAACTGGGGTTGAGGCTTCAACACATCAATTTTGAGAGGGGACACAACTGAGCCCACAACAGAGCTGAATGTGACCAAGAGAGTAATCAAGGTCACAGACGTACTGGGTGTCACAGTCTAGCTTTGAGCCCAGGACTTTGATTAACATCCCGTGCTTCTCAGCATGACAACACATTGGTCCCGCCGGTGGACTTCATCCTGTCATCTTTGGCATCTGTGCCGTGTTTAGGCGGGTTTTTGTTGTTTTGTTTTGTTTTGTTTTTCTGAGAAGAAGCTACAGGGCCCAGTTGCCACTTCGCTCCTGCTTTCAAGAGCTATCTCTGCAGAAACTAATATGTCTTAATCTCCAGAAGGTTCTAGATTAAAGGGTCTTTGGGGCTGTGCCTTTTCTGTGGTTAGGCTCACCTTTGGGGGGTAAAAATCAGCCCCTCTCAGGACTAGACAGTTCAGGTGGTTTCTTGGCAACATCATCTCTAGAGAACAGCTCTTTAAAGCCTTTGATCAACTCGCACCAAAGGTCTCGGGATTGTCTTAGAGAACCGGGCTTCGTAGCTCTTTCCTCAGTCACTTCAGAGTTGTGTGTCTGCTGCAGTCCTCGGTTTCCTCTTCCTGAATCTTGGAACAGGAATCAGCTCCTCCAATTCCCCTTGAGCTGAGGATGAGCTGAAGCTACCGCAGGAATATCAATTTGTCCCTTTATTTTTCATTCCTTTGACCTCTGACCTCATTAAGATCTTCAGCTCTTAGTGACGTTCAGCTGAGCTCACTGTCTATGGTCTCTTCCTTCCAAACCCATCCTCCACCCAGGACATCAGAATAATTGTTTCACAACTTGAATCTCTCCATGGAATTCCTAAGCTTTATAGTGTCCATTTTTTCTGTGGTATTGAAGGAGTGAGGATTATTACCTCCTCACTATGGCCTCAGCTCCTCCCATTCTCACCCCCACTCCCTCACCTCCCCGAGCCTGGAGCCCTTCCCTGGCTGTGCACACTTGCCACCTCCACCTGCGATGCTTTTGCATATCTCCTCAGGATACTTTAGACCAGTGGTTCTCAACCTTCCTGATGCCGCGACCCTTTAATACAGCTCCTCATGTTGTGGGGACCACCAACCATAAAATTATTTTCGTCGCTACTTCATAACTGTCATTTTGCTGCTGTTATGAATTATAATGTAAATATCTGATATGCAGGATGTATTTTCATTGTTACAAATTGAACATCATTAAAGCATAGTGATTAATCACAAAAACAATATGTAATTATATATGTGTTTCCCGATGGTCTTAGGCAACCCCTGTGAAAGGGTCATCCGACTCCCAAAGGGGTTGCAACCCATAGGTTGAGAACTGCTGCTTTAGACTCAGTTTGGCATCATTTCTCAAGGAAGCCTTCCTGGTCCCTCTCATACAGGTTAGATCCTGTCTCTGGCCATAATTCCCTATTTAGATCTCTATCTCTGTAATTACTAGGTTGCATCATGTCTCTCTGCTGCGTTTATCTCCTTCTCAAGACCATGAAATTCCTCAGAACAAAATCTGTGTGAGCCATTCTTAAAGCCTCAGGGCACAAGAGAGTCCCGTCAACAAAGTACAGCCTTAGCCAGTGCTGAACTGAGCTCGTGATTCCCAAGCCTTCAAGCCCACTCAACAAACAGAACATTAGGTTGCAAACGATCACCCCGTATCAGCTGTGTTCAAACCATGATTCACTGGAACATGGTGATCGTCCCAAATCCCTCTTCAGTTGTCATATCTGTTGACTTAAGGGGACAAATGCAAATTAGATCTTAAGAACAACTCATTCCCCAATGTAAGCATATAAATTAAACTCAAATATATCTGTGAATTTTGCCAACTATGGAATTATGTTGAAAAGATAGAGGAGGGTACGTAATCCCCTCTGCCTGCAGTCTGCCTCCACTGACAGATGCTGTGGACTACAGAAGCCCCACACCTCAGGCTACCTTTCACCTGGGTATCAGCTCTGTTTCCCGATCCTTGCGTTTGGCCTCAACTGAGAAACAATGGAACTGGTCACCCAAACGCAGCGCGGACAAAGATCTTGTTCTCTTCCTCCTTGTGAAACTCTGAACTGTAAGAAGGGAAGCCTGTGTTTTAGACAGAAATTTACTATGAAAATTTGTCTTCATTGAGGATGTCCACCTTATGATCATAAAAGAGTGAAGAGCCATCTTCTGTTTAGCCAGTGCGACTCCATTATTTTGGGTGTTGATATTCCAACTTTCCTGTGCCACTTGGGAAGTCTACTTTCTTATACAAAAAAAAAAAAAAAGTGGGATTTGAAAGTAAAGAGAGAAAGTTTATTTGCTTCTCAAACACCTTGTGCAAATGAGGTTTGTTCCTCTGGAACACACACACACACAAAAAAAAACAAAAACAAAAACCAAACACATTTAGCAAGCATATTTCAAAAAAAGCTTCTAAAAGTCCTTACCCCCAATGCAATAAATGGTATTAGAAAAAGAGGTCTTCGGTACCTTTGGTAATGCCAGTACCTCAGACTGTGACTAATTAGGAGACAGGAAATTTAAAGAGGTAATTGATTTAAAATGAAGTCATCAGGATGCACCCAAACCCATTCTGGCTGGTGTCCTTATAAGAGGATATTAGGAGGCAGACATGCCCAGGAGGAGGCCAGGTGAAGACACAGGGAGAAAAAAAGCCAACTACAAGCCAAGGAGAGAGGCCTCCAAAGGAATCAATCCTACTGACAGTTTGATCTCAGCTTTCCAGCAGGCAGAACTGTGGAAGACTGCATTCATGTTGTTCAGCACCCCCAGTCTGGGGTACTTTGTTCATGCAGCCCTAACAAACAGGGGCAAGTCTGATGTGGGGGTTATTTGGCGTTTGTGGTGAAGAGCATGTTGCCAGAGCAGAGGGAGCAAGGGACAGGGTAGAAGGAGGTGAGAGCTTAGTGGAGCTCCTCGTGGCCATGAGGACACTGTGGGGACCTTGCCGCAATTTCGTGTTCATGTCCAGCCACAGGCAGACCAACCATTCATGCTGACGACATCTCTCCTTAAGGGCCTGCTTCTCTCCACTCGGCTGCCTGATGGCTTTGTCTCACACCAAGGGAGTGTTTGATGCCCCCTCAGGGAAGTTTTTCTGTGCCAGAGGTTTAATGTGCTCAGGAACAACCCTCATTCAAGGAGGAAAAGACATGTGTCAGGAAATGCCCAGATTTACCATCCCTAGTTGGGACAATTCTGAGGTGTATTCCACAAGGTTCCTCAGAGTGCCTGAGAGTGATTAAACCCAGCTGCCCACAGTGATTATTTATGAATTTATGCAACAGAACATGTTCTTGACTGTCTCCTTTTCCTTTCATCCCAATGTCCCATTGGAATTTAAGTCCTTGTCTCAGAATCTGCTTTGAGAAGATCCAAACAAAAATGCTATTTTAGACTTTCTTTCAAGTGTGTTTGGAGTATTTTGAGCAGGGACATACCATGACTTGTCGTTATTTAAGGATGTTCCTGGCTTCTCTTTGGAGAGACAGACAGCTTGGTTTGGATCTTGTAAGATGAGCAAAATTATTAGGGATCTAGGAACTTTCCCAGGGGTAAGAATGTAGTATATGAAACAGTTCTTTGTAGGTAAAAGCTGGATACACCTGGAGGAAGACCAGAGCTAGATTCTGAGTCTGCTTGAGAAAGTCACAACTTAGTGTGGCTGACAGTGTCATTTCCCCTACTCACCAATGTCTTCTCGTGTCCCTCAAAGGGACATTTAGATCTGATATCTTTGCCTGGTTCAGTCCCCACACTTGATGTGTTTAGACTTAGTTAATCCTCACAGAAGCCCTGTGAGATAGGCCCTTTTACCCCTATTCCACAGAAGTAAATAACAGGCTTAAAATCACAAGACGGTAAAGTCTGCCAGGTTCAAAACCAGGAAATCTGGCTCCCAAACTCAGAGTTCTTTTTGCTTAAATGCTACTTTTGTGATAAATGTTTATCTAGCCCCATTTTACAGATAAGAAAACTGAGCCTCAGACACTCTGCTAGGGTCTCAAATCAGCAGCAGCCCCTGGACTTTCACCCAAGACTTCTGCTACCTACACCTGCTCTCTTGAACACTGGGAGAAGAATTTCATGCCAAGAAATCTGCTCCAGCTGAGATCCCAGTGTCCTCTCTTCTGAGTCTGACCTCTCACCTCCCGGCTTGTCTTGTTCTTGCAGCTTCCTTTCCTACTCTCTTCCTGAGCTGCCTGAGGGGGTGGATGTCTTTCTGTGAACCAGCAAATGCCTACATTTTATGAGACTCTTCATCAAGTCCCCAAAGAAGCAGATTAATCACAAGAAGTTATTTTCCTTTTAATTAAAAAATATTATCTACAGTGGCTCTGGCCCTGCTGATTCTCAAAGCAGACAATACCAGGGAGCATAGCAAGTGAGCAATATTAATTTTCCCCAACTAATTTAAAGATAATATCCCACACATGTGCCAACGGCTAACAAGTTTGTTTGTGCACCAGGTAGACTGTTACCTCTGGGCTCTGTCTGAATTTTCTCTGTCTTTTTATCGACTTTGGAGGCATCCCCAAGGAAGGAGATGTGCAGAATACGTGGTACGAGATGCCACTAGACACAACTGTCCTTTGTAGGAACAACAGTCATTTTGAAAGCAGAAGGGAAGCCATTTTCAGCTAAAAGCCAACAGGCTATATGTGTTATGGGAAAAAGCTTGAGCTTCCAGATTCAACTCTGATCATATAACCATGAAGTTGTGGGATAAATTCTACCCCACCCGACCCCCCCAAAAAATTTATATGTGGAGGTCTCCTAATATGACTATTTGGGGAGAGGTAATTAATTTACAGTGAGGTCATACTAATGGGCCTTAGCCCAAGTCAACAGGTGTCATTATGAAAAGAAGATAAGGACAAAAAGCAGCACAGAAAAAAGACTGTGTGAGGAGATAGCAAGAAGGTAGCCATCTACAAGCCAAGGAGAAAGGCCTCGTAAGAAATAAGACCTACCGACTTCCGGCCAAGATGGAGGCGTAGACAGACACGCTGCTTCTCCCTCCATGGCTGAGAAGGAATACAATGACCTCAAAGCTAAAAACAACTAGAAATTCCAGAAAATCAAACTGCATGGAAGTCCAGCAAACAAAGATATAAAGAAGAAATACTCATCCAGACAGCTAGGAGGGGCAGAGTCGGGGCGAAGAGGACGCAGTGTGGTAGAGGCAGCAGTGGCAGGCCAGTGGAAAGCATGATCACATGTTTTAAAAAGTCAGGAGGGACACCTGGGGAGCGTTCCCAGCTCCTCACCAGACCGAGCAACTCCCGGTCCCAGCACCAGGGAAATCAAGCCTCATTGCTTCTGACTGTGCAGACCAGTGGGGTTGGGGTGGAGGCAGAAACTGCTGGTCTCTCAGCAGAGTCTGTTTGTTTAAAGACCCCCACCCTAGTCCTAGAGCATCCACAGACCCACCCACTCTGGGAACGATGACCAGGGCAGCAGCTAGAGGGGTGCCAGTCCAGTGTGGAACTGAGAGAGGGTCCTGGAAAACAGGTGAGTGCTGGGCAGACAACTTTGTTCCCTCTCAGACCCCTCCCCACACACAGCGCCACAACGTGGTGAAATAGGTTGCCCTGTACTGATGAATCCCTAAGGCTCCGCCTCTTACAACATAACAGGAATGACAGCTCTACCTGGGATGCAGAGGCAAACAAACACAGAAGCCTGTCAGAATGAGGAGACAGAGAAGTATAGCCCAAAAGGGGGTACAGATCAAGGTTCCAGTGAGAGAACTAAGCGTTGAGGAGATAGACAACCTCACAGATGAGGAGATAGACAACCTAACAGACACAGGATTCAAAACACTGGTGATAAAGATGCTCACGGGCTTGACAGATATGCTTGAGTACAGCAAATGCATAAGAGAAGAAGTGAAGGCTATGCTAAATGAAACAAAAGAAAATCCACACAAAACCGATGGTGAAGGGAAGGAAACTGGGATTCAAATCAATGATTTGTAACATAAGAAAGAAAGAAAGAAAGAAAGAAAGAAAGAAAGAAAGAAAGAAAAAACCAGTCAACCAGTGCAGAATGAGGAAGGAAGAATTGAAAAAATGAGAAAAACTTCCCAAATTTTGCAAAGGAGATGGACATACAGGTCTGAGAAGCTGAGGATCCCGGACGCACTGTGCCCAGAGGGGACCACACCAGGACACATCATTATTGAGATGCCAAAGGTGAAAGAGAAAGAGAGAGACGGAGAGTTGCCTACAGGAGCTGCCTACAGGACTATCAGCTGATTTCTCAGAGGACACTTTGCAGGCAGGAAGGGACTGGCAAGCAGTATTCAATGTGATGAAAGACAACCTGCAACCAGGATTACTCTATCCAGCAAAGGTATCATTTAGAGTGGAAGGGCAGATGAAGCGCTTCCCAGACAAGGTAAAGCTAAAGGAGTTCATCATCACCAAGCCATTATTATATGAAATGTCAAAGGGACTTACTTAAGAAAAATAAGATCAAAACTATGAACACTAAAATGACAACAAACTCACAACTATCAACAACTGAATCTATAAAATAAAAACAAAATTCAACTAAGCAAACCAGAATAGGAACAGAATCATAGGTGTGGGAATCATCTGGAGGGTTATCAGCTGGGAGGGGGAAGGGGGAGAAATGGGGAAATGGTGCAGGGACTAAGAAGCATAGTCGGTTGATATAAAATAGACAGGGGGAAGTTAAGAATAATACAGGAAGGGGTGAAGCCAAAGAACTTATATGCATGACCCATGGACATGAACTAAGGGGGGTGGGATTGCTGGAGGGAAGAGGGTACCAGGCAGAGGGGAGCAAGGGGGAAAAAATTTGACCTACTGTAACAAGATAATCAATAAAATATACGTTAAAATAAAAAGAAAGAAAGAAGACCTACTAAGACTTTAATGATGGGCTTCTAGCCTCCACAACTGTGAGAAAATGTTTGTTGTTTGAGCCACCTGGTCTATAGCATTTTGTTATGGCAGCCCTTGCAGAGAAATTCACAAGGACAAACTTATCTCATCCTCATTCATCAAATCTATTAAATAGAAAGACTGAGAAAATTGACCTCCAAGATCAATGTTTGATTTTCTTAGCTAATATAGCAGGGTGGCCATGTAGCTTGCCTGGCTATCCCCTGATGCCTAAAATAAGAGATAAAGATTGTGAATACTTTGCAAGCCTCAAGCCAGGTTCACTTTTGTAAAGCAGCAGTCATTTACCCCTGTTACCCATATGAGCTCAGAAGCCCACCCAACCTTAGGATCCACACCTAAGTGAAGCTTTTCCTGATCCCTTCTCATGGTGTTTCCCATACTCTGTCCCTTCTGGGTGCACAGGTTTGTAAGGAATCTTTCCTTTATACTCCATACCCCACCACACTTGGCACATTGTATTGACACTGTTTGGCCCCTTTGACACATAGATGGCATAATGGCAAAAATAATGGCTATTCTGCATCCCTGATTTTTGCATTGTAACTCTGCACCTTCAACCATCAAAACCTGAGTCTATTTCCTAACCTTTAGAATCTCAGCTCCCCTGGGAATTGTTTTGTTCCATAGAATACAACAGAAATGACTTTGTGTCAGGTCCAAGTCTACGCCTCAACAGACTTGCACAGGGTCTCCTGTTCTCCTGGACTTCTACTTCCGCTGTGAAAAATAGGTTAAAACCATCCTGCTGGCAAATGAGGGATCAGGTGGAGTGGAGCCCAAATGCCCCAGCAAAGGTTACTCTAGACGAGCCCACAGCGAGCCAATCCCTCCCTTCAAAATTGAGAAATGAGAGCCAAAATTGGCAAAGCCACCTACTTGACCCAATTAGGCCTTTGATTTATCAGTGAGCACAACAAAAACTAGAAGAACAGCCCAGAAGAACGCAGCCTAAGTGACTGATTCACAGAATTATGAGCCACAGAAACAGTTGTTGTTTTTACTCTACCAAATTTTGAAGTTGTTAGTTACACAGCACAAATGGACTGATAAAACTTTTTTTTTTTTTTTTTGGCCTCTCCTGCCAAAATGTTAGCACCTTGAAATCAGGAAGTGTGTCTTGGTCACTCAACCAATGCATGCATGACAGTAGGTATATGAAAAAAATGTATCAAGTGAAGGCATTATTCTTTCTCTTCATATACTCAGCAAATCCTATATAGTTTCTGGCAGATTACAGTTCCCAAATGGCATACATCTGTATTACTGTGTTTTCCCTTCCACATGTTCTTCTGCAACATACCTTTGCCATGCCCCCATCAAAAGGTAGAGTGTGTTCTTCCAACCCCTGAATCTGAATGAGTCCTGTGACTGCTTTGACCAATAGAATACAGCAGAAATGACACAGGGCAAGGTCTGATCATGGCATTTAACTGGCCAGTGCTACCTCTTGAAAGTCATTGCAGTAGAAGAGATACTACCCTGTTATGATAAACCCAGGTCATATGGAGAGAAAGGCAATCAAGGAGCATCAAAGCACCAGGCATGAGAGTAAGACACTATGGTGGAAGTGAATCCTCCAGCCTTAACTGTCCCAGCTGGTACCATGTGGGACAGAGATGAGCTACCTAGCCCAGTATTTCCCAACCACTTAACCCACAAAATTTAAGCTAAATAAATGACTGTTTTTAGCCACTAAATTTTGTGATTATTTATTATGCAACAATAATGTCTTAGTCTATTCAGGCTGCTATAATAAAATGCCATAGCCTGGGTGGCTTACAAACAACAAAAATGTTTCTCACATTTCTGGAGGCTGAAAACCAGAGATGAAGGTGCCAGCAGATTCCGTTCATAGACGGCCACTTTCTGGTTCACAGACGGCCATCTTCTCACTTTGAACTCACAATGGTATAGGAGGGGAAGGGTGGGAAAGAGGGCTCTCTGGAGTCTCTTTCTAAGGGCCCTAATACATTCATGAGGGCTCTGCCTTTATGACCTAATTACCTCCCAAAGACCCCATTTTCTAATGCCCTCACATTGGGCATTAAACTTCGGTATATGAATTTGGGTGGGGTGGATATATTCAATCTATAGCAAATACATAAACAAAACATGGATAACATTAAATATAGATTTTTATCTTGCCCTGACTTTTTACAACCCCGCTATGGTGGAGAGCTCACTTAAATTTTCTAATTCTCATTCTTTTGTCTATATGATGGGAATGCATTCAGTCACTTGA
Organism: Furipterus horrens; assembly: GCF_987537825.1. NCBI lineage: Eukaryota > Metazoa > Chordata > Mammalia > Chiroptera > Furipteridae > Furipterus > Furipterus horrens. The sequence continues at coordinate 211,538,734 of NW_028327172.1, forward strand.
TAAAACTCTATTGAGATAATTGAGGAGACACAGTGAATACCCCACAGTCTCTACCTTGAGGGAATTCACAGTCTGCTAGACAAAGAAGGCAAAAAGTTCTCCTATTGCACTAAGTATAGCAAACCCGGGAGGAGTCTTGGGTTCACTCCTAGCATTGGTAGGGCCAGAGGAGCTAGAATCTAAACTGGAATCAACAATGCAGGGGGTTCATCAAGTGAAGAAGATAGGATAGGGCAGAAAGAGGATGTTTAAGAGACGGGAACAGCATATGTTTAGAGTTCAAAGCTGCAGGGGAGCATGGGACCATGAATAAGAAATCATAAGCCACACTGGGAGTAGGCGTGTGGTGTGTATATTGTTTCAAGTTCATTATGGAAGATTTGGCCACTCTATGAGAACTTGAAATGAACTTCTCAGAAATGAATTGTGTAGTCAGTTTTAACCTTTAGGAAGGACGCAATTTGATAAATGTGCCATGAAAAAAAAGTTATTTTAAACATTCTTGAGAGAAAAAAACAATTTGAGGAGAGAAGATGGTTTATAATTCAAATAATTGTTCAGAGAGGCAGAGGAAAATATATAGAACAACTAAGAAACACAAACGTTTTTGTTTTGTTTTACATAGAAAAAGTACAACTCAAATTGTGCTCAAAAGACTCTGTTTGAGTTAGGAAGTGTAATTCTCTGAAAAAACTGTTGATGCGAATGAACATGATTTAATGTCCTTTCAAGCTCTGTATAAATTAGATCAGCTTCTAAGTTATATCCATGAAATACAAGGATGGAGAATAGGTCAGTGGAGCATTAATCAAATCAGGGGGAAAAAGTGGGACAACTGAAATAGAAAAAACAATAAATAAGTTATTATGAAAAAAAGATTGCAATAACTATGTATGGTGCCAGATGGGTACTAGATTTATCAGGGTGATCATTTTGTAAGTTATATAAATGTCTAATCACTGGGTTGTACACTTGAAACTAATGTAATATTGTTCATCTAAATAAACAAATAATTTAATTAATTAAAATAAAATTAGGGGTCAGGAGGCTATAATAAGAGCCTAGGACAAAAAGAATGATGCCCAACCCAGAAAAGGGAGCTGAATGTCTTATACAAGCAGCAGAGGACTGAGCTCTTAGAAAAGCATAGACCTCAACCCAAGGAAGGGCAGGGCAGCAGAGAGCCATCCCCCTCTACAACGGAAAGCATTGGGTCAGGCAAGTGGGAGAGATTACTAGCATATGATTCACAGAGCAATGCTGGGAAGTTGTTTTGTGGCACCTCAGACAGATAAAATATCAGGAATATGAGCATCACAAGTAAATGACCATCAGGAAATCAGTGTCCCTATTCTGGATGTGTGGGTTCCCTGACTGGATGTTTTCTTGTAGATAATGTTCTGGGTTCTAGGAATCTGGGATTGCATTCCCAAATCATCTCAAGCCTGCTTCCGGGGCCTTCACAAACCTTTTGCTTACCTTATTCAGAGATAGATAAAAAGTGCGTCACACATAAGGATTTTTTTATTTAACCTCAGATCCTCTGGGTTAAATCTATCATCTAGTCCACCATTGATTAAGAAAAAGAAAGTGCAAGAGACTTCCCCTGATCTCTGTATATTGTAAATATGAACTAGTCCAAGAAGAACTCAGTAGGTTTTAGGACCCTAAGTATTAAGTAAGGAAGGGTGCGCAGTGGGAAAGAACCAATGTAAAAGTAATTACATCTCTCCAGGAAGAAGCTTAGAATAAGTACCTTTAAATCTGCCTTTTCATGAAGGTATGATGAGTTCCACAGCAAATATTTGCCAAGTGCATTAAGCACCCAGATGCAAAGACAATTGGAACTGGTTTACCCTGTACAGAGGGGCAACAGCTATGTCACCTTCCGAACGTTTAGGTCATTTTTTGATATTAAAGTTGGGAAATTGCAAAGGATGAGACTATCTCTACAAGTGACTCACTCTTAACAACGAAGTTCCCAGGAGGTTAGGTAGTCTCAGATGGAGACTTGGAGAAACTAAATGACTGAAACGTGATTGTCCCTGGGAAAACTTAAACTTCACCAAGTGAAAAATTCTGTGTTCAAATTAACAAATGATCCAACAGGGAAGGACTGTTCAGCACGAAGAAGAGACATGAAAAGAAGTAAAAATAAAACTGATAAACCACCTATGACGTGCTAAGCATTTAGCACACTCACTCAAGAATTCAGCAAAAAGAGTACTATGATTCCCATTGTATAGAAAGTAGACGCTTGGCAAGGGTAAGACACTGGCCTAAGATCACACATCTAATAGCCTAATTGGGATTTTTAGCACAAAGAACACAAATAAGAGCTGGATCTGTCATGTCTCCTTCAGAGAAAAAGACATCTGGATGAGAACATTTGACAACAAAGGGAATAAGGATGCTTTAAACTTCATACCTTGAAGACATTGGCCATTACTTCCATCTCAATTTCATTTCCTGGATTCTGTGACTACTCAACAAATAACAGTCTGACTGCTTAGTGAAAATGAGTGCAGCAGACACGCCCTTAATGACCATCAAAGAGTCATGCTCTTGAATGTTGCCTATGACTTTTATCAATACCTGTGACTTGCTTATAATCAATGGACTGTGGCAAAGATGATGAATGTTATTCTTGTGATTAAGTTCTGTTATCTAAGACTCTGCCTTAGGAACTGGAGGTAAGAAGATACACTTGCCGGTCTTGGAGAAGAAAGCAGCCATGTTGTGAACTCTGGAGAGGCCCCCTGGCAGGGAACTGAGGCAGCCTTTTGGAGCTGAGAGCGGCCTCCATTCAACAGCCAGTGAGAATCGAGCCTTCAGTAAAACAGCCTCAAGGAAATTAATCTGAAACAGATTTTTCCCCAGTAAAGTGTCCAGATGACAACACAAGCTGGCCTGACATCTTGGCTGCAAGCTGATGAGACCCTGGGGCAGAGGACCCTCAGCTGTTCCCAGACTCCTAACCCACAGAAACTGTAAAATAACAAATCTGTGTTGTGTTAAGCTGCTAATTGTTGGAAAGATATAGTCTCTGTGTACTCAGAACAGCAACTGGCAAGTGCAAAATGTGTGTGTGTATGCATGTGTGTACATGGGGATGGACATGCTTTGCACACAAACACAAACTATGGGCTAGTACTTGGAGAAGCCCATAGGATGGGAAAAGGTATGTTAAGAGAGAAGAGTAAGGTAAACAAAGGGGAGTCTTGGAATTCAGAAATCTAAGATGCTTTCCATCCTTATATTGTATACATCTTGGAATAATTGTTAAGAGCCTGGATTTGGGTGTCAGAAGACCTGATTTCAGTTATTTATTTTTATTCTGTGTGACTTCAGGACAAGTACATAAACTCTAGAACTCAGTTTCCTCACCCACAAAATGACAATGATCGTAGCACATACCTCACGGAGTTGACGGGTGCACTGAATGAGCGCACAGCAAATGAGCACATTGCATTGTGAAGCGCATTAAATGATGCAGGTTAAGTGCTTGGACACAGGCCCGGCACAGAGTGAATCCTATGTAAACATTAGTTATTAGGAATCCACAGCTAAAACGTGCAGGTGGCAGCTGTGAACCCAGGGAGTAGGACAGGTGACTCCCATATTCAACCTCTATGTTCCAGTGCCCTTGAGAAGAGACCCAAACCACAACATTGTGGGCAGAAAACAACGGGTCCTTGGACTTTGCACAAATCCAAACATTCAACCACACAAAGGATCCACAGAGATCCTTTCTCTAACTTATCTACTGTGTACCCGCTAACAGCAAATAAAAGCAAAAATAATATGAGCAAAACAATGCCGGCTCCCATGCATAATGGATTGTAATAGATCATTCATCAACAGAAAAACAAGTGAGCGGTCATGCATTTCTTTTTTTTTTTTTTTTTTTTTTTTTAGTGTCAAAATATTTTTTTTTTTTATTTTGGTTTTTCAATTACAGTTGTCCCCTTTTCCCCCAATTTCTCTCCCCCACCCAGCCCACCCCCTCTCCCGCAATCATATCCCTCCCCGTTGTCCATGTCCATGAGTCTTTCATACAGGCTCTTTAATTAAACCCTTCCCTTACTTATCCCCCTTCTCTCCCTCTCCCCTCCCCCCTATTGACTGCTATTCTGCTCTTTGTTCTGTTTAGTTCCTTTGTTTGTGTTGTTCTTTAGTTTCCTGTATTAGGTGATATCATATGGTATTTTGCTTTCTTTGCCTGGCTTATTTCACTAAGCATAATTCTCTCTAGTTCCATCCATGTTGTTGCAAATGGTAGGAGTTCCTTCTTTCTTTCTGCTACATAGTATTCCATTGTGTAAATGTACCACAGTTTTTTGATCCACTCATCTACAGATGGGCACTTAGGTTGTTTCCAGCACTTAGCTATTGTAAACAGTGCTGCAATGAACATAGGGGTGCATAAGTTCTTTTGAATTGGTGTTTCAAGATTCTTCGGGTATAATCCTAGTAGTGGAGTCGCTGGTTCAAAAGGCAGTTCCATTTTTAATCTTTTGAGGTAATTCCATACTGTTCTCCATAGTGGCTGCACCAGTCTGCATTCCCACCAACAGTGCAGTAGGGTTCCCGTTTCTCCACATCCTCGCCAGCACTTGTTGCTTGTTGATTTGTTGATGATGGCCATTCTGACTGGTGTGAGGTGGTATCTCATTGTGGTTTTTATTTGCATCTCCCTGATGGCTAATGATGTTGAGCATTTTTTCATGTGTCTATGGACCTTCTGTATGTCCTCTTCGGAGAAGTGTTTGTTCAGGTCCCTTGCCCATTTTTTAATTGGGTTGTTTGTTTTCTTGATGTTGAGTCGTATCAGCTCTTTATATATTTTGGAAATCAGTCCCCTGTCTGTGATGTCATTGGCAAATATGTTTTCCCATATGGTTGGTTTCCTTTTCATTTTGCTGATGTTTTCTTTTGCTGAGCAGAAACTCTTCAGTTTGATGTAATCCCATTTATTTATTTTTTCCTTTATTTCTCTTGCTTTAGGAGATGTATCCGTGAAGAGATTGTTACGTGAGATATCTGATATTTTCTTGCCTATGTTTTCCTCTAGGACTTTTATGGTGTCACGGCTTACATTTAAGTCTTTGATCCATCTTGAGTTTATTCTCGTGTGTGGTGTAAGTTGGTGGTCTAGTTTCATTTTTTTGCAGGTCCCTATCCAGTTCTCCCAGCACCATTTGTTAAAGAGGCTCTTCTCACTCCATTTTATGTTCCTTCCTCCTTTATCAAAGATTAGTTGACCATAGAGGCCTGGGTTTATTTCTGGACTCTCTATTTTGTTCCACTGATCTATATGTCTGTTCTTATGCCAGTACCATACTGTTTTGATTACAGTGGCTTTGTAGTATTGTTTGATATCTGGTGTTGTGATTCCTCCTGCTGTGTTCTTCTGTCTCAAGATTGCTTTTGCTATTCGGGGTCTTTTTTGGTTCCATATGAATTTATGGAGTATTTGTTCTAGGTCTGTGAAATATGTCATTGGTATTTTAATAGGGATTGCATTGAATTTGTAAATTGCTTTGGGTAGTATGGCCATTTTGATGATGTTGATTCTTCCCATCCAAGAACATGGTATTTGCTTCCATTTATTTGTTTCTTCCTTAATTTCTTTCTTCAATGTTATGTAATTTTCAGAGTACAGGTCTTTTATCTCTTTGGTTAAGTTTACTCCTAGGTACTTTATTTTTCTTGTTGCTATAGTAAATGGTATTTTCTTTTTTGTCTCTGTCTCTGCTATTTTATTGTTGGTGTACAGAAATGCCTTAGATTTCTGTATATTTATTTTGTACCCTGTGATTTTGCCAAATTCACTTATTATATTGAGTAGTCTTTTAGTGGAGTTTATAGGATTTTCTAGGTATACTATCATATCATCTGCATATAATGAAAGTTTCACTTCCTCTTTCCCAATTTGGATTCCTTTTATTTCTTTTTCTTGTCTGATTGCTGTGGCTAGGACTTCCAACACTATGTTGAAAAGGAGTGGAGAGAGTGGACAACCTTGTCTAGTTCCTGAGTTCAGGGGGAATGCTTTCAGTTTTTGTCCATTGAGTATGATGTTGGCCTCAGGCTTCTCATATATAGCCTTAATTATGTTAAGATATGCTCCCTTTATTCCCATTTTGCTGAGTGTTTTCATCATAAATGGGTGTTGAACTTTATCAAATGCTTTTTCTGCATCTATTGATATGATCATGTGATTTTTGTCTTTCATTCTGTTTAGGTGATGTATTATATTTATTGATTTGCGAATATTAAACCATCCTTGCATCCCTGGAATGAAGCCCACTTGATCATGATGTATGATCTTTTTGATGTGTTGCTGGATCCTGTTTGCCAATATTTTATTGAGGATTTTAGCATCGATGTTCATCAGTGATATTGGCCTGTAGTTTTCTTTCTTTGTTGTGTCTTGACCTGGTTTGGGGATTAGGATAATACTGGCTTCATAGAAAGAGTTTGGGATTTTCCCTTCTTCTTGGATTTTTTGGAACAGTTTGAGGAGGATAGGAGTTAGTTCTTCCCTGAATGTTTTGTAGAATTCGCCTGTGAAGCCATCCGGTCCAGGGCTTTTGTGTGCCGGGAGATTTTGGATTACTGTTTCAATTTCCTTCTTTGTTATTGGTCTGTTGAGACTTTCCACTTCTTCTTGATTCAGTTTTGGAAGGTTGTATGTTTCTAGAAATTTGTCCATTTCTTCTAGATTGTCAAATTTCTTGTCATACAGTTGTCTGAAGTAATTTCTAACTATCATTTGTATTTCTGAGGTATCAGTCGTGATTTCTCCTCTTTCATTTCTGATTTTGTTTATTTGTGTCTTCTCTCTTTTTTTCTTGATTAGACTGGCTAGAGGCTTGTCGATTTTGTTGATTTTTTCGAAGAACCAGCTCCTAGTTTCGTTGATCTTTTGGATTGTTTGTTTAGTCTCTATGTCATTTAGTTCTGCTCTGATCTTGATGATTTCATTCCTTCTTCTTGCCCTAGGCTTTGTTTGTTGTTGTTGTTCTAGTTCTTGTAGCATTGTGGTTAGGTTTTTTATTTGAGATTCTTCTAGCCTTTTCAGATATGCCTGTATTGCTATAAACTTCCCTCTCAGGACTGCTTTTGCTGTGTCCCACAGGTTTTGGGTTGTTGTGTGCTCATTATCATTAGTTTCTAGAAATTTCTTGATTGCTTCTTTGATGTCATTGTTAACCCATTCATTATTTAATAGCATGTTATTCAATCTCCATGAGTTTGGGTGTCTTTGATTTTTTCCTCTGAGGTTGATTTCTAGTTTCAAGACATTGTGATCTGAAAAGATGCTTGATATGATTTCAATTTTCTTGAATTTGTTGAGGCTTGTTTTGTGACCTATCATGTGGTCTATCTTTGAAAATGTCCCATGTGCACTTGAAAAGAATGTATATTTTGCTTCTTTGGGGTGAAAAGTTCTATATATATCAGTTAGATCCATGTGGTTTAGTGTGTTGTTCAATGCCTGTATATCCTTGGTGTTTCTTTGCTTTGATGATCTGTCTATTGTTGATAATGGAGTGTTGAAGTCCCCTACTATGAGTGTGTTGTTGTTGATATCCTTTTTGTGGTCTTCTAGTATTTGCTTTATGTATTTGGGTGCTCCTATGTTGGGTGCATATATGTTTATCAAAGTCATATCTTCTTGATGGATTGTTCCTTTAAGTATTATGAAATGTCCTTCTTTGTCTCTTTTTATTGTCCTTGCTTTGAAATCCATTTTGTCTGATATGAGAACTGCTACCCCGGCTTTTTTTTCCGGTCCGTTTGCTTGGAATATTTTTTTATATCCCTTTACTTTCAGTCTGTGTAAATCTTTTGTTTTGAGGTGTGTTTCTTGTAGACAGCAAATATGTGGGTCCTGTTTTCTTATCCATTCCGTTACCCTATGTCTTTTAATTGGAGCATTTAATCCATTTACATTTAAGGTTATTATTGACGTGTATTTATTCATTTCCCTTTGTACCTCTGTTCCTCTCCTCTCTTGTTTTTTCCTTCTTTTTTCTTAGAACAGTCCCTTTAGCATCTCTCGCAATGCTGGTTTAGTGGAGATGTATTCTTTCAGTCTTCCTTTGTCTGAGAAACTCCTTATTTCACCTTCTATTTTGAATGAGAGCCTTGCTGGGTAGAGTATTCTTGGTTGTAGGCCTTTGTTTTTCATTGCTTGAAATATTTTTGACCATTCCCTTCTGGCTTGTAATGTTTATGTTGAGAAATCAGTTGATAGCCTTATCGGAGCTCCCTTGTATGTTATTTGCTGCTTTTCTCTTGCTGCTTTTAGGATTCTCTCTTTGTCTTGGAATGTTGCCATTTTAACTATGATGTGCCTTGGAGTGGGTTTTTGGGGGTTCCTCTTGATTGGAACTCTCAGTGCTTCTTGGACTTGCATAGCTTTTCCTCTCATCAGGTTCGGAAAATTTTCTGTCACTATTTCTCCTATCAGATTTTCAATTCCATGTTCCTTTTCTTCTTCCTCTCGTATTCCGATGATCCTTAAATTATTTTTCCTAATGCTATCCTGTAATTCCCTTACATCTTGTTCATATTTTTTCAATCGTTTTTCATTTTGCTGTATTGTCTGGGAGTTTTTCTCTACATTATCTTCTAACTCACTAATCCGATCCTCTGCTTCGTTTAGTCTGCTTTTGACTGATTCTACTGTGTTTTTCAGTTCAGAGATTGTATTCTTAAGTTCTTCCTGGTTCTTGTTAATGATTTCTATGTCTTTTTTTATGCTGGTGTAGTTCTCTGCAAGTTCCCTGTAATTTTCTTGGAGCTGCTGGTAACTTCCTTGAAGGTTGTCATAGTTGATTTTAAGGATGTCGAGTATATTGAGCTTCTTTACCACCATTGTTTTGAATTCCATGTCTGACATTTGGGCTATGTCTATTTCGTCTATCTCTCTTTCTGAGGATTCCTCTTTTCTTTTCATTGAGGGGTTATTTTTGCATCTTACCATGTTGGATTCTTTTTGTTTTTATTTATTTATTTATTTATTTATTTATTTATTGGGGGGGTAGTCTGCTTTGACTTCCCTCCTTTGTGGTGTAATATTCTTTATCGAAGGTCTGGGAGTTTCAGTGGTGCAGTCTCTGATATCCTGAGCCTGATGGTCTTGAGTTACCCTTTATGTCGTTTGTTTATGCTGTTCGGTTATATTTCAGATGTTCTTTGATAGGATCTTCCTTCTGGCTACTTGGTTGAGAGTCACTCTATCTGCTTTGTCTTGAGTTCTTTTGTGGATATGCTGTTAAAGACATAAACACACAGCCCAGGCAGGAGACCCACACCCTCAGAAAGTATCCCCCACTCTATCCTGCTATCGTTAGCCAACTAGCCCGTATTAATATAAATGTAAAGAGATTTGAGCTTTTATACTATAAGAAGAATAGATACGAGTTGTTTATGGGGAGGAAAAATATAATTTTTGATAGAGGGGTTGATAGATTAATAATAGTTGAGACTGTGCAAGCCAGTTAGTAATATTTACATTGTATGTTAAGAAAAATAGAAGAAAAGGATAGAAAAATACTTAGTATAGTAAGAAAGGGGATTGTATTGTATTTGGGTTTATATAGTAATTATATTGTATTATTTAAAGTAATAGGGGGGCTAAGCTAGACACACAAACGAATAAACCACTATTAAAGAGAAAGGATGAGAAGGAGAGGTTATATGCAACACGTTAGAGATAAAGTTTGTTATTATTGGAAGAGGTGGAGGAAAAACACCCCCCCAAAAAATCCCCAAGAAAATAGAAGAAAGAAAAGAAGAAAGAGAGAAAGAGAAGAAAATAAAAAATTTACCACAACCCCCCCAAAAAACCCCAAAAGGTAAGCAAGAAAGGAACAAAGAAAGATAGAAAAGAAAGAATACAGAAGAAAGAAAGAAAAGAGAGAAAAAAAAAATTGAACCAAAAAAAAAATATATATATATATATGTATATATATATATATGTATATATATATACATATATATACCCCCCAAAACCCCCCCCAAAAAAAAACCCAGGAAAAGAATAAAGAAAGAAGGAAAGAAAAGAAATTATTAAGAAGAAAGAAAGAACAAGGGAGAAAAAATTTGGAAAGAAAAAAAAAAAAAAAAAAAAACGATGTTTTTACTCCATTTTAGCCTTGGTGTGTTGCCTTCTTTTTCTGGGTCCGCAGCTGGTCTAGTGTGGCAGGTCAGAGGTTCTTGTTCTTTTGCCGGACTGGTGTGCGCACCCGCGGTTGCCGGCACGGCGCGCTACCTTGCTGCCCCCTGTAGCCAGTTGAGGTGCCCTTGCGCGCAAGCCCCTGCGCGCTCGGACGGCCCGAGAGTTTGCCCCGCGGTTGGAGCCCACTGCTGCCGGGCCGCGGTGGTTCCCCGTTCGTGCCAAGGTGTCTCTGTCCGCGCGGGCGGCCCGAGCGCTTTCCCCGGGATTGGCTCCTGCTTTCGCTGGGCCGCGGCAGTTCCCCGTTCGCGCCGAGGTGACCCTGCCCGCGCGGGCGGCCCGATCGCTTTTCCCGGGATTGGCTCCTGCTTTCGCTGGGCCGCGGTGGTTCCCCGTTCGCGCCAAGGTGACCCTGCCCGCGCGGACGGCCCGAGCGCTTTCCCCAGGATTGGCTCCTGCTTTCGCTGGGCCGCGGGGGTTCCCCTTTCGCGCCGAGGTGACCCTGCCCGCGCGGGCGGCCTGAGCGCTTTCCCCGGGATTGGCTCCTGCTTTCGCTGGGCCGCGGCGGTTCCCCGTTTGCGCCAAGGTGACCCTGCCCGCACAGGCGGCCCGAGAGCTCCCACTGACCCCGGGCTGAGGTGCTTTCGCGCTCGCGCGCTGCCCCGTGCCCTCAGTCCCGCTGAGCCGAGCTCCGGGAGTTGGTCTCTCGCCTCTTAGGGCAGGGCCAGGGACACTTGTGCTCAGTGGAATCGAGCGTCCGTGGGTCGCCGCCTCTCGCTGTTCCCGTGCTGCAGCCGCCCCGTTCCCTCACCCGTCTGGGTGGGCACAAACAGAGCCTGCGCTAGTGGTCTGCTTTCCGGCCTAGGGCCCTGCGCCCACGGGAGCTGTCTAGGGGTGTCTGTGCACAGTCCTCTGCGTGTTCAGTGGGCCCTCCCTGTGCCCGTTGGGGCACTGATCTTATATCCGTTGGGGAGTGTCCGAGGGACGCCTGGACTCACGGCCCCGCGCACCTGGGCCAGTGAATGAGAGCACTTCCCTATGTGCGCCCCCGCGACCCAATGGTAGGGTTGAGGAGTGGATTAGCGCGCCCCTGCGCCTGGGCTCCTCCAGAACGGCCTACCACACCCAAACTTTCCTCCCGTCTCCACCATCCACTAGAGAAAAATATAAAGGAGAATTATGTTCTCACTTGCCCGGCAGCACGCTGTCTCCTGTCCTTCAGCGCCAATGCCACTTGGTCGAGTCCCGTCTCTGCCAGCGGGCAGAGATCCGCTCTCCACCTGACTCCTCTCTGGGGTAGCCTGTGGTCGCCAAAAATCCTTTGTGTGCTTCCCGCCACAGCTCGGGCAGCCGCCCCAGTCAGGAATCCCGTTTCGTCCCCTTTTTCTCCGCTATCCTCACTAAACAGGTTGTTCCCAGATGGATTTTCTCTAATCCAGCAGTGCCTTGGCTCAACTCCCGCCAATGTCCAGCTGCTCACTGAGATGTTCTGTCTGCAATTAGACCAAACTGCAGACGGGTCTCCGGAGCCTAAAACCGCAACCTCTCCTCACTCCTCCGCCATCTTACCTCCTCGCGGTCATGCATTTCAACAAATAAATCACCAGCAATGTTTCTGGGAGCCGCAACAAGGAACACCTGCAGGCAATTGAGCAACGCTGCCAAGATGGGTAAGTCAGGTGCACCACTAGTCTGAGTTAGAGTAGCGTTGGTCTTAAGGTGAAGTCCATCCCCTGGCTGACGACTCCAACCGCAGGTATTGGAGTGCGTGTATTCTACCTTGTTCCACTGCAATCAGAGTCTTAAACAGACTACTTTCCCGCATGGAGGAGAAATTTTTAACAGGTATTAAAAAGCGAGCTTCCTGGTCTCCAGCTCCGAAACTGATGCATCGGAATCTATTGGGACCAGGCGTGTGCTTCTGACGCATTTTAAATGCAAAGTGAAAATCAGCAAGGTGATTCTGCCAAACCAAAAACACAGTTGTGATAATGGAACCTCTCACCCTAAGGGAAAATTTTAAGAAATTGCCTATCAGAGAAAGTCGTAAAATCTTGAAGCTGAAAGGGACCTTGGAAGTTAATGAGCTCAAGGTTGCTGCAGTTAGATAAAGGTGTTTTCCCCCAAGATCACAGAGCTCGTGAGAGTCAGAGCTGCGAGTGGGGGCTTGGGTCCTTAATTTCTCAGCCCAGGCTAAAATGTGGGCCTGGTTCTGGATATATGAACAGTAAAGCTCCAGGAAGAATAAGAACACTGAGGTTTAAAGGGTTAAGTAACTTGCCCAAAGTCAAACTGTGACTAGGAGGAAGATTTATGCCTGGAAATTAAGTCTTTATAATCTTAATATTCTTGTTCTTAGTATTTTCATTATAATACTTTCATTGTGAGGATGAATAATGATGTTCTCTGCTCGGGACATGTTTTATAGCATACATACAATAAATTGTATCTAATATTAAAATTATAAAAATGAGAAAGTGGGATCATTATATTTTTCAGGACTGTTTAAATTATAAAATATCTGATTTATAGACATAAAATCTCAGGCTATTTCACCTCTTTGCAATGAAAGAGAAATGGGAGTAGGACCAGGATCACAGAATCTGATGGTTGTATCACTCATATCAGGTCTATTCAGAAGGTACCCAGCTATGTAATAAGAAAAACAGACATTTATTGAAGAAGATACAAGATACAAAAAACGTTGTAGATGGGATGATGATGCCTCTGTTCCTTCAAAGTAGGCACCTTGGGACCTCACACAGTTCTCCCAATCACCATCAGCTGCCCCATCATATTTTCTTGAATCTCACTGACAGCCTGAAATCTCTTCCCTTTCAAATGTGATTTTGGTTTTGGGAAAAGCCAGAAGTCACAGGGTGCCAGATATGGGCTGTAGAGGGGCTGAGTCACCTGGGTGATTTCATGTTTTGCCAAAAACTCTGCACAAAACATGATGCATGAGCAGGTGCATTGTGGTGATGAGCCTGCCAATCATCAGGTGCCCATAACTGTGGGCTTCTGAATCATCTGAATAGTTTCTGCATCATCTGAATAGTTTCTGCAGAGGAATGTTTAAGCTTAACACAAAATTTGATGCAAATTTGTTGCTCTACTTAGTCATGTTGAATGCGATGGCCTCACAGTACACACGCTCACTCAATAGTTGCTCCCACTGACTAGTACAGTGAAGTCATCATTGTTTATGTGTGCACATTCCAGTCCACGCTCCTTGGCTGCCAGGTTGTGCAAACTGTTCTCATTATGTATGTTAACAATGGCTGGACGTTTTCCAGACAGACCTCGTATGTTGGTGGCCTGATAGTATTGGAACAGTGTGCTAAAGGCATAGCTGACGCACCACCTTAGGGACAACACCCTGTGAGGATGAGATTCCATCCTCCCATTTTCAGTACACACATTGAATCAGAGACCTTTAATATGGTTTGTGTCCCTAATAGGAAGGATACATGGATCCACACAAAAGAAAACAGATTCAGCTGTGGTTCTTCATATGACTGTCCCCAAAGACTCACTGAGGGAAGTTATTCTTGAGCCACAGCTCTTGGATATGCAGCATTACAAATCCTCTTCTCCAGAGGTACAAGGATTACAATGCACACCGAGCTACTACTGGCTCTTGTGTAGTTTGGGTTCCTTGTGTAGTTTGGGCTCATCTAGCAAAAATGAGTCTGTCTTTCCACAGATAACTGACCCTGATTAGCAAGAAGTGGTAGAATTGCTGTTACACGACAGAAGCAGAAGAATCTCTTGTTGATTTGGGGTGATCCACCTGGGCACCTCTTGCTAGTCCCTTGACACCATGGTGCTTATGATTGGAGAAGTGGAGAAACCTGGGCTCATGAAGGGAAAGACCGCTGAAGAATGAAGTTATCAACAATACACACAAGTAAGCCACCAAGTCCAGCAGAGGTGACTGTGAGGGTGAGACAGATTTAGAAGGGATAGTGACAGAGAGAGATGACAACTACCACTTCTGGTCCCGTACCCGAGTGCAGCAAAAGAGTCTGCAGTTCACCTCCTAACCTTCCTATTATAAGTTTCTTCTTGGGTAGAGAGGGCCGCGTTCCTAAAATCAGAGTGGAATGGGGACTGGCAGGGGCTGAAGAGAAGGGGGAATGAGGAATTACTAATCAATAGTCATAAAATTTCACTTAAGCAAGATGATAAAGTTTTAGAAATTATCTTATGATATTGTACCCACAGTTAATGGTATTGTACTGTACATTTAAAATTTTAAGAGGTGGATATCATGTTAAGTGTTATCAGAACAAAATGGTTTTTTTTCCCCCCCTCAGGAAATTTTGCCCGAACAAAATGGTTTTTTAAAAAGGGTTTTATAAGTCACACTTTTAATTAAATATACATGTGAGCTATAACATATATTATTTATATTCTCATATACATGAGAATGCTTCAGAAATAAAATATTTAACCAATCATCTCCATTATAAAATCTCTAAAATAAAGTAGGTGATGGGCTTATTCCCAATGGACTACTATTTCATGTGAACCTAATACAAAATTTATATCATAGCATATCATTGGTCTTTAGGAAAACAATGAAAAGAAGACAAAGTTTATGACATTAAATAGCTTACAAGCCAGAAGAGAGATGCATGCTGGCAGATTATTTGAGTTTACTAAAGAGTTCATTTTTGTTTGAAGCTTTTGGGCTGTGGAGAGTTGTAAACTTATTTTAACCCACACCATTTATTTTCTTTCTTTTTTTTTTTTAAGTATATTTTATTGATTATATTGTTACAATAGTTCCAATTTTTTTTCCCCTTTGCTCCCCTCCGCCCAGCACCCCCCTTCCCCAACAATCCCCTCTCCAAGTCCATGCCCATGGGTCGTACATACAAGCTCTCCCGCCTCACCCTTTCATATATTCTTCTTCTTCTTTTTTTAAAATTAATTAATTAATTAGTTAAATATTTTAACAATAAAAAATAACAATTCCTCCCTCTCAGACTTAAGACCCTTTACAATCTTATAAAGGACAATGGATGAAGGTCTCGAGCTCCTCTAGCTGCTTCAAGCTGGACATGGTCGTCGTCCTACCTACCCGTGGGTCCAGAAATCCCTAATAAGAGTGGGGATGTGGAGGGGAGGGTGGCCTTCCCACAAGGGGAAGGATCGTGCAGACTCCAGGTTGGTTGGCTGTCTCTGGACAACGGCATGCTTGGTTTGACAGGCTGGCATCCTTGTTGTATTCTGGGGGCAACAGGGTTAAAGGACATCATTTAATCCGTAACCACTAGATGACAAAAGACAGGTATTAATTTTTCAATGTCCCACATTAGGGAAAAGAAGGGCTTCTTTGGAGGAAGGTGTGCCAGGTACATCTCACCTGTCCAAAACACTTTTGCCCATTATACTTATTTTGGACTGAGGGAAATATTTTAGGTTTCCCCCATCTCAGGCCTCTGGGCTTTTTCTGTCCAAGCCATTAGGATAGAAAAGAGAAACCAGTTTTAAAGTGAAGCCCACAGACCACCCCGTTCTTCACCAACCCAGCCACTTAGTTCAGCCAAACCATTGAGTCTCAGGAGGCAGCAATGCAGACAGGATTAAGTGAGGCCTATGCATACAGATAATCACTCAGCTAATGAGATTGTAGGCTTATGCCCTTTGAAAACAGAAAACACATGTTAATTTATGTAACATAACCCACATACAAGTCTCTAAATCTGTAGGACTGTCTTATCGGAAGGAAAATCCTTGTCCTTCTAATATTCACTGAACTTGCATTTCTATTCTTTATATTTTTATTCCCCCCCCACTAAAAAATTTTCTGTTTGTTTGTTTTTCCACTACAGTTGTCTCACTTTTTTTCCCCCTCTTGCTTCCCTGCACCCTGCCCCCCCCCCCACAGTCAGTCCCCACCCAGTTGTCCATGTCCATGGGTCATTCATACATGTTCTTTGACTAGACCCTTCCCCTTCTTACCCCTTCTCTCCCTCCCATCTCCCCCTTTGTTACTGTTAGTTTATTCCTTGTTTACATACCTCTGGTTCAATTTTGCTCATTTGTTTGTGTTGTTCATTAGTTTCCTGTAACAGGTGACAGCATAAGGTAATTTTCTTTTGTTGCCTGGCTTATTTCGCTAAGCATAATTCTCTCTAGTTCCAATCATGTTGTTGCAAATGGTAGAAGTTCCTTCTTTCTTTCAGTACTTATTCATTGTCATTTTCCCCCTTTGTACTCGTGTTCCTCTCTGTCTCTCTGTTTCTTCATCTTCTTAAAGCAGACCCTTTAGCATCTCTTGCATTGCTGGTTTGGTGGAGATGTATTCTTTTAGCCTTCTTTTGTCTTGGAAACTCCTTATTTCACCTTCCATTTTGAATGAAAGCCTTGCTGGGTAGAGTATTCTTGGTTGTAGGCCTTTGTTTTTCATTGCTTGGAATATTTTTTGCCATTCCCTTCTGGCTTGTAGTGTTTCTGCTGAGAAATCTGATGATAGCCTTATTGGAGCTCCCTTGTATGTTATTAGTTGTTTCTCTCTTGCTGCTTTTAGGATCCTCTCTTTGTCTTTGAATGTTGGCATTTTAATTATGATGTGTCTTGAAGTGGGCCTGTTGGGGTTCATCTTCATTGGGACCCTCTGTGCTTCCTGGACTTGCGTGACTCTTTCTCTCGTCATGTTAGGAAAGTTTTCTGTCATTAGTTTTTCAAAGAGGTTTTCTATCCCTTGCTCTTCTTCTTCTCCTTCTGGAATTCCTATGATACGGATATTATTACGTTTCATGTTGTCCTGCAGCTGTCTTAGAACCTCTTCAGTCTTGTTCAGTCTTTTTTCATTTTGTTGCATTGTCTGGGAGTTTTTGTGTAGGTTGTCCTCCAGCTCGCTGATCCGATCTTCTGCTTCCTCTAGCCTGCTTTTAATTCCTTCTACTGTGTTCTTCAATTCAGAGATCGTATTTTTCATTTCCTCCTGGCTCTTATTGATAGCTTCTATGTCCTTTTTCATGCTCACGTAATTTTCTGTGAGTTCCTTGTAGTTTTTCTGGAGTTCTTTGAAGTTTCCGCTGAGCTCATTCAGCTTCTCCATAATCCATGTTTTGAATTCCATATCTGATAGTTCGCTCCCCTCTATTTCATTTAGCACTCTTTCTGGGGATTCTACCTTTCCTTTTGATGGGAGGTTGTTTCTCTGTCTCCCCATTTTTTTGACTCCTATTGTTTGTTGGTGCTTCTTGGAATGATCTGCACTTCCTGGATCTGCCTCTGGTGGCGTCAGATCATGTACCAGTCTGGCCCTAGGCAGCCTGTTGGAGACTTCCAGGGATCTACTGCTGTTGTCTGTCTTCTTTGATTGTTAATCTATTCAATCTGTGATTAGCTGTCAGGCTTAAGGACTGTGGGTGTGGCAGCTTAATTCCTGTAGGCAGGGCTTTTGCTTCCCCTCAGGCTGACGCCACTTGGAGGGGAATGGTCTACCCGCAGTACTGGGGATGAGTCAGCACTGGGACCCAGTCAGCTGCTCCTCCAGTTCTCCCCTCAAAGCCACCGTGCCAAATTCTCCCCAAGTGTCTCCAGTCCTCTCTGCCTTCCCTCTGCTTGAGCCCAGGGTAAGTGGTGGCCAAAATATTTTCGTATGTGATCCACTTAAGAGCTCTTTTTCTCCTGCTGTTTCTCTCCGGCTAGCAAGAAAGCCTGTGGCTTTTCGCTTTTCACAGCTGATACTATTTTACTTTCCACTCTGTCGCTGTAGGCTGGGAAGCCCAGCTGGGGGTTTAGACCCTGCCCTTCTCAGGGGGAATCCCCAGCTGCTGAGCTGTTTCTCAGCCCCTTCAGCTGCCACCCGTGGGAGCCCAGCCAGCCCTTCCACGTCTCCGCACTCCCTACCGGTCACGTTGTGATGTAGCGGCCTTTTCTGTCTCTCCGTGGTTATAAGACTTCTCTCCAGCTGGTGTTCGGTTCGTTATTCCAGATGATTTCTCCAAAATTACATTGTAAATCCAGACTAGTTCTAGGAGGAAGTTAGTGTAGCTTCCACTTACTCCTCCGCCATCTTGTTTCTCCCCACACCACTTATTTTCATTTTCTATTCCAGTTACGTCTGTGCAAATGGAATAGCTAGAAAAATCTAAAATGCTAAATGTGAAATCAACTTTGCTGTCAGACATCACTCAGTCACCTATATGTTGTCATCATCTTTGGCCCAATGTTTTAATTGTCACTAACTCAGACTTCCAATCAGCTTCCAAGAGAGCCTTCTTTCCAAACTTATTTTTATTAATCAGCAAAAATTGCCAGTACTGATTACTGAGATGACTACAGTTGCTAGCTCACCAATGCAAGGTGGAATGGAGATGATCTAGGTTCAAATTCATGACTATTTAAAGAATTGCCTGGAACAGAAAACTTGGAACCAGAAAGACTAAAAAGTACATTCTTATGCCATGTGGAACATCCCTGTAACAGGATTGTTTTGCATCGTAAACAACAGGGTCCTCTGAGTTAACACCACCTTCCAGGTGAGCACATGCTTGAGTTCAGGTCCTTTTTGATTTTTCTGAGAGGCAGGAAACGTGCCTCTGATGGTGACTTATAGGAGCTCTGTTGCTTCCAATTTTCACATTCGTGTGACCTCATAGTGTTCGTAGGGGTTTGTTATTAGACTTGTTCTATGAAATGCAAAGTGAACCCCTTTGGCAATAGCCAGCCTTTTTTGATAAATCAAATAAATAGTTTCATAGGTTCTCTCTTCTCTCAACTTTGTAAATGAAGCACAGTTGCCTGAGGGAGGCATATAACATTATTTATACATTCCCCACTCACTGCAATTTTTCAAAAAGGGGAAATGGGAGAGGGGAAGGACGGGGACAGAAGGGGAGCACGAGGAGAGGAGAGGAGAGGAGGACATGTTGATGTTCATTCATTCTGTTTGTGAGTTTCATTATTACCATTAGGACTTACTATTCTTCTGAAGAATTTTCTTTGAAAAATAGTATTCAAAATAGTGTGATAACAAAGTCTTACAATTCTTTAACTCTCAAATATTATGTGCATATCTGGAAAATTTATAGCACTCTATTAGTTTTTCATTCCAGTGAATTTTCCGGGAAAACTTCACAAATAAATACTTCTTAAAATTCTAACAAAATATTACATGTTGTAGAAAAAAATTAAAAAGAAAGCAATGTCATTTTAATCTTTCTTTAAAAGTATACTTCAAAATGTTAATGTAAAAAGCAATTGTTTTTCCCAGTGGCTAAGCTAAATAGGACTTAAGGAACCTCCAGGACAAACAATATGGCAAAGGGGAAATGTTTTCAGATAGTCATTTATGCATTTCTCTCTAAGCCAAGAGCAAAGTAGATTATGACCAAGCAGCTTAGATTCAGATTAGCTCTTCCTGCAGGATTTAAGAATACAATTTTTATTTCTCTAACAAGAAGGCAACTTAAAATTATTCTCCAATAGCTCTGTGGTCTGTGGGCAGGTGCAGTCATCTGAATGAATGTCCTGGTAAGTTTCAGAGATCCCAGGAAGAATTCATCTAAGTCTACACTTTGTATACGCCCCTGCATCCCCTCAGTTAAGACAAATCTTTCTGATCTTCTCAAAAAAGGAGGGGGGGCAGATTTTAGAAAACAGATGAAATTGTGAAGCTTTTTTTATGGAAAGTGAAAAAGTGGCAAAAGTAAAGAATGTAAAAATTCTCATAACTTGAACACCTACTATGTGCCAAACACCATTCTCAGGGTGTTTATATTGTGGAACTAAACAAAAACCATCCAAATGAGAACAAAAAAGCCTGTTTTTTCACAGCATGCCATAGCAAGGGAGTCAGCCACGGTCACTTGTGTTTTGGCTGAGACCCAAAGGCAGAGGTCTAAGCTTTATAGTGAAAAAGAGAGGGCTTCAGGTCTGTGCTGATTGGAGACTGTGGGCACAGAGAAGCCATAGGCAGGATAACTACACATAAGCCATCCCATGTTATATGTTGGGGTCCATATTTGGCTTTCTTATATTGGCTCTGTTAGAAGCAGGAATAAAAATTAGGAAAGCTGTCAGTTATTAATCAAGTCCTGGCCATTTTGGGTGGATTGATACAGGGATTATTGTTTGGCTTGCTGGAGTGTTACTAGAGATCGCAATATGACTTCCCACACATCTGACTTCCAGCACGCTTGCTTCCTGGGCTGGTTATAGGGTAAAGGATCCACTTCCTGGGCAGGTTGCTACAGGCCGTGCGTCCGAGTGTAATTATATGTGGACTGGTCCTACATTGCCCATCTGTATATTCAAGCTTCTAACATACATCTTCTCATTTCATCCTCACCTCCATTTTATGAAAATGTGAACCAAACCTCAGAAGATGCCAGGATCTTGTCCATAATGATCCAGTTGGCAAGTTCCCAAATAACTCAAGTTTGTCACCATGTTACTCTTCATGGAAATAGAAGACTACAGTTGGGTTCACTCTCTTAAATCTTGGATTGTGAAGAAACACAAGCTTTCTTATTGATAAGAGTAGTTCTTAGAGCCAGCAGTTCTATGTACTGCACCTTAACTGCTTCTAAAGAAGCTTCTAGATTTAAAAAAAGATTTAATGCCCATGGAGTTTCTTAGGCATAAGTCCTGGTTTCCAGGAATTCTGGGTAAGTTTAGCAAGCCCCAATAAATCCATTGCCTCCCTCAGCCACAGATTGTGTCTGCCTGTGTCCTTCAAAGATATCTTATCTGCTGGCAAGAATTTAGTAACTTTTCTGTTTTAGCAACTTCTCTTTGCTCACCCTGAAACCATCTGCAGAAAATCCCTTCAACTTCTTCCTCCTTTATCCCTTTTAAAAACCCTTGCCTTAGTTTTGTTCAGGACCGATGCCACCTTGGCCTCAGCCTGCCTGTTAGCAGCTGGCCAAAAAATCCTTTAAACTCATGGCCTGTTCGCCCATGATTTCCCCTCTCACTCTCGCCAGACCTACCAGAGTTGCTTCTCTTCGTTAATGTGCACCCATTCTCTGTCCGTCCCTGTTTTCCTCGGTTTGATATGGCAAACAGTCATTAAGGACTTAATTGCTAAAAGCCATCAACACTCATCGGTTCATGGTTGTAGCCTATGATTATTCTCTATTGTTGTAATCGGCAAAGCACTACATGGGAGATGAGCCAGGTCATTGCAGGAGTTCATGGTTAAGGCCCATCTCCCATGGGAGGTCATGAGGTCAGAACCCAGAAAAGCTGAGCGCAAGGGTAGGGGGGGGTGGTAGCACCCAGGTGGAGAAAAGGCATGTGCTTTTGTTCTAAGCTACCATTCATCAAAGCTACTCACCACCTGGTGCTTAGGTAACTCACCCCCTTCTGAGGTTAAGCTATTTCGTATGACCTTAGGCATCTTTCTTTCCAAGTCTCTGTTTCCAGACCTTCCCTGAGATTTCTGCATGACCTTGTGTTATTTTCAACAGTTGGTGATAGGCAGGTTTTGGAGTAAAACTTTGGAGCCTCAACCCCATCATTTTCCCTGCTTCCAGATTTCCTTGCTACAAAACATATAAGCTCAAGCATCCCCAGAAAGGGACAATTATTCAATTATCACAATCTATGGCAGGCCTACTAGAATAAATAGAAACAAAAATCAAGGTTTGCTCAGGCTGCCATCACAAAGTCTCATAGACTCGGTGGCTTTAAACCCACAGAAATCCATTTCAGTGTAGTTCTGGAGGGTGGGAGTGCAAGAGTAAGGTTGGTTTCTTCTGAGGGCCTCCTTTCCTTGGCTTGCAGACGACCGCCTTCTCCCTGTGTCCCCATATGGTCTTTCCTCTGTGCATGTCTGTATCCTAATCTCCTCTCCTTATAAGGACACTCGTCAGTTGGGTTAGGGCTCACCCTAGTGGCTTCATTTTACCTTAATTTTAATTGTCCTATATCTATATCCCTTTAATGGCCCTATAGCAATATACAGTCACATTTTGAGGTACTGGAGATCAGGACCACAACCCAGGAATTTGGGCACAAGTAACACAAGGCTTGGGCTTGTTTGGGCTTGGACATTAAGGTGGAACTCCTGGAAGCTCCATCCCCACGTCTCAAGGTTTGGATCTGCTGGGTGAACTCTGAGTCCTCTTACATAAGCCACCCCCAGATGGACCAGGAGTTCGATCAGAGAAGCCTGGAGGGTTGCTTCCTCCCATGGGACAAGTCATGCCTGCTCTGAACTAGGGCTAAGATATTACCCAATGCAAATATGGCCAAGAAGTCAAAGTGGAAAGCAAAGGAAGTCTGCATGCCTTTTAAAGCAGGACATCCTGCCCACTAGTCAAGGGAAGTTGAGTACATCTCAATTCTGAAAAATCTGAGGAGCAAATTTTCTCCCGTGTAGGAAGATTTGGAGGTCAAAGGTGGGCTAGGAAAAAGGGAGAAACATACGTAGATGTTCCCTCTTCTACAGTCAGAGGCTGAATAATGTGGGGAGCAGGGCAAGACTCTCCCTTCTTCCTCTGCTCTTTGGTTCCTGGCCATGACCCACATTCCCAAAGACCATCCATCTTTTCTTCCTGCCTCCATCCTGACATCCCTGCCTCAGCCCCTCCTAGAGCCTGGCTGTGCTTGCCCTCTGCCCAGCAGGACATTCTCTGTGTGTTTCACAATGTAAGAGCAAAACATCCTTATCAACTCATCAAGATCCAAGCTCTGTCAGGAGCATGAAAGGTATAGATCAAAACCCCAAGGAGTTTGACATTTATATTTTTAATAGATTTTTTTTTTTCTTTCTTAAAACACCCACTGGCTGTAACTGAAGTGGAAATGTTTGCTTTTAACTGCAGGCGTGAGCTCCATGGGCTCTGAGCGAAGCAGAACGCTTGTTTCAAACAGAGCTGAGAATGCCGAGAGGAACGAAAGGTCTGAAATGCCGTGTGACAAGAAAGATGCTTCTAAAACTCTTCCATAACACAAATCTAGAGAGACTGTAATTCAGAGGAGGAAGATTTAGAGGACAGGGCTAGTGACTTTTCCAGGAAAGCCTGACAAATAAATAAACACTTAAAATTCCAACAAAATGTTAAATCTCGTAGAAAGAAAATTTAAAAAGAAAGCAATGTCACTTTTGTCTTTCTTTAAAAGTATACTTCAAAATGTTCATGTAAAAGCAATTCTTTTTCCCAGTGACTGGGCTAAACAGGACTAAAGAAACTTTCAGGACAACAAACGTGGCAAAGGAGAAATGTTTTCAGATAGTAATTTATGCATTTCTCTCTAAGCAAGTGCAAAGTAGATTATAACCAAACAGCTTAGTTTCAGAGTATCTCTTTCTGCAGGATTTAGGAATATAATTTTTTTTACTTTTCTAACAAGAAGGCAACATAAATTATTCTCCAATAGCCATGTGGGCTAGGGGCAGGTACCGTCATCTGAACAAATGGTCTGTTAAGTTTCAGAGATCCCAGCCTATACTTTGTTCACAGATGAGTTCTTCAGGGAATTGATCAACATGGATAGGCTGGGGTTTTTATCCAGTCATGTATCCGTCGGCGACCGTTGTGCTGATCCTAGCATCTTCCCTCTCCCTCTCCCCTTTCACCTCCCAGGCTAATACTATTAACACAGCCAGAGGCAAGAAATGATAAGTATAGGCCACAGGCCCGGTAAATGAATTATCTCAAGCTACTTATTCCTTGTCGGTGAGGCAAGCAACCTAGCAATTTATCAGCGGTAAAACGCCAAGTTTTCCCAAATGAGTTGGCATAGTGCCCCCACTGACTTGCATTTGCAGCCTAGTTGATAAAGAAAAATTAAGGACATTCTGTTTGCAGTGACTTTCTCCTTTCTTCTTTCTTCCCATTAAAAAAACAAGTGCTTGTTAATTCTAGAGCTCAATTAAAGAGTAGACAGGAAGCAGACTGTTAGGAAATAGAGAGACTTTGAGGTTA
Organism: Furipterus horrens; assembly: GCF_987537825.1. Classification (NCBI taxonomy): domain Eukaryota; kingdom Metazoa; phylum Chordata; class Mammalia; order Chiroptera; family Furipteridae; genus Furipterus; species Furipterus horrens. The sequence goes on from NW_028327172.1 coordinate 211,562,827, forward strand.
AGAACAAGGTTTGCCTGAGACCTGCTGTTAAATCTTAATGCCTAAGTTAACTAGGGTTATTTGAGGGAAACACTTAGTGATGGAGCTGCTCACACTCCCCAACTGGAAGATGAATTTTTTTTCTCCTTTGCAAAGAACTCCACCATTAGTCAGAGCATCACTCCAAAAGTCTTGCTTTCTCTCCTTTTATTAAAATCGAATTTGATGAACCAAGTCTTTTGCACCAAACCACCTCCATTGCCCACCTCTCCAATCCACAGAAATGAATAAATAGGAAATAAATAAATAAATAAGAAGAATATGCGATTAATATATCTAATCAACCAGAAGCAAATGCATTTCTAATTAAAGATGATAAATATGGGTCACACTTTAAATCAAGCAAACACAAGTCAAGCATCTTTCTTCTTGATTTGTCTGAGTCATTGCTCTCCTTTGCCTGCCTGTACAACACTAATAGATCATCCTGAAAAAAATTCATGTTTTCACACACATGTTATATAGCATTTTTAATGTCAATATCTCCCAATGTTTCTTGATTTCGTTCCAGCCCCAGCTGCAAACACCACATTTTATTAGAAAAGTCTCATTAAACTGAGGGAACTAGCTGCAAGCTTATTTTCTACCTTGCCTTTGCAGGGTTGTTTTGTTTGTTGGGTTTTTTATTGAATTTATTGGGATGACATTGGTTAATAACATTGTATAAGTTTCAGGTGTACAGTTCTATAATAACCATTTGTATATTGTATTGTGTGTTCACCACCCCAAGTCAAGTCTCCTTCCATCATTATTTATTCCCTCTTTGCCATCACCCCCACCCCTCTGGTAATCACCATACTGTTGTCTGTGTCTATGAATTTTTTAAAGTATATTTTATTGATTATGCTGTTACAGTTGCCCCAATTTTTCCCTTTGCTCCCCCTGCCCAGTACTGCCCTCCCCTCCAGCAATCCCATCCCCCTTAGTTCATGTCCATGGGTCATGCCTATAAGTTCTTTGGCTTTACCCTTTGCTGCATTATTCTTCCCCTGTCTATTTTGTACCAACCGATTATGCTTCTTAGTCCCTGCACCATTTCCCCATTTCTCCTCCTCCCCCCTCCCAGCTGATAACCCTCCAAATGATCCCCATACCTATGATTCTGTTCCTATTCTTGTTGTTTGCTGAATTTGTTTTTGTTTTTACTTTTTAGATTCATAGTTCATAGTTATGAGTTTGTTGCCATTTTAATGTTCATTGTTTTGATCTTCTTTTTTGTAAATAAGTCCCTTTAACATATCATATAATAAAGGCTTGGTAGTGATGAACTCCTTTAGCTTTACCATGTCCGGGAAGCACTTTACCTACCCTTCCATTCTAAATGATAGCTTTGCTAGATAGAGTAGTCTTGGTTCTAGGTCCTTTCTTTTCATCACTTTGAACACTTCTTGCTAGTCCCTTCTTGCCTGCAAAGTTTCTTTTAAGAAATCAGCTGTTAGTCGTATAGGAACCCCTTTGTAGGTAACTCTCTTCTTTTCTCTTGCTACTTTTAAAATTATCTCTTTATCTTGAACCTTTGGCATTTTAATTATGTGTTTTGGTGTGGTCCTCTTTATATCTGTCTTGTCTGGGACTCTCTGTGCTTCCTGGATTTGTATGTCTATTTCCTTCATTAAATTAGGAAAGTTTGCCTTCATTATTTTTTCACATAAGTTTTTAATTTTTTGCTCTTTCTCTTTTCCTTCTGGCACCCCTGTGATTCGAATGTTGGCTCATTTAAAGTTATCCCAGAGGTTCTGAAGCCTCTCCTCATTTTTTTCAATTTTTTTTTTCTTCATTCTGTACTGGTTGACTGTTTACTTCTTCCTTATGTTCCAAATTGTTGATTTGAACCTGGCTTCCTTCCCTTCACCTTTGGTTCATGTGAATTTTTCTTTGTTTCACTTAGTATAGCCTTCATTTCTTCCTGTATGTATTTGCCTTACTCAATCATGTCTGTCAAATCTGTAAGCATCATTATCACCAGTGTTCTGAACTCTGTGTCTGCTAGATTAGCTATCTTCTCATCACTTAGTTATCCCACAGGAACCTTGATCTGCTCCCTCTTTTGGGCTATATTGTACTTCTCCATCTCTTCAATTTGACAGATTCCTGTGTTGGCCTCTGTGTCTTAGGTAGAGCTGTCACATCTGTTACCTTGTAAGGGGAAGAACCTTATGTATTCATCAGTGCTAAGCGACCCATTTCACCATGTTGTGGTACTGTATGTGGGTGAGGCATCAGAGAGGGAACAATGCCACTTGCTCAGCACTCTTCCCTTTTTCAGGTACTTCTCCCACTCTCCCTATGGGACTGGCACTCCTCTAGCTGTTGCCCTGGTTGTGGTTTCCAGAGTGGGTGGGTGTATAGACTTCTAAGACCATGGGGGCCCTCTAAATAAACAAATTCTGCTGAGAGACCAGCAGTTTCTTCTGCCGCCCCAACCCCCACTGGTTTTCACAGTCAGAAGCAATGAAGCTTTGTTTTCCCAGGCTCTGCGCAATCTGGTCTGGAGCTGAGATCACTGCCAAGGTGTCTCCCCTTTTATTATGTTCGACTGCACTTTCTGCTGGCCAGCCACAGCCACAGCCTTGCTGCCACCACTGCCACACCACAACACATCCTCTCCATCCCAACTGCACCCCTCCTACCTGTCTGGATGAATATTGCTTTTTTTTATATCTTTGTTGGATTTCCATGCAGTTCTATTTTTGGCAGTTCTGGCTGTTTTTAGTTTTAAGATAGTTGTATTCCTTCTTATGGTTGTGGAGGAAGATGAAGTGTGTCTACCTACACCTCCTTCCTAGCTGGAAGTTTTTCTTTCTTTCTTTCTTTTTTTTTTTTTTTTGCTTAATTTCTTCACCCTTTCACCCAGCTCCCCAACCATCTTCCCCTCTGATAGCTGCCAGTCTGTTCTCCGTATCTGTGAGTCTGTTTCTATTTTGTTAGTTTGTTCATATGAGTGAGATCATATGGTACTTTTCTTTCTCTGATTGGCTTATTTCCCTTAGCATAATACTCTTCAGGTCCCACTATGCTTTCACAAAATGTGCAGTTTTAACTTTCAGCATATGTTAGCATAATTTTCTCATTCAATACCATTTCCAAAGGTAGAGAAAACCCTCTGAATCAATTTCCTTATTCAGAACCAGGTCAAATCAAATAAGCAATTCATACGCAGCAAAAAAAAAAAAAAAAAAAGTGGAATTTGATAGCAGAAAATGTCAAAGGCAATAAAGAAGAGAATATTTCATTTTTGAAACTATTCTTAAAGCATAGAAAGTTTGGTTCTATTGTAATCAAATGGGAAAATGCAAGAGGCAATAATCCTCTGATTCTTCCACAGCCATATGACAAAACTGAGATGAATAAAAGTTTTTAAAATATGAAAGATGCACACAGATTGTTTCCCAAATTCATATATGAGTTACGAAGTTATATGCTAAAAAGTTTATATGGTTCTAAGCAAACCCAAACCTCAGCATTTCTTCACTGACTGTAACTCCAGATATTAGAAGTAAGACCAGCAACTTAACAAAGTGACAGATGAAGGTGTGACTGAAAAATCAAAGACACACAATCATGTAATGGGAGAGGCAGGACAAAGTTAGACACAGAAGAAGAAACTTAAATGCAGGGAATTTAAGAAATTGACTCAATATTAATATGGGCTACAAAAAATAAAAATTAGACTGTTGGAATGGGGTCATAACTTGAAGACTTTGGGTCATATTGAAAAGATTTTAAGGGAGCACATGATGAAAACTGAAAAGCAATGTTTTAGGAAAATAAGGTCTATAGGTTGAGATGCTCCAGAGAAACAGAATCAATAAGATGGATGGATGTGCAGATTGATGGATGGGTGGATGAATAGATAGATAACTTTATTGTAAGCAGTCGTCGTCGTCGGCAGCCGTCCGTCTCGAGAGACGATGGCGTAGCTTCTTGAGAGTCTATCTGCACCGCCGAGAATGGCTGTGCAGTCCGACTCGGGAGTGACAATCCCTGCCGCACTTGTTACAGGTGAAGGCAGATGGCTGTTGTTGCTGCTGTTGACGCTGCTTCCACCTCGATCTTTTCTGGACCGCCTCCTCGTTGCGCGCAGCCTCCGCGCGTGACGTACCTTGCCTGACCACGAGCCTCCAGGCTAGGCGGTCGTCTGCTTGAACTTCCCATGTGTTGAGATTGATGGAGCATTGTGTCATGTCCTTTTTGCAGATGCTCTGTAGCTTCAGCTTCACTGGAGAGGACACTCCAGCGTCATCGCAAGATGTCGACTCAACACGGGAGGAGACAGATACCGGTTATAAGCTCATCCGATTGGCGAAGGAAACGAGCGCCAGGGGTCTCCTCTGACGGTGGGAGAGGTCATCGCACCTCACTGGACAGCTACCGCCCGCCTCAAGCTGGGCAGCCCCAGCCAATTAGGTGCCGTCTCGCCATGGCTCGCCTGCCCTACTGGGTGCGTGGGGATCAGAGAGGCACCTCTCGAAAAGTGGGCCACAAAACACCCGCACCAGTTAATTCCAAGCAAACATTGTAAGCAGTAGGTTCACATAATTACGGAGGTTGAGAAGTCCCACAACCTACAGTCCCAGAAGAGACAATGGTATAGTTCTTTTTTTCCCCAGCTATTTTGAGTTTTTCCATTATCCTTTAATCCCCTTACACTGCAGTTGCCACACTGCTGGCCATGTCCATGAGTATTTTCCTTTTTGTTCTATCTCTCCATCCCTTAGTCTCTCTCCCCACTAGCTTTCATCTGCTCTCTGTCTCTGAGTCTGTCTTGATTTTGCTTGTTAGTTCAGCTTGTTCATTAGATTCCACATATGAGTGAAATCATATGGTATTTCTCTTTCCCTGACTGGCTTAGTTGACTTAGCATAATGTTCTCTCAGTCCATCCAGGCTATCACAAAGAATAAAATTATCTTTTTTACAACCGAGTAGCATTCCATTGTGTAAATGTCCCATAGTTGTCTTATTCATTCATCTACTGATAGACACTTGGGCTGCTTCCCTATCCTGGTGATTGTAAATAATGTTGCAAGAACACAGGAGTGCTCATGTTCTTTCAGATTAGTGTTTTGGGTTCATTTGGATACATTCCCAGAAGTGAAATTGCTAGGACAAAAAACATCTGTTTTTAATTTTTGAGGTATCTCCATACTGCTTTCCACAATGGCTGCACCAGTCTGCATTCCCACCAACAGTACAGAGGGGTTCCATTTTCTCCACATCCTCGCCAGCACTTGTTGTTTGTTGATATATTGATGACAGCCATTGTGATACATGTGAGGTGATATCTCATTGTGACTTTAATTTGCATTTCTCTGATGATTAGTGATGCTGAGCATCTTTTCATATGTCTGTTGGCCATCTCTATGTCCTCTTTGGAGAAGTGTCTGTTCAGGTCCTTTCCCCATTTTTTAACTGGGTTGGGTGTGTGTGTGTGTGTGTGTGTGTGTGTGTGTGTGTGTGTGTGTGTTGAGTTTTGTAAATTTTTTATAAATTTTGGGTGTTAACCCATTATCAGATGTATCAGCAAATATGTTCTCTCAATCTATGGTGTCCTTTTATTTTGTTGATTGTTTCCTTTGCTGTGCAAAACATTTTAACTTGTTTACTTTTTCTTTTGTTTTCCTAGCTGGGGAGATATATGAGATAAAATGTTGCTATGAGCAGTAAAATATCAGACAATGGAATAGTTCTATTCCAAGTTCAAAGACCTGAGGGTCAGGAGAGCCAGTGATGTAAGCTCCAGTCCAAGTGCAGGACAAAACTGAAGTCCCAGCTTAAGAACAGTCAGGCAGAGAGAGAGAACACTTCCTTACTTCACTGTTTCTTCTATTCAGTGGGTGAGATGAGACCCATCTAAATTGGGGAGAGCAATCTGCTTATTGTACTGATGCAAATATTTATCTTATCTTGAAACCCCCTCACAGGCACATGCAGAATAATGTTTAATCACGTATCTAGGCACCCCAAGTTCCAGTCAGACTGACACACAGTTAATGGTCACGGTGAGGATAGCACACTGGTTCTTCAGTATACCAAGTCCTATTTGCCTATAGACTTAAAAGAACAAGCTATTAGCATCTCTTCATTCTTGAGTTTGGAGGCTCCAAAGATAATTATCCATCTAAAAATAATTTCTTTCTTATTTGCTTCCTGGAACATAGTCTCCACTTCTTCTCATGGTCCATAAAACTTATGTAATTTGTTCCCTCGCCCTCTTCTCTGCACTGCCCACCCTTTTCCCATGCCACCCCACCAGTACTGGCCCTGCGCCCACCACAAGATTGTAGCTATTCTATCAGCCTGGGAAAGCTTGTCCCCATCCTTCTGCATAGATGGTCCCTTCTGGTCATTCAGGTTTTCCTTCAAACGTTTCTTCCTCAGATATCTCTACCCTGACGACTCTATGTAAAGTCTCCCAGTCCACCACTCTACCTGGCAGTAATTCTTTGCATTGAGCTTAATGCTATCTGATAGTTCTTCTTTATTTGTTTATTGATTCTTGCTTCACATAAAAACACACTTATACTGCAGCCTTCTAGAGCAGAAAATATACACTGAAGCCTGGTACATAATAGACTTTTGATAAATGTGTCCTGAATGAGTGAACGCTTTAGAGGCAAAGCAAACAAATACCTGGGCAGATACAGCACAACCACAGACAACCTGGTTGGAAGGCAGCATCTTCCTTTAGTGTTTGCGTACATTCTGATATAAAAGAAAAAGGATGAAAAACACATTCCTCCCTTTCCAGTATTTTACTACAACCCCCCACTTTTATTATGCAGCCTCTCCCGCAATGTGTCTGATAAATTTAAATCATTAATAATATAAAAAGTTTTACATACGCATTAGTTGTGCCTCCAGACTTTTGACATGTGCTATTTTATTTCCAATTGTTTCTAAATTATAAAAATTATAATTTTTTATGATTTTCTTTATTATCTAAAATTATTTAGTGGTGTGTTATTTTATACAATTTTAGGGTTTTAAAACTATATTTACATTATTGATTTCTAATTTTACTGTTAGAACATAATATGTATAATATTGAGATTTAATTAGTGGCCTAATACTTGGTCCATTTTAGTTAGGATAGGACATTCTTGCTGTGGTAACAAATTAACATGACATCTTATTGATTTAACAGAACAGAAATCTATTTCTTATTCATATCAACAGATACTCTCCTGCATGTGATAACTGAGGAATCCAGACTTTCTCTACTTCATGGCTCTGCCATAAACAAATGGCCCTATTGACCATTCCAATTTTTAAAAATCTATATAAACTTTGATCCTGAATCATGTCTATAAATATACATATACATATATAGTAATCAAAGCTAATTTATTGATTTTTTTTTCTGTGTAATTTCAAAGAGTAAAATGAGAGTCAGTAAATGAAAGATAATAGCAAGTAGAGGAAAGGAGTTTTAGCTCAATGAAAAGAAGAATTTTTCTTAATAAATTTTAAAACAATATTAAAATGACATTAAAGTAATTTTTAAAACAATGCAAGTCTTCCACCTCTCCTGTCATCTAACAACACTGTTGTGATTTTTATATGTTCCAGTCCCTCCAGTTATACTTTTTAAACAACCAAGCAAACATGGAGCTTCTGTTCCAAACCAGCTAGACAGGGTAATGTCTTCAATCTGGATTTATGCCAAAATCTTAGGATAGCTCCCCTTCGGTAAGATTATGTCCAGGATAATTCTCTTTGTTGTATAAAACACTTTCTCTATTCCTCATCATACCTTCTTCTGAATCTCTGAGGTCACCAACACTCTAATTCCCACCAACGGCCCAGACAGCATTTTATTTCTCTTGTTGTATTCAACCAGCCTTGAGTTCAGACACTTCCTGGACCTTGTGTTTTGATGACTGACTAGGCTCTCCCTCCTACTCTTGTTGTCATTGTTGCCATTTAGGTCTTCACTTCTGTCCACTTCCTGTTCCGATCATAGTCCTGAGATAGAAAATTCTGCGAGACAACTCTGTTTATATGCTTCACCTACCTTGTCTAAGGAGGGGTACTTCTTGTGTACTCTAATTTTCTTCAGATCACTGGAGAGTGTAGAACACTGCCTATTAATCACTTGATATCATTCCTCCCAGCCATTTTCCCACTTTTGATATGATATGGAATTGGTAATGTTGTATAATTTTATTTATAACAGATTTATAAAAATTACATGATAAGAGATATAAGTATCAATGTGATTAAATCATTCATCCAACCATTTACTGAGCCTGCTGTGTTTCAGGTCTTCATAGTGGGATTCAAAGAAGAATAAGATACAATGTGGAGTGGCTCTCGGTCTACAGGAGAAGACACATAAACAGCCACTGATATTTAAAATATGAAAGTTCAATAATAGATGTATGCACAGAGGGCTATGAAAACCTAGATGAAGACATCTAATCCAGAAGGGAAATTGTAAGCAAGACAGATCTGGAAGGTGGCTTTGTTAGCAGCCCATTCTCAAAAGAAGAAAGAGCATGAGCAAAGACCGAGGTGACAAAATGTCTAAGAGAGGTAGGAACTGTGCCTCATTACATAGTATGGAGGCAGAAGTGATCAAAAGTGATGCTGGGGATGTTAGGCCCACATTATTGGGACCTTAAGTGACATGCTAAGGATCTTGGATTTCAACGTCCTAGGACTAGGGCCACTAAAGAGAATCAAGCAGAAGACTAACCTAGACAAGAAGGGACATAAATTGACCCTTCCCTACTCATTCCCTTACTACATGTGTGTGGAACATTGCTTTTTAGAAATCACTTACTTCCTTAGTACCCCTCTATGTTAAGTATCATCTGCTTATTTTCGTCAGCCGAACCAGAGAGGACTTTCACTCTGAGTGAAGAGGCAACCAGTGCCACCTGACTATTAAAAAAACTGCCTGGAGTATCCTTCTTATACCTGTAGCACATTAGTCAGACCAACTCACCTGAACAATAAGAGCAATGCCCCTGTCCCTCACACTGCTATGGTGACCCAGCTCAGGATTTGATGTAAATCAGATCTACTCATAGTAAAGGCAGGCACTTATTTGCCAAGTTCTACATCTGAATCTCTTGTTTGCTTATTCCATGAGCATTTGCTAAGTCCCAAAGGTGCCTGGGAAAACCAAAGGGAATAAAAGAATGTTCATCATTGTCAAATTCTCCAGGAGCAAACCTTGAGAAAGGATTTCTGGACCTGTGATTTTTAAGAAAGCACTCCAGAAGAAACCAGCAAGGAAGGAGAAGAAGATGAAGTTAAGCAAGGTATATGTATTTCAGCCGAAGTTCGACAGAAGACAGCTCCAGACTGATCCTGCAGAACTCTGGTGCCTGAGTGAAGTTCCAAAGCTGATCCCAATTTAGAACAAGGGAGCCGATCTTTCATATGTATGGCAGTCATTGATAAAGCTCTCCATAAGGGGTTAAATGTTCTCAGCGAGTTCAAGATCTCCCTACGGCAAACACACCAGCACCAAGGACCCAAGGTCTCAGGTGTAGGTCCCTAGAAGCAGGGACACGCAGAAGCAAGGGCTGAAATGCAGAGAAAGAGTAAAAGGATTTGAGCACCTCGGGGCTGAGCAGCCATAGGGGCCTCTGGCACCATCAAGGCACTCAGCCCAGTGGGAATGACAGATGTGATCAGAGCGATGTCGTCATGAGTTATAGATACTCTGGACAAAAACGAGTTTACTATATCATGCAGGTGAAGACAGAAGTGATCAGCTTTCCCAGGGAGTTGAGGGAAGCCTTCATCACGGTGGAGGTACAGCTTTGCTCTCTGCGTCACTGTGTTGTGTGTTTCCAAGTTTCTGCTCTGTGACACGTGATCATTTTATTGACTGCTTCTAGTTTATAATCAGTCACACTACGAAGGAGCTCTGGGATCTTTGGGTGATCTGTGATCAATGCAACCGGTACATGTTTATTATCTGTCTCCTTTCTTTCCTTGGTAGAGCCTCCTGTCACCAAAAACTTTCAGGTGCTACAAATACCGAATGGTCATAAACTTTCAAGTTTATCTATAAGGCCACCCCACATGGAGATTTTGAAACCTGCAGTAGGACCAGGGTCTTCTCACTTTGTTTCATGTTTATCAACACCAAATTTAATTTGCAGGATCGTAACTGAAATCCCTGTTGACTCTCCCCACCAGTACGTGGCACACGGCTAAAGATAACATGCTTGTTTACAGGTTTAATATGAACATCACAGTAACAATGTTATTCCCAAGTAATTGATTCTGTCCTAAATGTAACCAGACAAAATTAAGTGACTCTTCCCAAAATAGTACCTAATTTAAATGTGCATCTTTTGACTTGAAGGGTTTAAAATTATATTGCATTGATTCATTATGTATTCTCAAAACACAGAATGTTGCAGCCTTTCAGAATCTCTAGAAAATTTGAGTGAGAAGTTTAGACTAATGTTTGTTACAATAAAGATTTAATATATCTGGAAAATATTATCTCTTTGCATGCTAATGTCCCATGGACCAAAATAAACATTGGTTGTGTGCTTGTCTTTATTCCCATAAAACATCCAGAAAGGTTTTGGGACACGTTGGCAAACTAGGGCAGGAACTAAGTAAAGATACTAAAAGCACAAAAAAGGCATTTTATAATGGCATACAGAACCACAGGGGTAAAAGTAAAAAAAAAAAAAAATTAGTTTGTTCAAGTTATAATTCTTTAGGAAAAGATGAATTGATTTGGGATAAAGCAGACTTACTGTAAAGCAATAAAAATGGTGTCCGTAAACTAGAAGAAAAAAATTAACATCTGCTTCTTTGTAGAACTTTTATCACACAAGCATAACATGGCTTGCACACACTTGGAAGAAAACCAAATTCTGTTAAAAGTTGATTCCGAGTAAGGAAAGATTAGCTAATGATCCCAAACACTCCTCATCTGAAAAAGGTATGAATATTCTTTTAAGGCCAAAACAAGCTGTTCTGTGGAATCCTAAGAAGAGGGCACAAACCACCCTGAAGAAGGTTGTGTTGAGCCATAAGCGGGGTCCAATAACAGGAGAGATTTGGGATTAGAAACAAATGTTGCTATCTTAGCAGGAGTGACTGAAATCCTGGGGGCACTGCCACGCTTCTCCCGCACCCCCAGGGTGTCTCAGGGGTTAAAGAATTGGGTGATCATAAGCATTCACAACATGACAGGTTTTATTACAAGTAAACTTGGAGGAACAGGGAAAGATGGAGCCTTGGGAGAATCTGTTCCATAAGTAAAACCTACCGTGAATAAATCACAGATTTAGCTCTAAGCTTTCTAACATGCAACACAAAAATAGAAAACTTCTCTGTTACAAGATTTGAAATATCCATGAAGCAAAAATAAAACAACAGCTAGGGAGAATTGTAATGTTCCTCGACACTAAGATCCTATAGGAATTTCTTTTTTTTAAATAGGTAAATATAAAAACTTTTAATTTAATGTTTTTTCTTTTTTCTTTTTGTCTCTTTTATTGTTGCCCTTTTGTAGTTGTCCCAATTTTTCCCCTTTGCTCTCCCTTGCCCCACCTACCCCCCTGCAAGAGTCAATCAAATCTTGCGATACGTGAATATGGTGATTCTAAACACTGCTGAGATTTCAGAAGGCTATTTCTTAAATCCAAATACTCTGAAGAAATATAACAACAAAATCAAATTCCGTGAAAAAGTACCCTTCCAGGCCAGGTCGTGAACAAGGTTCTCTGATCATTCTATGTGATCCAGGTATATATTTAAGAATATCCAAAACAGGATGGGCTGGTGTGTATCTCAACAATCCTTCGCCGATACCATTGCTCTCAGTTAATCTTTGCATAAAGTTGGAGCAGAGAACAGTTTGGTCTCGTTTCTCTGGGTGAGATGACTTGAGTTCAATTTCTCTTTGTTTTTTTAATTAATTGAGCTTTTGTAGCAACTGAGGAGACAGATTAGATCAAGTGCCTGAATGCAAGTCTGTCCCATTCCCCTCCCGGAGCTGAAGTGAAGAAGCAAGGTGAGGAAGAACTGGCGGGGGGTGGATTCATTCAGAAGATCCTTTCTCATTTGCTCATTAAGAATATATGTGGAGCTCAGTAAGGATCCCAAGTTCCACTCTATCTGCATTGTTGAAAAAAGGACACAGCTAAGCAGATACCCAGCTAGACAAAAAACAAAGTTTGAGAAAACTCTTCGGAAGATGGCGACTATAGCAGACTAGACTTTGGGCGGTGCACACACAATGTAATATACAGATTATGTGTTACAGATTGTACACTTGAAAGTTGTGTAATATTAGTAACTGGTCACCCCAATACGTTTAATAAAAGTAAGTAAGTAAATAAATACCCTTTAGAAAGCACCATCGAAGTATTTAGGCTATTTTATTTTCTAAAGGACTATCCAAGATAAACTGTTTAGAAGATGTACAAATAGGTAATTCTGTAAGGGAATTTATTGAAGGGAATTATGATGTATAAACGATTTAGCATGTCTCTCCTGGAATTTCACACTAATTTACATTCCCACCTTGAGTGTATGATAGTGTCTACTTAATCCACACCTTTGGCAGCACTGGGAGGATAATTGTGCCATATCTTCCAGAGATAAAATGGGCCGTTCTGTTTACTAAATGATCCGTAACACCTTACAAATATATATACACACACAGGAGACAAAATGAACCACCTGGAATGTCTGCCTCAGTAAAAACCTGGAAACAGTTTTAATGTCTGTCCATAGAGGATTGATTATCCATGCAATGGAATTCTGTACCATTATCAGAGGAGGTGCGTCTATATGGATGAATGTGGAGATATTTATTAAGTATTAGGTGACTAAGGAAGATGCCCAAGTGTGAACAGTGTAACTATTGTGTAGTTACGTGCATATCTGCATGTGTGTATGTGTATTGGAAAACTAGTGGAGCAACTATTGTGTGCTCCAGTACTATTCCTAGAGTGAGAGAGATGCTGATAAATTGCAAACCAGACTCAGACAGCTCACCCAGGCCTCCCACCACCCAAACCTGTGCTCCTGCCACCACACAAAGGAGTAGACAGGTCTGGCTCCCATTTCCAGACCAATCACACGCAGCTAGTAAATGGTACTGCCAACCAGTGAAACGCAAACCCCACGCACGCTCTTTCCTCTCACACATTGTTTCCTACAATCATTGCTGTGTCTTAGAGTTTGTTTGTTTAAATTCCCATAAAACCGAATAACCTAAGGACCAAACCCAGGGATCATCATTTCAACGAAGCACATCTTGGGAGATCTCATTTTTTTCTATTAATGCCTCTGTTCAAGTTCATCAGCACACCCTCCGCCAGTGGGCGTGGCCTCCCGTTGCAGGAAGTCTGGCCTCTGATCTTAACAAACACCCTACTGCTGCCCTTGGCCATTGTCAGCAACTCTCCGTTTCTCACGGTTGTCACTCAGAAGTCCACATGAACACACAACCCGCTTGTTTATTCACATGGGGCTTGCACTCAATCACTCACTGAGAGCAAGTTTGCCCATTTTGTTTATCTATTGGTTTTTTGAGAAAGAAGAAGGGAGGGAGAAAAACAATGAATCATTTGGTTGCCTCTTGCACACCCTCAACTGGGACCTTGCCCGCAACCCAGGCATGTGCTCTGGCTGGGGGTTGAACCAGAGACCTTTCAGTCTACAGGCCAAGGCTCAAACCACTGAGCCACGCCGGTCAGGGTTTAAGCTTGTCTATTTTGTTGCACAGCCTTATAGAGTTATTAACTTATCATATAATGCTTATATTTGCATAGAGATTACATACTAAAATCATTGGGTAAAGTGAAAATCAGAAATGGTCCCAAGTACTCTTTACAAGCACCCCAGAACAAGGCAAGGTAGTTAGCTAATTTTAAGGAACATGTTTTAAAAAATAATAATATATCTTAAAACTACACTTGTTATAGTGAGTTACACTATAAGAAGAAAGAGAAAAACAGAGCAGACTGAAGGATGAACAAATTCACTTAGGGTACTTGGGTTGATCTGCAGGTCTTTTTCCAAAAGCTGAAAGTCTAAAATTTTGTTACTGATGAACAACAAAGAACAAAACTCTTTTCATGTGTTGCTGAAGTCTTTTTTTTGTATTCACTATTGACTTTGTCCCCAAAACAAAGTTGTGGTCTATTTACTCTAAAGGTAATATTTAATTTTTTTTGTTGTTGTATTTTTAACAACTGAAGCTTTTATTTTGATTGGTAGATGCTTTAGTCAGTTGGGCTGCAATAACAAAGACCACACATGTAACAGTTTACAAACAACAGACATTTACTTCACACAGTCCTGAAGGCTGGAAGTGCAAGGTCAAGATGCCTGCATGCCAAAGTTCTGGTTAGAGCCCTCTTCTGGGTTGTGAGCTGCCATCTTTCCTCTGTATCCCCACATGGTGAAAAGAAGGCAAGAGAGCTCTCAGGGTCCTTTCTAACTTTTTATGAGGGCACTAATCCCATTCACGAGGGCCCCACCTTATGATCTAATTATTATATCTCTCAAAGGCCTCACCTCCTATACCATCACATTAGGGGTTAGGATTGCAATATGTAGGTTTTGGGGGGGATACAACATTAAGCCCATTGCAGTAGAATATGTTGTTTGGATGCAGTTATGATTATATGTGCCCAGAGACAATTCTATATTTGTCGTTGATCCATGGATCTCTTAATTCTTCAAGGACATTGCATATGCATGATGATATGAGCTCATCAAATTTATATTCTTATTATCACCACACACACACCTTTTTTTTTCTTTGTATTTTCAGTAGCATTTATAAAGGTATCAGATTTGTCATCTTTGACAGAATAAAATTCCCAAAGTTTTACATTGATTTACTAAATAAAGGAACAATTGATCACTAACTAGGATAATCTTATTTGATTTTTGTTTTACTTGACAGATCAGATGATATCTTGTCTGCAGAGATCTTTTTCTTCTAATGGAGTCAGTCAACTCATTAATAACTACGTTTGCAGGGATAGGGAAGTACACATACAAGAAAAGAAAATCAAAAACAAGTAAAATAATTTTAGAAGAGTACTCAGTTGATCTAAATAAAAATTTAAAAAACATGTTGTACACCATCTGCAGTTACGCATGCTAATTTGTCATGCCTAGGCAGAGCCTGCCATCAGTGACATCCCTATGCCATCCTGGTGGATGGTTAAAAGTCAAAAACTATTCTGAGCGGGTTTCACAATCCTCATCAGCTTTCGGGGGAAGTGAACACCTATCGCTTAATTTCCTACCAAACATGCACTTCTGAATTTGCACATTGCTGACAAAAGAAAAACAAACAATGTTTCTTGCAAAATAAAAAACGAAGAAGTTATTAAACAGTAAAATTAGTAGGGTGGAATATTTACACCACAAAATAGATGGGAAAGCCACTGTGGCGAGAACATCAAGCTGCTCTCTACTTGCTCTCTGGCAGAGCTGCTCAGTCTCCACAACATGGTGGTGTGGCAGTAACACGTAGGCTGTAATTTTCCGTGTTCCCCATCGACTCTGCTGATGGCAAACCAAGTGGCTAACATGAGAATCAGCAACAGATACCTTTCTCCCACCGCCACTGGAAAGCAGAGGAAATTAGCTGTCCCTACCAGCATTCCTCCAAACACTTCATTTCAGCAGCAAGGGCCCTGCATGCTGTCCTAGGAAGGGTAATTCTGTGACTGGAAAGGATCAGGAGAAGAGAGACGGGTTGCCACTGGTTGTCATTCAAGTGTAACCACGTGTTAAGGAGAGAATTCCGTTCACTGCAAGAAGTAATAAACATCTTGGCAGAAAGTGTAATTTTTCATATAAACCCCATATGATTGTGTGGAGGTTCACAAACTGATACCTTGACATGTGTCCTTTATTTGGGACCAAGGATCCTCCTTTAAAAGGGATGTAGCAGTGAGAACATGATTCTTTAGTCCTTTTGCAGAAGCTGCTAACCTGATGCAATGATGGGGTAGTTTCTTAAAGATGAAGCTAATGCATCAACTTGGAGATGATATGCTGAAAAGATACGGCATATACCTTAAATCGATGGCATAGAGTGATGGTGCTCCCTAGTCAGTGTAACAAGTGGCCGAGGGGTATAAGGAGCAGTCATATTTGTCAGTATCCCCAGTGACCCAATTAGGAATTAATGCTTCCTCTCCTCGCAAATCTTGGCTCAATAAGTATGCAGTTTCTTGCCCTGAAGGTATAAGACCTTCCCAGGACACACAGGAAATAGTCCACCCAACATAAAGTTTCTTGTCCTCTTGTTCTCCAAATGCCTGTTTATTGCAGGTAAAGAAAGAACTTCCTACTGGCATGGATAATGGGCCCTGACCTTCCTAAGGAGGTAGGGCCCAGGTACATAGAGAAATAAGAGACAAAAACATGACAAGATCCACTGATACCCCATGCCCAGCTTTATTCTAACTGGGTAAATAGACCAACCAGGGCTGAAAGCTCAGAGCAAGGTCAGGGAAAGAATGAATAATTGGGAGTTAGTAATACCATCTGTCACAGCAAGTTAAGCCAAAATATCATTTTGATTTTCTCTGGATTGGAGAAAATTTCCTCCAGGTTCTACTTTGGGCTTTTAATTACTTTTTATTATCATTAATAGTTGCCTTACCAGAAGCATTCATTTCCCATTTATCCTCTTAGAACGCTCGGACAATGCCAGATAACACTGCCCAGGCTCAAGAGAACATTAAAGGAGGAGATTAGAGTGCTGCACAGATTATTATTTTTCACAGAATTACTTTCAAGACAAATTGAATCTCATTGCCTGAAATGAATTCTTATGTTTTTCAGAGAGGGGACAAATGGGTGTCAGCCATTACAAAGGACATGACAATGGCATAATTGAAAGAAATCAAATCATTTTTTATATACGAGAGTCAATGCTGTCTTTGAATGATCTTTAGGTTTGCATCAAGGTCCAAACGCATGATTCATCACTGTAGATTGCAACTGACAAAATTGAGGGTGCCGCATTTCAGTGGAGGAATAGAGAGGCTAATTCTCATTCTCACAGACATTTTTCAACCCCGAATACCAAGACTGCCTTGAAGTCAAGGAAACGGACACGTGTCCAATAGTAGTTTCACCCTGGAGCGCATGTGTGTCCAACAATGTTGGTTATTGCCAACATTAAATGAGGTTTTGTAGAAAATGTAGTAGGATTGGTGAAGAAATATGTCATAGAA
Organism: Furipterus horrens; assembly: GCF_987537825.1. Lineage (NCBI taxonomy): Eukaryota > Metazoa > Chordata > Mammalia > Chiroptera > Furipteridae > Furipterus > Furipterus horrens. The sequence goes on from NW_028327172.1 coordinate 211,580,072, forward strand.
AAGAGGAAGGGTTTTTGCATGATAGAGGCTGGACAAGTCCTGTTACACTGGTCAGTACCCTCTGGGATACAGTCCACCCATCAACAGCCTGAGGGCCACCAACATGGTGGGTGCTTCTCATTAGGACAAATCAGACTCTCAGTCCGGCCCGTGATGGACTGGAGGGCGGTTGGCTGTGGGTGGTGGAGGATAAAGAAGAATCAAGAATTTCTCTCAGGTTTTTGGCCCAAGGTACTGAGTGAATATGAATGATGTCATTGGCTCAGGAAGAAAAAAAATTTTTAAATCCCTTTATAAGTCAGCACAAATACACTGTCCTACTTCCTGCTCTATTGAGAGCTAGTTTTGTGTCTTCGGGTTTTGACAATGAATGGTTTGAAAAGGAAGCACTTGTCTTTCCCTTCTGCAACTCCCTGAACGAGACTGTTCATCCGAAAGTCTCCTGACAATGATTCTGCGGCTCTTCTTCACCCTCCTCTGCACTATCAGTGTCTCCCAGACTATTTTGGTGTTTTTTAACTGTCCTTTGAAGAAATTTTACTGATATTTTTGTCTCACTCAATTTCAACTAACTCCTCAAGCAGAAATGGTTTTAAAAATTTGCAAGATGGTACTTCAAAGGCCAGACTTACTGGTGAAAAACAAAAGACAAAACAAGTATTTTTTGTCATACAAGAGAAGGTCTATGAATATGATGACATATCCATACCAGAAATGGCCTTATTTATGACCAAGAAAAGGTAATATAATTAGAAGATAATCACAACATCTAACTTTTATCCCCAAATATTTATTCTATTTCCTGCCCTTCAATCACTTGTCTTTTATTCCTTTTGATCTTAGAAGTTGCTTTTCCATAGAAATATAGTCAATAATACAGTGATCCCTCACTAATCGTGGGTATTATATTCTAGACACCCCTGCAACAGGTGAAAATCCAAGAAGCAGGAACCTTACATTTATTTTAGTATTTACTGTACAGTACCACAAAATCCCAAGATATAGCAAAAAATCCACGATAAATAATTAAATATAATATTTTTTAAAATCCTGCGATACAGTGAGGCCGCAATAAGTGAACTGTGATATAGGGAGGGACTACTGTATTGTAATAACTATGTATGGTGTCAGATGTGTCCTAAACTTATCAAAGTAATCATTTAATAAAGTATTAATGTCTAGTTACTCTGTTGTATACTTAAAAACTAATATAATATTGTATGTCAATTGTAATTGGAAAATAAATTACTTTTTTTTTTTTAAAAAAAGAAAGTTGTTTTTTAATAAATGGGATTTTCCCTTCCTTGATACTCTCTTCAAAGACTAAGATCAAGGAAACTGAATATACTCGTTCTTGAGGATAAAATTAAGCAGAAGATGTGACCTAATCTTTTCTTGTTCTTATCTAAAACAGAGGGCTCTTCAGAGTGGAGGCACTGGAAGCAAGATAAAGCAAACGAGTAGTACTATAATCTGACTATGAAGATAGTATTGAAATTGGTCTTAAGAGATTTTACTCTTCCCAGAAACTGGCAGCCCTTTATATTCTTCTAAGGATTGGCAGCCCTTCAAGAATAAAGAGGGGAGGGAAGAAAACAAGCATTACAGTCTGCTAATAAAGCAACAGAAGGCCAATACGGTTCACAAAGTCTTTTATACCCATTAACTCATTTAAACTTAACAACAACCCTTTGAGGAGGATGTTACTAGTGAGAGAGTTACAGGAGATTGCACAGAGAAAAGTCCCTCATGCAGTAGAGGGGGAGGCAAGACTAAAACCCAGGTCTCTCAATATCTAAAGATTGTGCGTTCATCACTGTCTCAAGAGGAGAGATGAGTGAAGTACAGTGGAAGATCCTCAAAAAATTAAAACTACAATTATCACTTGACCAACAATTCCACTCTGGGATATATACTCAAAAGAGTTGAAAGCAGGTCTCAAAGAAGTATTTGTACACCCAAATTTGTGGCAACATTGCCCGTAAGAGCTAAAATATGAAAGCAACCCAAGTGTCCAGCAACAGATTGTACACACACACACACACACACACACACACACACACCCCGTACATAAAACTGAAATTTCAATATATCCTATACGTGCATGAACCTGGAGGACACCACGCTAAGTAAGTAGCCAGTCACAAAAAGACAAGCACTGAGTGATTTCATTTTTATGACGTCCTGAGAGTAATCAAAAGCACAGACACAGAAAGTCGAAGGGTGGTTATCACTACACTCGGGAGAGTATAGTTTCTGTTTTGCAGGTTGAAAAGAGCTCTAGTGATGAATGGCCATAACGGTCGGACAGCAGTGGGAATATACTTGATATTGTTGAACTGTGCACTTACAAGTAGTATCCAAAAAGACTACCGTTGCAGACCTGAAGCTCGTCATGAAAAGCTGAAGTGACTTTTGCAGTTAAAACATTCAAAATGATTCTTCTTCCCTGTTCATAAAATACTCACTGAGGCCTTGGGAGAGCCCTGGAGATGTAAACAAGGGATGCTTTCAAGGCGCTCATGGCCCAGCAGGTGAACCCAGAAGTCACAGCGAGACAAGGACAGAAATAGAAGTTGTGCGAAGTACAAATAGAACAGAACAGGAGAGGAGGGGCGACTGATTTGGAGATGAGGGCAGCGGGCCAAGGAAGTCCTCGTGAAGGAGAGCAATAGCTGGAGCAGGTCTGAAGTGAACGCAGGATGTCACCAAGAGGGGTAAGGGACAGGGGCAGCCCAGGCGGAGACAATGGTCAGTGCTAAAGACTGCAGCACCAAAGCTCACTTTTAGCTGCATGCCACATGGACAGAAGTCTACTACGGCACCAACCCAGGCAATCCGCTTGGAGTGCTGACTGTGCGTGATAGGGTGAGCTTTCTCAAAAGGCCTTTCCCCATTCGTAAAATGAGGATAATAATTCCTACCTTATGAGCATATTCTGATAATTAAATGTGCTTAGGATGCGTACGGTGTGGCACAAATGCTGACATATGGGAAATGCCCATCAACTTGTAGCTGTTAGAATTTGTATATTCCTCACAAAATACTCATCAGACAAGCCTCCTGGCTGAGCCTCACATGTCCGTTGAGCATTAAGATCACAGCTTCAGTGATCTGTCAAAGATGACCTTCTGACTTTTTAGGTGACAAGTTAGTAAAAGCCACAGGAGGACAGCACAGTGTGACACTGGGGACTTCCACTCCCCAGCAGACTCCTTCAGAGCCACAAATCAACTCTCTCCACTCCAGCCTCGTGGGCTGTATGAGTGGGAGCCTAGAGGCTATTTTTCTCTCTGCTAGCCAGTCTTCCCCTGGACATGGCAATAAATTACTAATTCCAATGGTGCAAGGCCAAGGTCAGATGACCTTCCACACAGCAGGGGGCACTGGCCTGGAGAGGAATGCGCATCTGTGAGAGACAGTCTCAGGCATGACACAGGAAGTGAGCTAAAAAATAAAAACAAATGATAAGATCCCCAGAGTCCAGGTTTCTCCTTGAGGATGGAAATTTCTCCCGATACTGGCAACTTTAGCCTGGTCTGAAGCGAAATTTTGCGATGGACCTCACCCCATCTTCTCTCTCTCCCTTTCATGCCACCTTTTTGAAACTACTACCGGTTTCTCATACATTCACATCTACTGCACATCTCCAAATGTTCATGCCCTAGAATCCTTTGGCATGGAAAGCAGTCTACCCCCTTCTGCTAACTAACTTCTGTGTACCCTTCCCAAAAATACTCAGCTCAAGTGGAATCCCCCCTCCAAGAAGTTTCCTTGGACAATCCCTTCCCACTCAGCTTCTGATGCCCCATCTCTGAACTTCATGTTCACTCAGTGAGCAATTGGTGATCGCCCATCAACTGACAATTCCTAAGCTCTACTGGTGTTCTGTGCATTTCACTATTAAATAATATCTCACTGCATTCATTTATTCACGTGCCTTTTCCACTTGAAGGAATGTTCCTTAATGGCAGGGACCAAACTCCACTCATGTCAGTTTCTTCAGCGCCTACTCTAATGCATTCGGTGTATGTTTAAGAGATAAATAGAGGATGGATAGATGGAAGGAGGGGAGGACGGAAATGAAAAAAGGAGGGAGGGACAAAGGAAGGCAAGTAAAAAGGATGCGTTTTGAATCTCTTTCCTTCCCACCACCAACCACCATGGTCAACAGATCTGGTCTTGGTCTCCCAGCCAGTTTCTTCTTACTAAAGTGATATATATCTTGCTTATTGCAAGCTTTCTCAAACCTATAATTTCCTCTAAACGAGCCCCTTTTTGATACCTGTTGATATGGTATTGCAGAAAGAGCTTGTGTTTTGGCCTCCTCCAAACATGTTCAATCCCTCTCTGCTACATAAAAATCGCTCTGATGTTAGGGAAGGATTTCACATCTTAGACCCGTCTTCCTCATCTGTGCAAACAGTAGTTATGACTATGACACCCACCTTGAAGGTAAGGGGTAAAGGACATGAGGAATGTGAGAGTTGTGGGGACTTTTATTAGGGCCCAACTCAGCCGTAGGAGTTATGACGAGGTTTTCCTCAGTTTCATTCCCTTTTTGAGAGCCCAAGGAAGTTTTATAAGTAAACATTGTAAAAATGTCTGCTTCTGTTTCTTTCCATCACACACCCTAGTGCACTAATAAAATTAGACCCCCACTTAGCTCAACGTAGGGCTCCCTAGCTGAAAAATTTCCTGATAAATGGATCTTTTGAAAATGCTTGGGAATAATGTTTATATTAAATATGTCAAGAAAATAAATACATACCTACTGCATGTTCAAGAGCAAATTCAGATCCGTGAGAGAAACGTCAAGTTCACAGTGAATCAACGGGCACCGCATGCGCACCTGCGGCTGGAGGACAGACAGCCGGCAGTGAGCTCCAGCCAAGCGGAGCTTAGAACTTGGCTCCACCTTGGCTCCCAGACCTTGAGAATGTTCTCTGACTTTCCGTGGCTTTGGATTCCCCATCCACAAAGTAGATGCAACAATAATACCTTTATAAGAAAGGTAAGGTGAGAATTGTAAAAATGCACACGAAACCTATGACTAACTCCCTGGAACGGTGATTTTCAACTTTTTTTCATCTCACGGCACACATAAACTATTGCTAATATTCTGCAGCACACCAAAAATAAAATAAAATTTTAAACCCTGGCTGCTGTGGCTCAGTGGATTGAGCATCAGCCTGCGAGCCAAGTGTCGCTGGTTCGATTCCCAGTCAGGGCACATGACTAGGTTGCACGTGAGGTCCCCAGTTGGGGACGCGAGTGAGAGGCAACCACACAGTGAAAAAAAAAAAAAAAAGGCAATACTAAATAAATAAATAAATAAATAAATAAAATTTTAAAGAAAAAAAAATTTTTTTTTTTTTTTGCCAATCTAACAAAAAAATAGGTAAACTTTTGATTCATTCACACCGGGTGGCTACCGTGGTGTTAGCTGTTGTCATTCTATTTTTGTTTGACAATCTAAGGCAAAAGAGGTCAGCGCCCCTGACTAAATAAATAGTCAGGTGTTGCACGTTGTAAAAAGTCTTGTGGCACACCCACTGAAAATCACCGCCCTAGGACATAGTAGATGCATGATGTATTGTAGCTTTTTATTTTTCTTTAAAACGATGAATTTTTCTCCCAAGGATAGGTCAGTTTAAACACTAATAAGATGCCATTTATACCTACTTGATTAACAGAATTTATTAAAGTGATGATACCCCTGCTGGCAATGTAGTTGGGCAACTTGACTATTTATACTTTGGGGGACGAGGGCAAGCAAATGACTTTAATGCTTAAAAATTGGACAGGCTGAGAGCCATATAGGCATTTCAGAAAACATTTACAGTCTTTCACACAAAATTCTTCCCCTAGCTATTTATCCTAAGGTAGAGATTTCCAGCTTTCCTGAGAGACTGTGGTGAATCCTCTAAGAGGGAGAAAGGCAAGCAGACTTTATTTTTGCTTATTATACATAGTAAGTCTGTGAGATTTTTTAGGGGGGGAGGGGGAGATTTTTTTTCTTCCAAAGTTAAAAACGTATCCTGTGGAAATGTATTCAAAGGCAATAATCCAATAGAAAAAAGTTATAAATATAATTAACTTCAATGAAGCAATAACTTGCATAAGATTAAAAGGTGTAATTTGACTGAATATTTGCCAGAAAGTAAAATTTAAAAAAAAATTTTAGTGATGCTATACAAATGACCAATAAGCACATGAAAAGATGCTCAATCAACATCATTGATCATCAGGAAAATGCAAATTAAAACCACAAGATTCCACCTCACATCTATCCGGATGGCTACTATTAAAACACCAGAAAACAAGTGCTGGTGAGGATTTTTAAACAAATTTCTTTTACTTAATAAAATGACTTGCAATTTTTAAAAATAATCTCTATGAAGACTATATTCCAACACAATACTGAAAATAGATGGGTGAGGAGGAATGGAAGGGAAGTTAACATTTTGACATTCATCACTGATTACATGTCAGACATGCAGCTGAACATTTATATAGAATGTGGGAGAGCCTATGGTGCCCATTATGTGAAAGAATCAGAATCCAATACACTGTAAGTCCATCTTCATTATAACTTTAACCATACTTTTTATGTTCGTGGTCAGGGAGTGTAAGAGAACTTAAAAAAAAAAATTCGATTTTTCTGAGATGGAAAGGTGAATTGTTTTCATTCTTTCATCTGTTTATTTTTGGTTTCTTTAATATTGGTTTTGTAATAAAAGAAAATTACATCCTACTCTGAGAAGAAATTTGTAATGAAGTGCCATAATTTTCAGGTTTAAAGAAAACAGCCAAAGGGCTTTTTAGTTTTCAAAAAAAATGCCTCATAAACAGATGGCTGAAAATTAACCATTTGATATTAAAAATGTTTTGTGGTTGATATTATTTAAATCACTAGAAGTATACCAATTCCAAGTCTTCAAATAGAAACAGAATTACAACAGCCTCCCATCACCCACTTCTGTCCTCCTCTGATCAATTTGACTCACAGCCAAAATGATCTTCTTAAGATCATCTTAAAACAAAAATCAGATTGTTCCACTCCCCTGAGGAAAATTTCCAAAGGCTTCCCACTGCACTTATAAAATAATTCTGGCTCCTCACCATGGCCCATGGTGCTCTACCTGGACCTAGTCCTCTTCTCTCGCTTTCTCTCTCTCTCTCTTTCTCCCCCCTCCCCTGGGCTTCTATTTCCATCTCACCTTGGGTTTCCCATGGTTTAGCCTCATTCTTCTACCACAGGTTACCACTTGCACTCACCTGAGAGCCTCTGCACTCCCTCTTCCATTGCCTTAAACCTTTTTCCTCTTCAGACTTTCTCTGAACTGGGTTCTTTTCACGTCTCAGATCTCAACTACAAATAATCTTTGCACCATTGAACTCTTAGGATGCCCCAGGCCCTGTATTCACTGCTAGTGGTCAGCAGTTTGCAAGACTGGCCCCAGCACTCAAGGCGATCAGGATCTGGTGCACCGCCGGGAAATACACAGACAAGTACCATCCACCGTGACACACGCATGTGCGGTGGGTCGTGAGCAAACGGAAGGTGGGGCAGGGCAGGTGGAGCTCCAGAACCAAGTCTCACAGGAGCATGGGAAATATCCAGAGGTATTAACGTCTAAGCTGAAAGATGAACAAGAGTTAGCTAGAGCCATGGTAGGCAGATCACCTCAGCCACAGGAACCGAGAGAGAGCATGTCTCAGTTGGAAACAACAAGTGGTTTGCTCTGGTCCTAGAGTCTGATGGATCCATCCAGAACTCTGCATGCACAGGTAAAGGAACTCTTAGTCATCTTAAGAGGCTGGAATTTGGGCACCTTGACCAAGGGTGCTATATACACACAAGGGTCAATTGCCAAAAAACATTTACATACTGCTTTTCTCATAGCTCTACAATCACACATGCCCTGGCTGGTTTAGCTCAGTGGATTGAGCGTCGGCCTGCGAGCTAAGTGTCGCTGGTTCGATCTTCCAGTCAGGGTACATCAGAGAAGGAAAACTCTGACTCCAAAAAACCTCCACTGCCTTGCGGCATACCTCTTCAGGGGAAAGGCTAAGGGAGTAAACCCGGACAGAAAATCCGGAGCCGGAGTCCCTAAGGCGGTTTGACGTTGTAGTCAACACCGGCAACTCCTGCGGCGCACCTGAAGCCAAGCTGTATTGACTCCGTCTTTCCCTTGGATCCTTCAGCTGCGAAGAGAGGGGGGGTCTGCTGCATGGGCAACAGCAGACCCTCCATATCACCCTGCCCAGGCTCTGTAGCTTCAGCGTCATCGCAAGATGTCGATTCAACACGGGAGGAGACAGATACTACCATGTCACTCCCGAGTCGGACTGCACAGCCATTCTCGGCGGTGCAGATAGACTCTTAAGAAGCTACACCATCGTCTCTCGAGACGGACGGCTGCCGACGACGACGACGACGACAATCACACAATGCCGACCTCACTACCTTCTTCCCACCACGTTTCTCAGGAACGCAATGGTGGGTCCTAAAGCCTCTGACGGGGGTTTTGACAGACTCCCCACTCCTTCTAGACTAAGTGGGAGTGTGTGGGTCAGTCCGCTCACCCAACCTGCCTCAGGCACAAGGAAACTGAGAAGTCCCACTGGGATTCAATGTGACGATTAACACTCAGTACCCCCAGGGGCAAGAGGACAAAGGCATGACCTTGAACTTTGAAAGTCCCTATATCATATCCCACCTCACTCAGGTGCAGTTTCTGAGAGATGTGCAGAGGAAGATTTTACGTAGAAGAGCTGAATGTGGGTTTTTTTTTTTTTTTTTAATGTTTTTACTTCTATTGGCTACGCCTAAAATGTGGGATAAATTAGGGTGAGGTGGAGAGCAAAAAAAAAAACCCCACATTCCCAACAATAACCAGCCTCTGGGAAGAGTCTGAGGTGCCAAGAAACTTGGTCGCTACCAGAGTTCTCAGAGGGAAGCCCCTGAAATTACGGCTACTGGAGGTGGAAGATCTAGATTCAGAGACCTCATTGTGAAGGTTCCCACTAAGGGGGAGAAGTAGAGAAATAAAAGAAGTTAATTTCTACTTTTCTTCTCTCTGAGTGAATGAGGCACATAAGTCAAGTCACCTTCATCCACTCACACATAAACCGAGCACATGTGTGCATGCACACATACCTACACACACACACACACACACACACACACACACACACACTTCAATGTCTACAGTCAAAGCCACTCACACCAGGAGAGCATTGACACAAAAGTCATCAGTACCACATGAACGGAGTCACACTTTCACCCCACACTTACCACCCTTGCATGGCCTCAGCCAGGTGCTTTATTAGAAACCCATTTGTTGTGACCGCATGGCAGCGATTCCAGCAGAAAACGTGAATCCCAGTCCCAGTTATATCACAAGAAGCTGCGTAAGCTTGCCGCGGTTCCCAATGTCCTCACCATACGCTTGCAATGATAGCACGGAAAGGGGCGGTGTTGTAAGCATTGCAGCTGGTGTTACGTTAAGGATGTAGTTTTTCCAGAGAAGAACCTAACAGCGCATGTAAATGAAAACAGCGGATCTCCTTACTGTAGAACTGCCTAGACTGAAACGTCTGCCCCCTGGGGAAAACGTCCTTTTTGCCTGCACATTTGTTTAGATGGGCAGTCAGTCCCAGTGTTGCAAGCGTATGTCCACGACTTAGTCTTTCCTGTAAGTCAGCGGTGCAACTGCTCAGCTAGCTCCCTGCTGAGCGGCCCGGCACCAAGGAATAGACAAGAGTCACATGAGGTAACCATGCTATTCACTCAGGTTTTATCGAATGCAGGTTCACTCAGAGTAGAACATCAATGTACATTAATATCCTACTCACACTGTAATAGTCTAAGAGGACTGTAACACACACACAGCAATCAATGGGGGATAAGGAACCCAAGTCCCAGGGTCTCAGTCTGCAGGTCCAGGAGATATCACGGTGGGCAATGGAGCCATCAAAACCTTGCAGGGAAGGACGTCCAGAGCCAGAGGGGCAGTAGGGCAGACGAAGTCCTCAGTCCAGCATGGCACAGCCTCTGGCAGCTAATGCCAAGGGAGAGCAGGGTGGCGTGGAGAAGCACTCGGGTGTGTGGGGCTCGGCTGTCTCAGCAGCGGCCTGGAGCCTGCCTCAGTTATACTTGGAAAGTGGAGTACTCCACCCTTCCAGGTCTCTTGATAACTGTCTTGGCACCCCTGATGGCAAGGGGGAATTTCCCCAGGAGCTTATCTATCTATGGGTGGTCCTGCTCTGCAGACATGGCTGTTCTAGTCATGTCTACAGATATCTGAGATGCGTCTCCTTGCCGGGTGTGTCTAGCATGACTTAGGCAGTGTCCCTCTTGAACCAAAGTGTCAGGGCTGACTGGCTGCCATCTTGGTTGACATGAGTTGCTCCGCTTTGTTTTATATATTTTATGCCATCTTGACTGGACCAATGCATCTTATGGGTTCTGCTCTCCATACCCAGCATATTTCACAGAAGCATCTGGCAAAATCAGCAGGTCCCACACTCCAAGATGTTGATGAAGACCAAGATCTGTCCAGAGAGCCACTGCATCAGAGAGTGATAAACAGAGGCAGAGACACATAGAGAAACAGGGAGGAAGAAAAAGAAGACAGAAATCGAAAGACAGACTCAGGAAGAGATAGAAGCAAAGAGACTCACCAAAAAGAATCACACAGAGAGACAGAGATTCAGAGATAAAGGCAAACAAAAAAAGAGGAAAGATCTGGAGCCATGACCATGGAGGGAAAAGGGGGGAAAGCAGAGTTATTTTTATAATCTTTTCAGATGATCACCACTACCAAGATTTTCTCCCTCTTAGGTACATGGGGTGAGGGTGGGGGCATTCCATCTCATCTCTCTCCTCCTCTCTCCTCCTTCAATGGTCTGCTCATACACAAAAGACAAAGTTGTCGGAGTCCCGGGTGCTATAAATGCTCTTTTGCCTTCATTTAAAATGTGCTAGAACATGACGCTCCTTGGGAGATTTCATGTAGGAGAGAGTTCCCTGTAGCCAAGAATAGCAGGGGCTGCCAGCCGTCTTCCTGAAACCATGGTAGAGCCAAGAGTGGGAGCATGTTCACGCTTCAGCATCATGGGTTTGCTCCACAGTGCTGCACCAAACAGATCCTGCCCCATTCCAGCAACAGCCTCGTTTCCAGGCTGAGCTCCTAACAAAGTATCTACTGAAAATAGGAAGCTCGCGACCTGGTAAGGAGGCCACCTACGACAGGCAGGTTTGGGCTCGTGTGTTCCCTCCGAGGAGTCTATGCGTTCTTCATCCGTCTCTGCTTTTCTGGACCACAGGGGCTCACAGTTAGAACAGTGCCGTCAGTCATTTGCCTCAGGCTGTGATCAGCATGGACATCAGTCCACACAGGATCCCACTATTCTCTTTACCTTTATAGCCTATTTCCTATTTCTTAATCTTTCCATCCCCTTCAAGCATCCACTCACCTGTTAAATGGAGACTAGAGGGAAAAATCAACACCACCCTCTATGCACTGATGTTCATACATGTGCATCCATGAACACGGGTGGCCTCATTCTGCATGTGCTGTCATTAAGTGATATTAGGTTATGCATTCCATTCAACATTGTACTCATCGCATCTCTGTAGTAAACATGCCACTTAGGTGCTCCACAAATATTTTTCATTAAGTAATGAGATTGACCTCAATTTATCTCCCTTCCTTACAAAATATGGCCAAGTGAAATTCACATACAGGGCTTCTATGCACCCAGGCAGGAGCTGAATTACTCCCAGACCCCCCAGGGTAAAATGAAAAGGCCATGGGGATTGGCAGATGGAGAGCTGGGATAACCCTGCCTGGTTCTACAGCTTTGTTACTTGAAGAATCTCAATTCCATCATTCCTAAACTATGGATAACAACCCTGTTTTGCTTACCTTCATGAGGGTCGAATGAGCTCAACCATGGAACGGTTTTCGTAAATGTTAAGAACTAAATTCTTAGCCTCATTTTAGTTGATCCACAGTGTCAGTAACACAGAGGCCAATGAAGATAATTTCATCTTTCAGTCTCATGGGGAACAGTGCCTGGCTGGCAGGGACTTAATTAATATTTATTGAATACAGGAATGTTCTTGTCCCTCCCCTCAACTCACTCTGTCTCTTTCACTATGTTTATTACAATACCCACCTGACTTCTGGGTGTACTGCTTTGTCTTCCATTTTAGGCCAGACTGAGAGTCCTTGACCTAGAGGATAGATAAGTTAATTTCCCTTCTCATGACCCTCAAGCTCCGTCACACATGGACAGTACTTACCTCTGATCTCACCAACATCACTACCTCCAAAACTCAACTTACCTTGCGGGTTGCGAGGGGTCAGGGGCGGGGAGCATTTGACTAGAGTACCAGAAGCTCAAATGGAAACACTCTGTCCCTGGGGTGCTAGAGGTGCAAGGAGAACGAGTTAGAGGTCTGGGCCCACAAAAGAGACAGCATTGAAGTCATCTGATCAATCTCTCATTCCACCGAATAGTATCCCTTTCAGTCCTTTTAAACTCACACCTGGGGCTTAGAGATCAGTCCTTTACATGCTCGAAGGAGGCCAGCAGTGCTCCCCCTGTGAGGATGAAGAGGCCTTCTAACTATCTAGAAAATTCCAAAGGATAAACAGCATTGCTTTTTGGTTCCTGAGCTCTTATAGCCTGCTCATAACAGCCTCAACATTCAGGCTACGTCTCAGCCCAAATTTCCAAGCCTTCATTGTTAATCCTTTTTTAATTGACATGAAATGTATTTCCAATTATGAATGGAAAGTGTACTTTCTGGAGTCTAATTAAATGCTCTAATCACATTCCTACCATTAGAAATGGTTTTAGGTTTTTGTTGTTGATATTGTTTTTCTAATGAGCTGTTTACTCTGCTGATAACTGCAGTGTGGACAAAGGGGAGATTCAAAAACAACTCCAAACACTCAAAAAGAAATAGCTTTGCTATTGATAAAAATAATAACCCCGTGCACAGCAGGAGGTGGTAAGAAAGCCTAAATTTATTGCTGCTGTGTCGAATGCGCAAATGTCACATCCTTAAAGAGGGAAAATTAGTTTTTAAGCCTGGTTTGGTAGCCAGAATCTCTGGCTGCCTGCATAATATTGGATTTTTCAAGCCTTCTATGATGCCCCAGGGTGGGATGTTTTGCATGCAAATTGCAACTTATATAACGCTAAAGATGTTATATAAGGAAAAAATGAAGACTCAGTTCTCATTCTTTTAATTTTATTTTCTTAGTCTTCAACCTTTCTGGTCCTTTGAATTCAGCTAACGTTTACTGAGCACGTATAGTGTCAGATGTTTTTAGGTTATTTAAAACTTGTGACAATGATTTGAAAGAGGTAAAATTATTCCATTTTTGTGGATGCAGAAACTGGGGCTCTGAGAATTGAAATGACTCAGTCGTCCCATAAGAAAGAGGTTTGGCTCAGTGTTCTACACTAAAGCTGCTCCAACTCCTGGAGGGCTTGTTAAGACACAGATTGCTGGACCTTACTTTAGAATTTATGATTCAAGAAATCTGGGTTGGGGCCCAAGAATGTGTATTTCCAACACACTTCCAAGTGATCCTGATGCCGAGGGTCAGGGGACCCCACTGTGGAAAACACTCTGTAACATGCTGTCCCCCTTCTCCTCAGACTCCTCGACCTCACAGCTAGAAGGGATGACAAGAGGTCATTCAACCCACGTCTCTGCTTTAGATAGATAAAATATTAATTACACCTCTTTTATGGATGAGTTGTTGAGGTCAGGAGAAGGAATGTCCTCTCAAGAGTCAGCCAGGCAGTAAGTACCAGGTTACTAACATTTATCATTAGGTGGACATTTAGTGGGTAGGGCATCTTTAACGTGTGGGCCCATTTGAGCTAATTCGTACCCTACCCACTGCCCAGTGAGCCAAACCCCAGCTGGAAGTAAGGTAGCTGGTTAGAGGAAGTCTTCCCACACACCAGGATCAAAGCCCATTGCCCATGATTTGGGGGAGGTGGGGAGCAGTAGGTGAGGCAGGGGGTGGGAGGCAAAAAGGGTCCCTGAGACCAGGCCTGCGCCTCAACTTCGCCAAGGCTCTTGTCTACACTAGAAGGGGCTATTTACCTAGCTCCCACAGGCTCAGCAGGAGAATATCTCGGTTGGAGAAAAACTATTTATCATCTTATCTTAAACTTCTATCTACCCCCATAATACACTATGAACTATTATTTTAGTGATTTAGTAAGTTGTCATTTTCCTTGTACTCTTACACCTGCAAAATTCTTTTTTTAATATACTTTATTGATTATGCTGTTACAGTTGTCCCAATTTCTTTTCCCTTTGTTCCCCTCCACCCAGTGACACCCTCCCTCCAGTTGTCCCCCCACCTTAGTCCATGCCCATTGGTTGTGCATATAGTTCTTCTCAACACCTTCCTGTCCACTCCACTCCCTCCTACTATGCTTCTTAATTCCTGCACCATCTCCCTCCCTTTCCCCCTTCCCCCTCCCCACTGACTTCCCCTCATAATGTTCCCCATACCTGTAATTCTTTTCCCACTCTCGTTGCCTACTTAGTCTGCCTTTGTTTCAATTCCCTAGCTTCTGTTGTTGGTTGTTGTGATACATTTTTCATTTTAATGTTTGTAGTTTTGATCCTCTTTCTCCCAAACAGTTTCTTTAACATCTCATATAACAGTGTTTTGGATCTGATGAACTCCTTCAGTTTTACTTTGTCCTGGAAGCACTTTCTCTGCCCTTCTATTCTGAATGACAGCTTTACTGGATAGAGTCATCGTGGTTGTAGGTTTTTGCTTTTCATTACTTCGAATATTTCTTGCCAGTCCCCTCTTACCTGCAGTTTCTTTTGAGAAATCAGCTGATAGTCTTATTGGGACCCCTTAGTACGTAATTCTCTTCTTCTTGCTACTTTTAAGATTCACTCTTTATCCTTAATTTTTGACATTTTGATTATAATGTGTCTTGGAGTGGTTCTCCCTGGGTCCAGTTTTTTTGGAACTCTCTGTGCTTCCTGGACCTGTAAGTCTATTTCCTTCCCCAAGTTAGGGAAGTTCTGCTTCATTATTTTTTCACATAATTTTTCCATTTCTAGTTCTTCTTCTTCACCTTCTGGCAACCCTATGATTCATATGTTTGCCCACTTATAGCTGTCCCATAGGTTTCTGGACCTCTCTTCATTTTCCTCACTTTTTATTTCCTCTTTCTGCACTGGTTGACTGTTTGTTCATTCCCTATGTTTCAATTTATTGATTTGATCCCTGGTTTTCGTTCCCTCACCACTAGTTTTGTATGTGTTTTTGTTCATTTCAGCAGGACTAGCCTTCATTCCTTCCCCATCTTGTTTAAGATCTGCTGTCAGGTCTGTAAGCATTTTTATAACCAAAGCTCTGGACTAAGCCTCAGAAAGATTTTCTATCTGCTGAGCCGTTAGATTAGATATTTGCCGTCTGATCAGCTGCATCACTGGGCTCTCTATCATGATCTGTGCCATCCTGAACAGTTTTGTGTTTACCTTTGCTTCCTGGGCAGGGCTGTCACAACTCTTATTTTATAGGGGGTGGGGCTCTGTGCACTTATCACAACCGGGTGACCCTTCTCACCACTCTGTGGTGTTTTCTGTGGGGATAGGGGTCCAAGGTGGATTCCTGCCGTTCACTCTCCACTGAGAGACTGGGAGCCTCCTCCTCTATCCCCACCCCCTCTGGGCCTCACAGTCCAAGACAATTGGGGTCTGCATTCCTGACACTGGAATTGCAAGCTGACATGTCTGGTCTGCAGCTGGGGGTGCTCCCCAGGTGCTTCTCGCCTCCCCTTAAATACGGGTGTCTGTGCTTACCGCCATCCCACCAGTGTCTTCACTGCTGCCACTGCCAGCACAGCTTGACGTCTCTGCCCCGGCTTCACCCCCTCCTACCCGTCTGGACAGGCACCACTTCTTTATAACTTCATACATTGGACTTACATTTATTTTCTGGAACTTCTGGTTATTTCTGATTTTGCAGTAGTTGTATTCCTTCTTAGTTGTGGAAGGAGATGGACCATGTCAGTCCAGGCCTCCATCTTGGCCAGAAGTTTCCTGTGTGTATTTACCTCTGTGTCTTAGGTAGAGTTGTCGCTCCTATTATGTTGTAAGGGGTGGAGCCTTAGGGATTTGTCAGTACAGGGCAACCTGTTTCACCACGTTGTAGCGCTGTGTGTGGGGGAGGGACCTGAGAAGGAACAATGCTTCTTGCCTAGCACTCACCCCTTTTCCAGGCACCTTTCCCACTTCCGCACCAGACTGGTGCCCCTCTAGCTGTTGCCCTGACTGTCGTTCCCAGAGTGGGAGGGTCTCTGGACATTCTAGGACTGTGGGGGCCCTTCAAACAAGTGGACTCTGCTGAGAGACCAGCAGTTTCTGCCGCCACCCCAAACCCCACTGGTCTGCACAGTCAGAAGCAATGAGGCCTGATTTCCCTGGTGCTGGGACTGTGAGCTGCGAGGGTCTGATGAGGAGCTGGGAACACTCCCCAGGTGTCCCTCCTGACTTTTTAAAATGTGTGACTGTGCTTTCTGCCGGCCTGCCACTGCCGCCGCTGCTGCCGCCACCACACCGCATCCTCTCCGCCCTGGCTCTGCCCCTCCTACCTGTCTGGGTGAGTATTTCTTCTTTATATCTTTGTTTGATGGACTTCCATGCAGTTTGATATTCTGGAACTTCTGGTTGTTTCTAGTTTTGAGGTAGTTGTATTCCTTCTTAGTTGTGGAGGTAGACGCAGCGTGTCTGTCGACACTTCCATCTTGGCCGGAAGTCTGCAAAATTCTTAATTTTAAAAGAAGCTTAAATATTTTTATATAAATATTTAAAATAAGATACAATTTTTGCAGCCCTATTATCACATTCCTTTGTTTGTTTGTTTTTTAATTTAGAGGAAGCTTTAAAAGAGTGACTTGGACCTTTCTCTCTCAACTCTGAGCGTGTATAGCAACCACACTTCACAAAGCAGATCTTATCAGCATCCAAATGACCAGAGGATTCCAGCCCACACCTCTGCGGGCGGCCCCGCCTGCCCTGGTGGAGCAGGGGGAACACAGCCTTGTAATTATTGGGCTATGAGACCAGGGGAATCTCTGCCCCCATCTTCTTGTACTGATGCTGCTGCAGTAAAACCCAGATCTAAGCATTTCATCCTCCTGTGGCCCCTTCCACAGGGATACTGGTATGGGACAAAGCCTACAATCCTGAGCGCAGGAGCATGACTGAGGCCAGATTTCTCTTCTAATTGTCATTGATTGACAGCACTGGAGTTACTTGCAAGCCATCTCAAGATTTTTATGAAAATAATTATGTATCAAGTCACAGTCGAGGGTGAAAAAAAAGTCTTCTTCATTTAGGATTTCGTGTCCATTGTTTGGATACGACTTGCAGTGAAGAACGGGGAAGTTCAATCATTACAGAAACGTAAGTGCATTTTTCTTTACCTTTGTTTATAAATGAAGTCTCAATACTTCTCCCTACATATTCATTGAATTTGAACTTGGGCCTTTAAATGCCAGCACATCTGCACATCTGATGATGCTGACTCTAAAGAGATGAACAGTCCAGAAAAGAGAGGTGTACAGGCGTTTGTCAGAAAACATGGAGCTAAGATGGGGCGGGACTGGGATCTGCCCCCAGGCCCCTTTCATTTCATTCAGTAATCTTGATTGCTACGCCATCTGTCTACATGAGGTGGAGCAGGGGACAATTATGGCAGGTGTCTCCAAAAGCCAGAACCTGAGCCAAAACCTCCTCCATCAGCAATATGTCCAGGGTGCTGAACTCACTGTATGAACTTGGTCAATTCTTTATCCAGTTGGAGCCTGAAACTCATACCTTAGTTTCCTTCCAGCTCTGATATTCCAATTCAGTAAAAGCCATTCGTTTGTTTTCATCCTTACAGACTTAACAGTCAAGATAGAAAGAAAATGTATTTTTTAATTCTTTAGATCTAAAATACAGCTTAATTGCTCTACTTTTGTTTTGCTTTTCTGCCTCTCTGTTGTTCTCTTCCATTCTCCTTCTTTGTCCTTCCTTATTTTGCCGTCCTCCATTCTTGTCCCTTATGGTCTCCTGTCTGTCTCCTTTGCATTGTGTGGGGGGCCAGCATCTTCTACTCTCACCGCCCCTGAGACTTCTAAGTGGACAAAACTACTTGGACAAATGTCACTAATATGTTGGGTGGCCTACAACAAGCCAGTCACCTTTCTAGGCTGCTTGTTCTGATATACAAATTGGGAAATGTGGGCCAACTGATCTTTTAGATTCTTTCCTCTATATAATAATTCAGTGTATTCTTCCCCTAGCTCAGAAGATAAAATTGTTGATAGCACCCCTGGGCTCCTGCCCACCTTTCCTGATGTCACCTTCCCTTTTGTCTTTCATATGGCTCTGTAGGAAATGCGAGGTTTCCCGGGTGGTTGAGTGCCTCCCGCTCTACCTGGGATGAAGGCTCAGAAACTTTTTGGCAAGTGAGCAGATCAGCTCAATGGTGCCAACAGTGACTGATGGGCAGGTTCCGATTCAGCAACCAGAAGAGCTTAAGGGCATTTCAAGAGTTCTCAGACGAGGGACTCAAGAGCAATGAGCAATATGAATCTATTAACGACAAACCATCTCATGGAAAATGGATGAGCCTTGGGATGAGCTTTACAAATGAGGGCATAAAAGGGACAGAGTGGCTTTGGTGTTGTGGACCTGAGAGGCGCTTCTGCTTGAGACTGGTGTGATCATGGGACTGGCAGGCAGCGGCTTAAAGGAGAACGCAGTTAAAGATGAGGCCAAGTTACGCAAAGAATAAGTGACCTAAGCTCAGAAGCACCGCACGCTGAAACCTATACTATTCCTTTCGTACTGAATAATTTTTGGTGACCATGTTGCCTGTCCTTGCACTGTTGGTAAGCTCTTCATTCAATCATGGTGAAAAGAGTACACAGTGGTCATCCTTGTTTAGTGTGGGTATGATATGACATGTGAAGCCTCCTTTGACCATGATATGAACCCTTCTTTGTCTGGTCTTTGCTTGCTCCTTAGGCCTCATCTCCTTACAGGGCCAGTCTGAAGCTGATAAGCATTGATTCAGTTTTACCAGTTCACAAAAGATTAAGACACTATATTATATGCTAAATACTCATGAACTGCACTCCCAGAGTGTACTCGCTGATTGCCTCATTCTATCCTTTAAGGTCCCAACATTTCCTGAGATCCATTACCTACAGGGATTTCCTTGATCTGCTGGGCATCTCCTGCACTATGCCTGCCTTTGGTGGTTTCAGCCCAATTGGTGGGTTATGTGGCAGGCAGAGACAGGCTACTCAGCTTTTTCCTTAAAGAAGGACTTATTGTTCCTCTGCAAGGAATCCAGCCAGCAGACACTGTCCAGGGTTGACTTGGACTGCAGAAAGCCAGGGTCTGCCTCTTTCATGTCAAATAAATGAGCAAGAGAGGCCAGCATAAGACTGTCTCATTGGTGCTTCACTTTCTTTAGAAAGGCTTGCCCTGGCCGTTTCAGCTCAATGGGGACTTTCTGATAGGAGGTATTTTCTCAAGACCAAAGCATTGTTGGACCTGGATCTTGGTGAAATATTTCCCCCTGCCCAAATTTGCTTTTTCCCTCTTCCTGTCACAAGTCAACACCTAACAAACCTTTTGTCACACCTAACTCTATCTCAGCATCTTCTTCCAGACCACTCATACTGCCACAATGTAGATTTTGTGGGTTGTTCAATATTTTTACTACCAGCTCTATTTACATAAACCAAGTTGTTTTTAGATCTCAATGCACTTCATGTCTCTCATGCTTCTAAACCTGAGCATTCACTGTCCCCTCATCCTGGTACATCTGTCATGTCATCATTCTTCTCCTGGGTCACTCTATTCACTCCTCCAGAACCCACCCTCATAGGTATTAGTCTCAAGCTCTAGTCCTAGGACATCTCTCATGGCTGTATTAGAGTTCTACTGCTGCGTAACGCTCTGCCACAAACTTCGTAGGTTAAAACGGCCCAAAATGACGATCTCAGAGTTTCTTATGGGAATGGGTTCACTTGGTACTCCACTCAGAATCTCACAGGGCTGAAATCAAGGTGTTGACCACGGCTGCAATCTCATCCAAGGCTTAAGTCCTTCTTCCAAGTTTATTCAAGTTTTTAGCAGGAATCAGCTCTTTGTAGTTGGATGACTGATGTCCCAATTATCTTGCTTGTTTTCTTCCAGGCCAGCATAAAACTATCTCTTTGGTGCTTCACTTTCTTTAGAAAGGTTCACCTGATTAGGCCAGACTCACCCAAGATAACCTTTATTTTGAATAACTCAAAACCAAGCCATTATTAATGTCATCACAAGAGTGATACTCCATCATATACACAGATTCCATCCACACGTAAGGGGAGCAGCCTCTATTTCTAGTACAGCTAGTCACCAAGGCAGAAAAATTTAGTTTCATACTAACAATGGAATGTTCTAGCCTAGAAGTGATATAAGTACTTTTGTCCTCAATTCATTCACCTGAGCTAGCCACATGACCCACCCAAGCACACTGCAGCCAGGAAGTTCCTGGAAAGAGTATACCTGGAAATGTTTGATTACCATCAAGGACTATCACTGAAAATGAAGACTGGTCTTCTATTTCTTGGTCTTTAGTACTTCCCCTAGTGACTGAAACACAGTAAACAAGTATAGACATCAAGAAGTAAAATTTCTAAGTTATCTTTATGTATTTATTTATTTTTCCTTCCTTCTTTGACAATCTCGAAACTCCAAAAATGACAATTCATTCAATGTATGTTAATGGCTGATTTGTACTGATTAGTAGTTTGATAAAAGTTTTGTTATTGAAATGAAGGGAAAAAATCTGTATTTTAGAACTAGAAGAGTAAAAAATATTTTGATGCTATTATTTTAAGTGAAATATAGATTGCTAACATGTGTATGATTCTTATCAATCTTTTAAAGTCCTTAGAGATCTTCAAGGGGGAGCTGAGGGTAGCTCTTCTTCCTGCAACCCTGAAAAAGAGATGTTAAATTTCAGTTAGAAAGAAGGTGTAACGTGAATTAAATATTTACAGCAATGATTTGCATTATTATTTAAGCAAATGCCCTTGAAAAAGCAAATTTGGAACATTCCTTACATTACAGTGATTTTAAATCTTGTTATCAAGGTGATACAGAAAAAGTTCAGATTAGTGACACACGAAGGTTCATTCAAGCAGCCAAAGCACAGGGTGATGCATTGCATTGGGGAGAGGCAATGGGCCACCTGAAGCAGTACCAACCTGTCCTCAAAGCATGGGTTTCAAGCAGAACACTGTAGGCTGTCCAACAATTGGTTTGCCTAAAATGCGCCTGCAGAATCATCATTAATGACTTCACTTTGATCTTTCCTGTATAGTTGGGTAGTTTAGACATAATTAACAAAGTCATATGTTTTAACGCCCTGTACAGATGGGCAAAGTGGAGTCACGGATAAAGATATGGAAAGAGTGGTGCTTTCTAGTGCTCATAGCCAGTGTTCCCAGCCCGTCATCAGACAAGTCTAATGCTTGTCCCACAGAAAGACACGTGGCATGAAGATGAAAGCAAGGGGTAAGAGGCTGTAAAAATCCTGTCTGACCTCTGTTCATCCCTTGGTATTGAGGCAACAGAAATAAATGCCATGACCCAAAGTACCATGCGACATAAAACAAGGGAACCTCAAGCATTCAGATTCTAAAACCTAGAGGTTTCAGATCCAGGCTAAGAGAGCCAAGGAAGGATGAATCAAGGCAGTAAGAACATGGCGTCTTGGTGCATAACACAACCCAGGCTTGTAAAAGCTACATGTCATAGGCCTGAAGTAGGTGCTCACTTGACACTCCATATAGTAAGACCAAACTCAGTGTGGGCAGACTAAGGCATCAGATCTGGGTAGACATGGATAGAGTGAGAGAGACTATGGGGACAAAAATGTATCAGTATGTGGGGCCAGGGCTCAGCATCTAGAAGCAGAGAAAGAAAAAAACAGAAATAGTGTAAAGATCCAGGGTTAATGCTAAAAGGAATGATAAACAAGCATGCCAGGTATGCCACAAGACCTAGGATTCAGGTAGAAGGAAATTCAGGTCACCAATGTCCTACAATAGCACATCTCTCTCTGGTTCCCTTTTTAGTGATTCAGACATTTTCCCCATTTCTGCCTTAAATCGAAAGATCATTTTGAAACTGAATGTAGGAAACAATGCACAGGTATAAACACCATAAAGTCTGAGGCTCAACCACTGTAGCTGCATAAGAAACAAGGAGCATGGTGCCAATAATTACGAGTTGGTAGGGCGAGGGTGCCTGAGAAGAACTGGCCCTTCATGCATCCAGCTAGCTGGTTTGGAGCATTGCTTTGGGGCCATTCCCTGTGCAAAGGGCCCAAAAGACCCATTCGGGGCATATAGTAGGTGCTCAGTAGATACTTTTTGATTGAAGACATATCCAGTCCTTGCTCTCAAGGGGTTCACAGGCCAATAGAACAGGACGTAGAGCGTATCTACGAGGCATGGGCTGCCTGCTCCATTTCACAGAGAACGCGAGATAGGAACCACGTAGGCGGCATTCTCTCAACTTCCCTGGTGAGAAGCAGGAGCCGCTTGGCAACTGTCAACAAAATCGCTAACCCTGGCGTAATGGCAGGAAGAGTTTTGAGAGAAGTATAGGCATTGCTTAGTGGATTGTTAAGTCGGTGTAAGGCTGAGGGAGCTCTCAGGAGACACCCAAGACCGTACATCCTAAAAAGCACAGCCACGTCCCCAGCACTGCTGGACTTCACAAGGGAGAAACCCTCAGGCTGGCAGTAACCACTCGATCCAACAGGATGATGGAGGCACTGTGGTCAGCCCAGCAAAAGTCTGAGGAGGTAGTCAAATGGGCCACACAGATCTGGTGGACGATTTGGCAGATCCATGAACTGGAAAGTAAAGGACTTTCTTCCACTCTCTTCCCTTAAAAAAAAAGAAATCCACTTATTACCCAAAACAGAATATTCAAGGTTTTCTCTGTTCTCATTTTTCAAATGACCTGAGGCATTTGGGTTAGGGCTTATCAACTATCAATGTTAATTTAAAAGTTCACAATTCCATCTGATATTGACATTTTGACCCCAAATTCAAGTTACCTGCACTGATTGCTAGTATGCAAATAAAAACAAATCATTACCAAAGACTCCCTAAAGTCAAGACTGTCCTTGGGGCTCTTGGCCAGATGACTTGACCCCTGAGGCATTCAGAATGGAGAATGACCTGAAGTCCAGAATAACAGAGAATCTAGGTGACAGGAAAGTCACACCATCAAGTTCTAGAGAGGCAAAGCAAACTCATGTCCCATTTGAACCAGCATTGGCACCTTAGGGTCATTGTCTGAAGGTAAGGTTAGGGCGAAGGAAAATTACTTTTAATAATAGTGACTCTCAATATCAAGATGAAGGTGGAGGACCAGACACCATGCAATGGTCAGTAAACAACCAAACTCGTTACTCTAAGGGATGATGCAGTTGGAAAATAAAATTAGATTTTAAGAAGCTCAGGGAGTTAGAAAAGAAAAAAAAAAAATGTTGCCTTGAATTCCCGTCATAGGCTGTTGACAATTAGAATCTAAGAGAACAGCCGGTCTTTCCCAAAGCTGTACCATAGGCAAGTAGAAAATCAATACTGGCCATAATCCATCTGCAGTCTGATTCTTGTTTAAGGAAGATGACTCTGAGGAAGGTTGGCTCACGGGTGTCCCTTGCATGATGACACCCCTGACTGATATGTCTTGCTTTTCCCCTGATGTTCCAGTACCTGGCTTATGCTCTTTCCATAAGAAACTTGCATAATGAATAAGCCACCTTCTCTCACCTAGGTTTCCTTGCTTATGTTGCTCTTGATTTTTAGATATTTCTACCAGAATTACTCCTGAGCATTCTTCAAAATTCAGCCACAGAGCTTTCTGTTTACATTTCCACAACCTTCCAGAATGCTAATATTTTCCTCCTCTACTTATCAGAACACCTTGGACTTACACCCTCTGCATACATTTTTTCATCCTCTATTATTGATGGTTTCATATCTTTTCCTCCAACCTGTGAGCTCCTTCAGCCTAGATTGTGACATCTGTCTTCAAGCCACCGTGCTGGGATTAATGCTCAACACATTTGTAAGTGCTGAATAAATATGTGTTGGTTGTACAAATGAAAGAATAAATGGAAAGTTACTAAGGCTGAGATCTTAGAAACATCATAAAATTTTGGATCCAGAAAAGAGATTCTAAAATTCCTCATTTTACAATTGTAGGGAAAGATTTTGATAATCTTCAAGATTTCTTTATGACTTCATATATTTCTGATTTGAATGCAGTTCAACAAAGTCATCATCACTGACAAAACCTGAGTTTCTCAGGACAGCCATCTGGAAGATGTACATTTATTCGGATGCTTGTGTTTGCTAAAACCAGTTTCGTTATTTAGACACTTTCTTATCTGTGAGTTTGTTTTGTTTCAACTACTATGCAAGTAGTAACAGAATCTGAGACCTGCAGATTTACAGAACCACAGAACACTAAGTTAGACTCTGACAAGCAATGCAGGGAACTTCCACAGCCAAGGACTCGTCACTATCACTATTTTTGTGCTATTATATACTTCAGACTTTCTAAAGTGATGCATAAGCGACACGGGGGGGGGGAAAAATCACCTGGGTACCATGCTGTATATAACGTTTATAAAGCTCCTTCAACCATTTCCTCATCAAAGAAACCATTGCCTTTTGGATCCAGCCAATCTGACAGACTCCCCGGGAGACCTAAGTTTCATCATAGAAACAGTCAATAATGAATCCCAAGGTTCAAAACCTCAATTTTTACCCAAGGTCTCAGGAACAATTTCCCATGACTCCCATGACTTCCATTTACTTGCGGAATCAGAGAACCAAGTTTAAGCTCTTTCTAAATTTATACTCTCAGAATATTTCCTAACACATTCAGATCTAAAGCCCAAATACTGTCTTAAAATAAATTTCTCTTCTAATGTTAAATTTTGAAAGTTGAAAAATTACTTCCTAATTAGCCATGTTACTAGAAAGATATGATAGAGAAAAATAATATAAAAGAGTTGAAAAACTCCAAATTAACTTCATTTTCTTTTTCATTTCTATAGTAAACAACCTCTATACTTATGTTTGGCTAACTCATACCTAAGAATAAGTTTGTATTTAATGACTGCATGGTACTCTGGACAGAAACATTCATAGAGACAATGTTGATGCAGTATGTTTAAGGAGATTACAGAATTCATAACATGGCTTCATTTCCTTTAAATCTCCCAACAGGTTGTTAAGGGTTGGTTAGGTGAATAAGCAAGATGGTTTCCTGGAAAAAGCAAAAGTGATCAAATTAAACACACCTAGCCTCCGATTTCAGCAGTGCCCTTTATTAGCTCCGTGATCTTCGTTTGGTGGCTTGATGTGTCCCAGCATCGATTTCTTTCTACTTGAGATAATGATACCACTCTCACACCTGTGTCATTCACTCGATAAGCGCACGCTGAATGCCTACCCTGTTCTAGGTACTTGTATAGATATGGGGATACAACGATTAAAAAATACATTCTTAAAATTAAGATAAAAAGTAAACGAACTAGCGTCCATAAAGTTCTTACCATAAGGCAGATGCTCAAGCAATGTGAGGTTCCCTTATAGTTCTATTTTATAGGTGGAGATATTAAGTTTAGAATATTTCTATGACTTGTGGTCACATATAAGTGACAAAAAGCAGAACTTAAGACTAGACACTCGACCCTCAGCTGGGATTTTGGAAGAGATTTTGTAAGGATTATCCTATTTAGAGAAATGTTTGTCAGGTTAAAGGAACACTCAAAAGGATTGTTGATATACCTGGAGTCTAACATTGGCTAGAAGTCCTTAATAGCCCCATAGTCCTATAGGGGACAGAGGAAGGGGGTGTGGGACAGCAGAAGGGGGTGTGGGACAGAGGAAGGGGGTGTGGAGCAGAAGATCCACCTGCAGAGCTGTCGCTGTGGGAGACCACAGCCCCTGCCAAAACTATGCTGAAACAGGGAGTGAACAGGAAGAAGAAAGCCTGAGTCTTGTTCTCCTCCTAAACTGAATTGCGTTAAAATGTTTGTGTTGCAGGAAATGGTAGAAGGTGCATGAGCTTTAGGTTTGGGGTACTTCCTCATGTATCAGTTCTGTGCCCACTGCTAAATTTATGCCAAATATGGGAGAGTGGTGCAGCCAGTGTGCTATAAAGCCAGCTTATTCAGATTTAACTCTCAGCGTATCCAGTTACGATTTATTTTACATTAGTCAAGTTTCTTAGACGCTTCTGCTTCATTTCTTCATCTAAAAAACAGCATAATAATTTACCCATCTCTAAAGCTATCATAAGGATTTAATAGTTTTGATCCCAAAAGTGCTTAGAATAGTGAGTGTTCAATAAGTGTGCATATTTTAAGTTACATAACTATCCTCAGCCTCCATTTCTTCATTGTAAAAAGAGTAAGCATTACGTCAGTCTCCTGGGGCTGTGAAAATTGCAGAGAAAAATTTATACCAAAGGCCTTAGCACAAGGTCCAGCATGCAAGAAACTTACATCATGTTTTTTCTCCCTGTTTTCTTTTCTTTTTTCTCACCTCTAACACAAGCCTGACTTCACAACCAAAGCAAGTCCATTCATATTAGGGTTATGTGAGGATTAAACAAGAATATATATATATATATATATATATATATATATATATATATATTGTCGTCGGCAGCCGTCCGTCTCGAGAGACGATGGTGTAGCTTCTTAAGAGTCTATCGGCACCGCCGAGAATGGCTGTGCAGTCCGACTCGGGAGTGACATAGTATCTGTCTCCTCCCGTGTTGAATCGACATCTTGCGATGACGCTGAAGCTACAGAGCCTGGGCAGGGTAATATGGAGGGTCTGCTGTTGCCCATGCAGCAGACCCCCCCTCTCTTCGCAGCTGAAGGGTCCAAGGGAAAGACGGAGTAGATACAGCTTGGGTTCAGGTGCGCCGCAGGAGTTGCTGGTGTTGACTACAACGTCAAACCGCCTTAGGGACTCCGGCTCCGGATTTTCTGTCGGGGTTTACTCCCTTAGCCTTTCCTCTGAAGAGGTATGCCGCAAGGCAGCGGAGGTTTTTTGGAGTCAGAGTTTTCCTTCTCTGATGTACCCTGACTGGAAGATCGAACCAGCGACACTTAGCTCGCAGGCCGACGCTCAATCCACTGAGCTAAACCAGCCAGGGCAATATATATATATATATATATATATATATACACATATACATGTACATATACATACACAGGTTGGGGCATATTAACACTCAGGATGGGGCAAAAGGAGGTTTACAGTTGCTCCTATGGAAAATAGTACAATAATTAGTAAAGAATCAAGAATAAACTCTGCATTTTGCATACTCACAACTGCAAACCTCCTTTTGCCCCACCCTGTATATGTATATACATGTGTATTAGTATAACTATATCTATCTATATAATATATATTCTCCATGAAAATGTTCTTCACATGGCAAAGCCCCTGCAAATGTTTATTTCTCTTCTTTCTCTTTCCTCCTCCCACAAGGCTTGGGATCTAACCAAAGCAGAGAGACCTAGATGCTGCTGAAGAGAAGGTGGGGGCCCCTCCAAAGCATCCATCTTTAAGACAAAGCATTAGTCTAACTACTCGGTCTGTCCCTCTGTGCCTCAGTTTGTTCATCTGCAAAGTGAGGGTCCCAGGGGACCTATGATACTGGACGGTTCTGGGTGAATTTGCCTGGAGTGAACATCACAGAACCAGAGAAGCAAAGGAGGGGTGCAGAAGCCGAGCTCTGATCATGTCCCTTCTATGCCCACACTCCTCGGGGTGCCCTCATTGGGTCAGTGCCGAAGACGAACTCCTCAAAGCCCGCCTTCTAGTACCTCTGTCACCTAGAAAGCTACACGGTCGGCCCAAGCCCTTCCCAAACACTACATTCTTCATCAGCACAAGAATAGCTGCTACTTTTTCTATGTGTGCTGGACTCCCAGTCTTTCAGGTCTTGGTTCACATCTTACTTTATTCCTTGAAGATTCTTTCCTTGGCATTTCTCCTGTCTAAAATGTTGTATTGAAGACTTCCCAGTGGCCAGTTAAAAGATTGTGACCCCCTCCTACTTACTCCCATTACTCCTGGTTTATGTCACCATAATGCTAGTTTTACTCTACCTGGGATTACAGTGCAAGGGAAGCTTCTCTCCTACTTGCCCATCTATTTTTTTTTGAGAGCAAAGATGGCATCTTATTCATTTTTCACATTCTTTATTGCAGTTAACATTGTTGACCTTCCCATGTTATATGTTTAATAGATATTTCTCTACGACTTGATGGATTTATGAATGGGTTTGAAGACAGACCTTGCATGTAAAAATAGTTATTCTTGGTGATAAGAAAAATTTAACTCATTAACAAGGTCAAAATTTGATTTTAAATAGCTAAGATCTAGAACCTGCACCTAATCTAATTATAGCAAAAAAAAATGAATGCAATTGAAAAATGATAAAACAAGGGATTTAATTTTGATTTTAGATTGTCTGGTTGCAGCTTGACCATTATGAACAAATAAACAATAACTTAGCTCTGGTAAGGTGTAAATGCTAACTAAATATACCAGTTTGAATGGTATTGCACTATGTAAATAGATTGATTTTTTTTTCTTCTATTAGAGTAAATCATTGTGAGAAAATAGCCTTCCAAGTCAATGGATTTAATTTAAACATAATTATTTTAATTATTCCCCAAAGCAATCACATTATATTCTATCCGTATATCCCAGAAGATACTGAGCTTACACGCACACACGCGCACACCAGAGTCCCAGACAGACACAGAGATTGCAGCTCCTCACCTTGCTATGTGAACCCTCTTCCGGTCAAACTCCACCCCCTCGTGGACAACCCCCTGCCCACCTTCATTCCAGTTCTCTTCCGGAACCCTTCCGCAGTCTGGACTCAATGTCTGTATTTGCTTCATTATTCGATTCATGTGTTTAATTCTTGGTTCAAGGAAAGGTGAGGAACTGTGATGCTGATGGGCCTGGGAAGCTCGTCCGGTGTGTGAGGGGCCCCAACTTGAGCTCCGTATGGGCCAGATATTCATGCACAGATAGGTGAGGCAACAAGAAGCCACCTCTATCCACAAAACACGGGAGACATTTTTGCATGTGTATTTGTGGGGAGTAAAGGCAAGAAGAAGTGTCTTTCACAATTATTGGTGCCCTAGCCCCATGGATGTTTCAACCATGAAAAGAGGGGGGCTATCTGGACTTAGACCTGTGACACAGGACACAGCATCACGGCTTCTGTGTCAAAGGAGACATGATGTTGACATGCTGCTGGGGACAAGAGCCTCCACAAGAAGCTCAGAGGTTTTGGTGCCCTGAGGTGGGAACAGGTGCCGCATTGATCCTGCAATGCTGGCAGCTTCTGCCCACAGCTGTGGCAGGAGGTGCATCCCCCGGGGCTCCCTCCATAGTGTGCGCTGACAAGGGGGACCCAGAGCAGATGAACGATGAAGGGCGAGTGGGAGAGCCCCAGGGACACAAACCTTCTGGGTGGCCCCAAGAATGCAAGGGTGGCAATGAGACAGAAATGGTCATCACTACGTCGGCTTTATTTGGACAGAGCAAATAATGAGTCCTAAAGGAATTCTGCACTTAAAGGAGCAACTGAAAAAACCATCGACTTGCAGAAGACAAGAGGAAGACTTCTCTTTTATTATCTTAAAGCTCATTTGGAGGATAGAAGCTGGAAATTTAAGCACCTCTAGGGAAACTGGTGGGTGCAATTATTAGGAAAAGCCCATCGGTTTGGCTGCAGAATTACTAATCATCAGAGTTGACCAACATCCAGACAAGCGGCCTCAGGAGGTAGTGAACTCACTCTCATTGGAGGTATGTAAGCAAGGAGACCAGCTCCCATCAACACTGTGGGGCTCGTTCGGGGGGGGCAGGTGGAAGACTAGCTATTGTATGGAAGTAGAAGAGACAAATTCAGCACCATTCCAGAGAGGAGGCAAAAGGCTAGTTAGTTGAGGTTACGAGGAAATAAATTTTATCTTATTAGCAAGAGCATATCACCAACAAAGCAGGCAGCTATACGAGTTGGTGAAATAGCCCTTTATCACCAGACGTGTTCAGACAGAGTTTAGCTGATTACATAATAAGGTTGAATTTCTCTGGAAAAAAGATAGAAAATTATATGTGTGTGTGTGTATGTGTGTGTAGTATTTTCTTAACAGTGAAATCTTTTTATTGGCTGAACTGATGTGTAGAATTTCAGTAATGATGATGACAAAGACGCTATTAATAATAACAGAGAAGACTTGCATAGCACTTGTATAATCCCTGCCACTGTTCTAAGCGCTTTAAAAGTATTGACTCATTTAATGCTCACACAAACCTATGAGGCAAGCATTAACATTATTCCCACTTTACAGGTGAGAAACCGGGGCACGCAGAGGTTAAGTAACTGGTCTTAGGTCTCATAGCTAAAATCCAAGGTCTCACCCAACAAGCTCAGCTCCACGACCCATGCTCTGAAGTAACACACTACATCAATTAAAGTGGGGTTGGGGGCATTCGGATATTATTGAGGGTACCTTGAGGTACCTCCGATAACTGAATTCACCTTGAAGAACAATTTAGAAAATCACTGAACTAAAAAATCTATAAGGTCAAGATTAAGCAAAATAAATAAATAAACACCACCTCATAGACACAGACAAACAGGATAGTGATCACCAGAGGGAAACGGGGATGGGAAGAGATGGGAGAAGGTAAAGGGGGGAATAAATGATGATAAGAGACTTGGCTTGGGGTGGTGAACACACAGTACAATATACAGATGATGAATTATATAATTATATGAATTATAGAATTGTAGACCAAAAACCTACATCATTTTATTAAGCAATGTTACCCTCCCCCCAAATTAAATAAATAAATAAATAAATTTTAATTAAAAAATAGAATAAATTTTTTGAAATCTGTAAGATCTCTTCTGACTCTAATTTCTAAATGGAGGAATTCGCAAATGCAAAGCTCAGAGGACTTTAGCTCTGCTGAATGAAATGAATTTATTCTTATTTACCTGAAGGGTGTGTCCCAGGAGGGGCCATCCCTTAGCTGAGAGCAGGCTCCATCTGGCTTAGGGACAAAGAGAACTACACTGCCTGTGGCCTCCCTTCTTTTTAAGACTCTCCAGTAAATAGAAACTTCCCTCACAGAAAACTCTCTATCTTTGGGTCATGAATTAGCCTCAAGGAACTCATTAGCAAAATAAAAGGAAGGCCCAAGGAAGGAAGGAAGGAAGGAAGACACAAGGTAAGAAAGAAGGGCACAGAGGAAGATGCAGAGCCAGACAGACACAAAGAAAAAGAAATACCATGATGCAAGCCGTATGTTATTAATAACACGATGAACGCTAAATGTCAGCCCCCTCAGCAGGTGGAGAAAACCAACTGCACTTATGTAACGCCCCTAACCAGAATAGTCTTCTTGTTCTACTCTCTCTTCTGTCATTTGCTAAAACAAGGTAGATGCATGAGCCAAGGCTCTTAACAAGAATTCAAACTTTATTCCAAGGCTACCATATGCTTGGTTTGAAACCCAAATCTGGAGCATATGTGCTCAACAGCAACTGAGTGCAAACAGTTACACAGGAATCTCAAGCACGCAACGGCTTCATGCGTTTGTCTTCAGGGATTCCCAGAGTCCTGCTAAGCACTGCAAGTCCTGCCAGCTTGCCTTGGTCCTCTTTGGGATACTTCTCAGTTCATAGACTCTGGGGCTAAAATGCTTTAAACTCTCTAGGAATTCTTCATAAATTAAAACAACCTGACCAGTTTACCGACCTTAATCAAGCACATTAGAGAGAATAGAGCAAGATATGGGAAATGAAAGAGAAGGGATTTCGGAGACCATCAAAATGATAATGTTATTTTTCAGATGAAGAAACTACACTCCAAAGACAGTCAGGACTAGAATTTTGAATTTCTGGTCACTAACCTAGCATTTTGAGTTGCGTTTTATTCTCTTCTTATTAATCCACATGATACAGACGTCTTTCTTAAGCATTCCACGCCTCCTATTTTCTCTCATCCCTCTCTTTTTTATAGGCTCACAAAGAGATTCAGTCAATGTTGCTGACCAGCTCCGTGGTCATATATTTTGAAAGAGGGAAAAACCTACAAGAAGTCTATTTGGTGACAGATAAATTTCATTATAAAAGAAAATTCAATTCTTGCTCATTTTTGTATATTACCAATTTTGCTGAAGGTCTAAACACTCTTTTTCATGCTAAATAAATAAATCCTTGTTCGAACTACTCCAATGTGCCAGACAGGGTCTCTGATGCTGCCTCTACTCAGTAGGCAGTTAGAGAGTGCTGAACCTGTTCTCTCTCCTTCCTGGGTCCGTGCTCTCTCTCTCTCTCTCTCTCTCTCTCTCTCTCTCTCTCTCTCTCTCTCTCTCTCTCTCTCTCTCTGTTCTTATGCTCTGTGCTCTCTCTCAGTATCCACAAGCAGACTGGAATATGCTGGTATAAATATTTTAGTGCGTAACGGAGCAGAAGGCTTACGTTAGGCCTTGAGCTTACCCCAGACCTTTAATCATCTTGTCCCATGTTCTTTCCAGGGCTGCCAGGACAACTGCAAAACAGTCCTGCTTTTCCAAGATAAATAATAGTCGTATTAGATTTTACCCATAGAATTGCACAAGTATCCATTTGTTCTACTGACATAATGGACTCAAATGCAGATAGATAGACAGATAGATAAGTATAGCTCTTCCTCATAGCAGAATGCTAAATAATAACTATAGATGAAAACAAGGAAATCTAGAATCACCAGTAGGCAAACACCACAGTTAAAATGTATTTCAGACAAGATCCACAAGTTAGAGGGTGAGAATTTGAGAAGAAACAGAATTTGCACAATGTCAAAATATCTCACCCACGGCATTTGCCAATGACAACAGAAAAAGAAGATAATTTTACAATGAAAGGACCTGATGGATGCCGACGTCACTGAATGATTGAGGTACGCACTACCGGTGACAGATATATGGACTGCATGAGTCCCTGGACGTGATGTATAGGGGACACTACCATGTTTTTGTGGCATTCTCAGCAAAAATACGTAACAACTCCAATGATAAGAGAACATTACACAAATTCAAACTGAGGTACATTCTACAAAATAATCGATCGGTACTCTTTAGAAATGACAAGGTCATGAAAGATAAGGACAGACTGAGGAACTGTTACAGACTGGAGGCACTAAGGAGATATGACAACTAACTTCAGTGTATGAACTTGAATTAAATCCTAAAGGAGGAAAATGTTATTGGAAAAACTGGTGAATTTTGAAATATGTTTGTCACTTAGTTAATGTTGTATCAATGTTAATCCTCTGGTTTTGATAATAACATTATAATTATGCAAGATGTTAACACTTAGCTTTAGAGAAAGCAGGTAAACCATATACAGAAAAACTTCATATTATTCTTGCAACTTTTAAGTCTAAAATTTGTCCAAAATAAAATGTTTTTTAAAATAACATGCTACTTTGATTTCCATTCTGCTCTTGGACCTTGCATGTGTCTTCCAAAAGTATGACTGTCCCTGGTGATGGTACCAACAAAATAACAGCTAAACCTAATGTAGATTTCTTAGAGAGCTCATAACAAAAATGACAGTAAGGAGTTCTTTAAACTGTTCACCCAAACCGCTACCTATAGCTGTCAAGAAGGAAGATAAAACTAGTCATGGGCCTCACACTTTGCTTCTCTAAGCCCCATCCATAGGATTATGATGACAGCAATGTCTGCAGAGGAAATAGGAAGAAATTATCCTTACCAAGCCAGTTGTGTTTTGGAATTAGAGACCCGCTATAACACTGATTTCCTTTTAAAATACATGTAATACCAATTTTATTGCTTATCCCTTAAACTCATATTTTTTGCTCTACGTTGATTTCCCTTGCAACAATCTTTACCACGGATAGCATCTTCCAGGAATGTAATTCTCATGGTTGGCCATTTGCATGGTTATGAATTCCAGAAAGACGGAGTAGCACATGCAGATAGATTACTTTTAGGAGGAGCTACACTTAGAACCATTTTGTATAAAGAGGTTTTATTTGTGCATAATGGGGGGGGGCTCAGGTTTCTTAGAAAGGAGCCCCAGAATGCTGTATAAAGACAGAAGACCTTGTGGTAATTACTGTTCATTGAGAGTCTTCTGGACCCCAGGGACATGCTTGATACTTGACCTTCATTATCATAGTTAATCACACGTCAGGGTGGCTATCAATAGACTCATTTTAAGAAATTGGAAAATTGAGATTCAGTTTTCACACAGCTAATCAGTAGCAGGAACCGAGATCCAAATCCTGATTCCCCTGCCTCAAAAACCATACAAGTTCCTTTCTTGTAAGAAGACATCCAAATTATCAACATCTTTCGAGATAGGATCAAGGTGGTCCAGGCAAACGGAGAGCTTAAAATAATCCAGAGACCTTTGGTCTGCGAGGATGGACCTTGTTGTTTGTGCTGGCTGCGTCAGAGTTATCTGAGCACCTGCTATTCTCCAGCTGATGTTTCAGTGAGCAGTTACTTCCTGCCCAAGGAATCTCAAAAGGATCAAGAAGACAACCATAACAAGCCCTCCGTGGACACAGCAGCTCCCTCCCAGAGGTGGTGACATTGAGCTTAGACTTGAGGAGGGAGCTATACATCTAGGCAAGGGCAGGCACTGTGTTCCAGGCAGAGAAGATGATGTGCACAAAGGTTCAAGGGCATGAACTGGAAAAGACTGCTAACAGCACAGTGAGGAGAGCACAAAGGGACAATTTTCATGGTGCCTGTGTGCATGGGAAAAGCACAAGCAGAGTTCAGTCACAAGGACTGGGACCTTTATAGAACTTACGGTTGAACCAGGAAGACATAGCTTCCACACAGGAAGCTGGTGAGTTTTAAAATCAATGGGAAAGCTCACCTGTAAACCACCTCTCAAACATCTTATCTTTTCCTGTGCCTTCTCCTCACTCTCTCAACCTCTACAGTGCATAACAACTCAATTTAAAAAATCAGAGAACAAAAAGCTGTCTATGTCTTAATATTTAGTTAGGTTGAAAACCCAATGGTTACTTTATATTTTTTGGCAAAGATAGCATATAAAAAAAAAACTCTTATTCTTTCCAATCGAGCCTCTCAATATAGAAGCTTGATTCAGACCAGTGGATTTGCCAATTTTACTCTGGGGAAAAAAAAAAAAAAAAAAAAAAAAACCACCAGAGCATCTTACCCATGTGTTATACCACCTTAATCAATGACAGACTAAACAACCAGCAGTGGAAAATGGTACTGATATTCACGGTCAACTACAGTGTCTTAGGCACTAAACATAATAACAGTGACTATTTATTGAATGCTCACTCTGTGTTGGGCCACAGAGCTAACTGCTTCACAGGGATCTTCTGTTTTCATCATCACAACCACCCCAAGATAAAAGTTCTAGAACTGTTATCCTCAGTGTGTAAGCAGAAACTGAGGCACAAAGTGACAAAGTAAGCTGTCCAAGAACAGCGATGAGTGTGTAGCTGAGCCAAGGACTGACCCGCACTACACCTGACGCCACAGCGTTCATGTGACCTTCCTGAAAGCCCTACGACGTAAAGAATGATTATCCTGTGGCCGAGGTGTGCCCCTTGAGTCCCCAGACCTCATAGGTTGTGGGGGAAATTGAAGATCACTATTATAAAAGTGGTGTACTCTAGCTCCCATCCAATTTTGTTACGAGTCGTGTATGAGGGGATGTGATCAGTCAGAAACAGCCGTGGGGAATTTGAGCTTTTATAAAAAGAGAACCAGGTGCTCTAGGGGCATATCTTCCCAACATGAAGAGGCCATCCAGCAGGTGGTACAAACCCACTGGGACCCAGGATCTCCACATGCGGGGACAGGGAGTTACATGACACACCCCCCAGGGACATCTCAGGAGGCACGTGGTGAGGGAGCAAATTGAATGAGGACAGAAGATGCATGTCAAAGAACTATTCTAGTTGCCCCCAGAGTGTTCAATTTTCACATTCCTGCACTCAATACAAGGTTGTGTAAGATTTAGAGTTTGGAAACCTTGACCAGGACACACAGCTGGTAAACAGCAGAACAAGCACTCCCCAGAGCTTTCCCTTTCCTAGTCTGTTGTTTCCAATCTGAGTCGCGCTGCCTGTCAGCTGCTGCTTGCCACCTTATGGGAAAGATAAGAGGGATGCTTAGGAGTCACTCTGCCCTGAGCAAAGCCCCTCAAGCTCCAAACCTCTGTTCCTCTCCTCTCCTCCTTGTAATAGGGACATCCCAATCACTCCTTCCAAAGGGCTTGAGGAGATTAAATGAGCCCAAGGGAACAAGTTTAGGGCAAAAGGTGGTCAAATTGAGGTTCAGCTTCCAGTAGAACCAAATAACCCTCGCTGTCTTTTGCTTGGAGAGAGCACAAAAGAGGGTGAATAGAAAAATAAAGACGCACCAGCAAAGGATAGAAGGTGGAGAAAATAACCAAAAAAGGAAGAAATTAAATGAATTGACCAAAGAACTGCGGACAAGCCAAAGCTCCCCCCGTACTTGTACTTGTCGTTCCCCTTCTTTGAGGTCATCACTCTCTCCTCTCCTCCCTGGGGTGAATCTACAACCAGCCTTCCAGCAAAGTTCAAGAGCCATTTCTTACCAACGGCATGAAACACTTCAATAAAGTGTGGTTAAGATACTGGTTGAGCAAAAGTGTGGAAATGATAAGTGATGCTTTGACAGTCTATGAGTTTGAAAGGAGAATGGGCAGAACAAGGTGACTTGGAGAGGAGCTCTGTGCACCTGCTCTGCACATGCACTAGGGAACTAACTACAGTATCGGTCAGGGTTCTCAGCTGCAAAGAGCAGAATCTGACTCTGATCCATTAACGTGGGAAATAAATTTATTGAGAAGCTATTTTGGGAAGATTCTAGAATCACCAGCAGGCTGGACAACCAGAGTTTAAAAAGGAACAGAAAGAGAAGAGGGCAGCTCTCATCACTGCCATAAGAAGTCCGGTCAGTGGGAACCTTACTGCAAGGAAGAGGTAGGTTTGACAAGAAAGATCAGCAAAGGGAGACTACCAAGGTTAGTTTTCAGTCTTATATCCTTTGGCTCAAGTTGAAATAAAAATGGCAGCTACTATTGGTGTGACCTCTTTTATCCTTCAAGCATGGCTCACAGAGCTCCAGTTGTGGAATCAGAAGTCCCAGGTTCCAGGTGCACCTCTGCCACTAACCAGTTGGCTGGTGACATTGGGAATCACACTACCTTGCTCCAGTCCAAGCTCTGCCCTTACCAAGCAGAGATAGTAACCCCTAACCTGTCCACGCACAAGGCTGTTGTGAGACAGATGTGGGAAAGGAGATATAATGGTCTTGAAAACTCTTAAGTCTCTGAAAAATGCTGAGTCCTCTTCATGATCATTAACTATGAATTATTACTGGAAGGTGTTATAACACATGTAAAAAGTGGTGTCTAGAGAAAACCACCCCAGGGTCAAACACTGGCTCTCCGTCTGACTGCCTTGATGGCCTTAGAAAAGCTTGCCTGATTTTCTGAGTTCAGTTTTATTATTTATAAAGGGAGGATAAGATTGTCTGTCTAGCAGAATTTGAAAATATATGCAATGCAGAGTTCCTGGAACTTAAAAATTACCCATAAGTATAATCAAAATGAGCACTCACGGTAGTAATAATCCTCATCATGTCTCCTCTTCCCGTGGCTACTACTAACTCTCTCATCACCTATAGCAATCGATCACATATAATTTTATAACATCTTTGAATTACTGTTTAGAACTGATAACTAAAATTTTATTTATATTCTGCCAGTGCTGTTGTTGACATGCACTCTCTTAAAGGTCTATTTGACTGAACTAATTTTAAGTCAAAAAAAACTAAAAATCCTTTAGAATCCTTGCCTCTCTATGTGTCGGTCTCAGCAAGGAAGGGGTTAACTGGGGACTTGGAACACTTGCTGAAGCATAAAGAATCCGACCTTGTCAGGAACCCTCTGGCTTTGGCCCGCACTTCCACTCTGCTCTGTACGCAGTCCTCAGTGGAAAAGTACTGCCCAGACTCTGTGAATTATTAATCTCATCATGACATCAAATACGCACTAGATAAAAAGAACTAGTGGCCTCTGCAATGAAGATCTTAGAGAAAAGCAAGAACCAGTGATATCCTTTTGACCACAATTAGGATTTTCCCTGCCCTCTTCTGGGGTGGGGGTCACCCTCACTCACTCTCAGCTTTCTCATACATGTA
The DNA here is from genome assembly GCF_987537825.1 of Furipterus horrens. Lineage (NCBI taxonomy): Eukaryota > Metazoa > Chordata > Mammalia > Chiroptera > Furipteridae > Furipterus > Furipterus horrens. The sequence continues at coordinate 211,618,529 of NW_028327172.1, forward strand.
ACTCAAGTGCCATCAGGTTAAATAAAACACTACTGAAATTGGGGGGTCGGGGGGGCTGCTATGGAGGAAAAGCCTTTAAATGACCCTCCATTCAGTTGATGATAACACACCAACTTCAAGTGAGTTTATGTTTTGAATTCATAGGAATTGAAGCACAAGAAAAGGTTCAAGGTCTTTTCAGTTTTTTGTTTTCCCTTCAAGGACCAGTTGCTTAATCTAGCACACTCAGAATCATTAGAAGGTAGAAAATTATTGACACATGGAAAATTCCAATAGTAAAAGGTCCATAAGAAATACATCTGTCGTATTCCACATTACTTGAGAAAAACCAGGCTTGGAGCCAAGTTCTTGGTAAGGCTAACCTCTGAAAGAACAGATTCATTTTTAAGTCAGAGAGAGAAAATGACAGAACGTAAAGGTCGTGGGTCAAGAGTTTCGAGTTTTTTAGCCTAGAGCTTTCCTTCAAAAGCAATTACTGAACACAGGTACTCAGGAGTACACAGACGTACCTACCAGTGAAAAGCCATATAGTGTGTATCAGACACTCTGCCAGGGGCTTCCTCATGCTATCTAATTTATCCTCACTGCAGCTGGAGGAGATATCATTCGGGCCCCCTTTGCTTTTGAGGAAGGGGAGGCTAACCGTCATAGGCAATGACAAAGATCAGCAGAGTTGAAATTCAAACTCCGTTTATCTGAGTCTAAAATCTTTAAGAAGCATATTATTTAGCAGTAGTCGAACCTCATGAGTAAACAGGTAATGCCGGAGCAATAATACAAAACCACCAAGGCAGAATGAAATCTGTCATCGCTAGAGGGGTATCTAAAGCCGTGAGGAGATGTCCAGGACTGAGGGGTTCTGGACAAAAATCTCTGGGCTAAACCTGGGGCTCCTTGGAACAAACTGAAAGAGTTAGCCCCCCCCCCAAGGGAGGTGGGGGTCAGACGCTGAAAGATACTTTGTGCTAAGTTGAGGAATTTGACCTTTGTCCTATTAAAAAAACCAAGATGACTAATATGGGCACATGATTATTCAAGAAAGGGGAGGGTAATAGAAAGAGAACCCAGCTCCTGGGTGAATAATGAGTTAGAGATGGCAACAGTGGTGGCTCAGAGGCCTAGAATAAAGAGAGAAGATTGGAAAGTGGGGAATAAAGAGAAAAAAACATGAATAAATAACATACTTCCTTTTAGCTCTAAGACTGAAATTCTAAGATTAGATTTCTCAAATGAATCGAATCTAATCAAAAGAATCAGAGAGGGATAATGGTGGAAAGCAGTGGAAGGCACTAGGGCAAAGGGGGGAAAATTGGAGCAACTATAATAGAATAACATTTAAAAAATGATTTAATTTTTTTATAAAAACAGCAGTCCAAGTTACAGTGTCTTGGAATGTAAGCTTATTCAGAGATAAGATTGTTTCAGATTTAATTAGTCAAGATGAAGTCAGATCCCCGTAGCATAGACCCCTAATTCAATGTGACTAAGGTTCTTATAGGAAGACTGTCATGTGAGGACAGACACAGAGAGGACTTCACGTGATGATAAAAGCCGAGATTGGTGTTATGCATCTGCCAGTGAAGGAATAACAAAGATGGCTGGCAAACTGCCAGAAGCTAGGACGAGGCAAGGCAGGATTCCCCTGCAAATTTCAGAGGGGAGAATGGCCCTGATATCACCTTGATTTAGGACTTCTGGTCTCCAGAACTGTGTGAGGCGATCAATGTCTGTTGTTTTAAAATACCCGTTTTGTAGGATGCTGTTACAACAGCCTCAGAAAGATAATTCACTAACCAAACTGAATCCCAACTTTGTTTTGCCAGAAAGAGACAGGCCGGAGATAGAGCCAAATATAAACACTCAGCTAAGAAGCTTCCAGGAAGTGCCACCACCAAACTGAGTGTTTTCCTTGGGATGTTTTCAGTCAATCATCTCAACAACCCTATAACAATCCAGTCACAGGTGAGAAATTGAGACTCAGAAATAGGCTGCTGCTCACCCACAAGTACACAGCAAAGAAGTGGCAGGCCCCGGGTTTGAACTCATGTTGATCTGACTTCTAAACACAGATTTTTTAGTTTTTCCTCCTTGGATTTCCTAATAGAAGTGATTTTCTTCTAAAGCCATGACAGTGGACCAGATGAAACTGCAGAACCTGGCGGGGCTCTAAGCAACTTATAAAGATGAGAGGAATGATTTTGAGGGTACCGGGTTTGGGGGGGTGGGAGGACAGGCAGAAGGAAGGCTTCCTGCTGCACCACTAGGGTCGCCAAACTCTTATCACATCTTTATCCACAGGACATGCCTCTCGCACTCCCTTTGGGCTCTGAACCACAGGGGGAGGCAAAGGGAAAACCTGTTCCAAGAAAGCTTGAGCAAGAAGAAGCCCTTGAGGGAACCTCTGGGGCCTTACAGAGAAGATACTTGCCTAAACGTAATTGCTTTCTGGATGAACATATGATTAGAAATATCATTTGCAGGTCTCACCTGCCATGATGTCTCCTGTTTTTAAAGTAAATGTTCAAAGAAGGTAAAAATCTTAATATATGTCTCCCTCTCCCGTGGAAAACAGAAGTGATTATTTTGGGCCTTGGGAAATTGGGATGCAGTAACAGAATTCATCAGTACCCTTATGCAATCCAGGAGAACAGATGAGATGAGAAATTTCAGAAGAAAGCATGCCATCGGCAAAATTGGCGTGAGTCATTGTTCCAACTGAGAGGCTGGGTTTTTTAATCATGGGTTTTTATTTTTGGTGTTTTTTTCTTTTTTTTATTTCAACCAATGACCCCTTCATCCTGATGATGAAGCTGTCATCTTTGAAAATGAGGCAGGTTTTTTTTGTCTGTTTGTTAATGACATACGTGATGCAAAATTTATAATAGAGAGGAACAGTACAAGACCAGAGGACAGCAAACACTAGCTTGGGTAAGTTGTGTTTCTCTCAGAGACTCAGTTTTCTCACCTACAAAATGAAGCTTTTGATCCTGATATGTTCTGTTTTCCCTAGCCACTCTTCCCTCTCACTCTCTCCCTTGTCCTACTCCCTTCTTTCTCAACTCCCCATTTTCCTATCACCACGATGAAGAGAGATTGTAACTGAGGAGTTGGTGAATGGGCTTGGATAAGATGTAGGAGGGGCCCATATGATACTATGCAGAGCTTTATATGAGAACATGGGGGAAGGGATAAAGGGGCTGAGATTTGGTTATTGCAAAATTCATTCATTCATTTTACAGAGCACCCACTTGATTGTCCCTCAGTCAAGCGTTGGGCCTTGGGACTCAGAGAATAGAATATCATTAGGATATTCTACTAGAATCCAGAAGTCCTGATGAAGAGAGAAAGAAAAAATTGTTAATTACAATTAAATGTTAAAGACAAGGGAACATTCCAGGTGTATTGGAAGCAGGCATTAGTGGGCCTTACCCAGTCCTTTTAGGGCAGGGGAAGCTTTCCAGATGAGGTAAATCTAAGGAAGAGAGTGGGGATCGGAATATTCTAGTAAAAAAGGAGCACTGAACACAAGCAAAGGATCCAATGTTTCAGTATATCTGCAGTTTTAAAGCATGTGGCTAAAGCAGGGGACAAAGGGTCCAACAAAAAACTGCTTTGTGGGTCTTTTTTAAATAAAACAATCGACTTTCCATAACAGTCTGCATGCAGAGCCAAGAGGGGCCATGCTCACTTGGCTGGTGCTAGCATACTTAGCAGTGAGTCCACGGTTGTCATATCCCCATGTATGAAGGACATCACTTACAAGAGTGATAGAGTCATTGTGTGGTGCTCCAGAGTACTTTCACTGAAGGGCAGAAATGACAGAAAAGTGGAAACTTTGAACAGTCTGCACTATTAAGTTGAAAGAGAATGCCTAGAGTAGCAATAAATTATCTAGCCATCAATGATTGATCTTCCTCTTGTTAGAAACGTATCAGAGTTGGACAGTATTATAAGCTTTAAAGTCTCTTCCAAACCAGTGTAGCTTAATTTGTGTTCACTATTCCTCCAGGACTTCTATAATATCATCTATAAGAAAGAACACAAAACCAAATTGGTGATTTTTCTGAAAGTTTTCACCAACAACCTTATTTAACAATTATTTCCTCCTCAGTTACCCCAAGATGAGCCAAATCTTGTGAAACTTTCTATTTGTCACAAGTGTAGGTTTGTGACATAGACTTTCCTATGAATTAGCTGGGCAACTGGTTGGTTCGCTGCCTGCTGAGCAGTCCAGCACAAAAGAATAAACAAGAGTCACACACGGTAACCATGCTATTCACTCAGCTTTTATTGAATGCAGGTTCACTCAGAGGAGAACATCAACGTACATTAATATCCTACTCACACTCTAACAATGTAAGAGAATTATAACACACACACAGCAATCAATGGGGAATAGTGAATCCAAATCCCAGAGTCTCAATCTGCAGGTCCAGAGACAGCACGGTGGGCAAGGAAGTTGTCAGTGTCTTGCAAGGAAGGATCTTGGAAGCCAGGTAGGCGGCAGGGCAGATGAAGTCCTCAGTCCAGCAGGGCAGAGCCTTCAGAGGTTGATGCCAAAGAAGATCAGCATGGCGTGCAGCAGCGCTCTGGGGTGTGGAGCTCGGCTGTCTCAGCAGTGGTCTGGAACCTGCCTCAGTTGTACCTGGAAAGTGGTGTGCTCCACCCTTCTGGGCCCTTTTGATAAATGTCTTGGCACCCTGATACCGAGTGTGAAAATTGCCCAGGAGTCTATGAGTGGTACCTGGTTGTTCTGCTTGACAACCCTGCTGGCAAGAGTGGAATTTCCCCAGGAACCTAGCTATGGGTGGTCCCGTTCTGCAGACATGGCTGTTCTGATCATGTGTGCATATATCTCAGGTGTGTCTCCTTGCCTGCTGTGTCTGTCTCCTTGCCAGACATGTCTCTGACCACAAGGGCAGATATCTTAAGTGTGTCTCCTTGCCAGATGTGGCTAGCATGACTTAGATAGTTTCTCTCTTGAAGCAAAGTGTCATGGCTGACTGGCAGCCATCTTGGTTGACATGAGTGACTCCACTTTGTTTTATATACTTTATCTCATCTTGATCAGACCAATGCCATGTTATTGGTCCTGCTCTCCTCACTATTAAATGAATTGTAATTATCAAGTAATAATGTTTAACATGATATCTCAGTAGTACAAACCAAACAACAGCATTATGATTTAACTAGAGCTTCCTGAGTTTTAAAACTAGCTTGCACTCTTCCATGTAAAGACTCAAGATTAAAAACTTCCAGAGAAAATACTCTTCAAGTTCCCCACCAGCAATGACAGCCTATGACTCTAAGAATTTGACTGACACAAAAGAAGTTGGATCTCCTCAAGATTTTGAAGACGTTCCCTGAAGAGAGAAAGCAAAAGGGAGCATGTACATACCTCAGTGAGGAGGAAAGTTAGACAGCAATGTCAAGAACAGTCTGTGGTGACAGGGAAGCACAAAGTAGTACAAGACATATGGGTGTGCAGGGCTGACTTAGAAAGTCTATGGTTCTATGAGTTGTCTACTCACTTGACTTTGACTAAGGGCAAGTACTTCACCATTGTGAGTCTCATTTCCTCTTCTGTGTATCAGACCAATGGGTCTTTTTTTTTTTAAGTATATTTTATTAATTATGTTGTTACAGTAGTCCCGATTTTTTTCTCCTTTACTCCCCTCTGCCCAGTATTCCTCTTCCCACCAGCAATCCCACCTCCCTTAGTTCATGTCCATGGGTCGTGCATATAAGCTCTTTGACTTCACTCTTTCCTATATTATTTTTAACATCCCCCTGTCTGTTTTGTACCAACCAATTATGCTTTCTAGTCCCTGCACCATTTCCCCATTTCTCCCTCTCCTTGCTCCCAGCTGATAACCCTCCAAATGATCCCCATGATCATTTGATTTTGTTCCTATTCTGGTTTGCTTAGTTAGATTTTATTTTATTTTTGAGATTCAGTTGTTGATTGTTGTGAGTTTGTTGTCATTTTAGTGTTCATATTTTTATCTTCTTTTTCTTAAGTAAGTTCCTTTGACATTTCATATAATAATGGTTTGGCAATGATGAGCTTCTTTACCTTCACCTTGTCTGGGAAGCATTTTATCTGCTCTTCCATTCCAAATGATAACCTTGCTGGATAGAGTAATCTTGGTTGCAGGTTGCCTTTCATCACATTGAATACTGCTTGCCAATCCCTTCCTGCCTGCAAAGTGTCCTCTAAGAAATAAGCTGAGAGTCCTATAGGTACCTCCCTGTAGACAACTCTCTGCCTCTCTCTTGCTGCCTCCAGGACTCTGTCTTTATTTTTCACCTTTGGCATCTCAGTCATGATGCATCCTGGTGTGGTCCCCTCTGGGTCCAGCTCACCTGGGACCCTCCATGCTTCGTGGACCTGTATGTCCATCTCCTTCACCAAATTTGGGGAGTTTTCCTCATTTTTTTCGATTCTTGCTTCTTCATTCTGCACTGGTTGACTGTTTTTTTCTTCCTATGTTCTAAGTCATTGTTTTGAACCCCAGTTTCCTTCCCTTCACCGTGTGTTTTGTGTGGATTTTTCTTCATTTCACTTAGCATAGCCTTCATTTCTTCTCTTATGCATTTGCTGTACTCAAACATATCTGTCAAGCCTGTGAGCATCTTTATCACCAATGTTTGGAATTCTGCATCTGTTAGGTTGTCTGTCTCCTCATCTGTTAGGTTGGCTGTCTCCTCATCGCTTAGTTCTCCCACTGGAGCCTTCATCTATTCCCCCTTTTGGGCCATACTTCTCTGTCTCCTCATTCTGACAGGCTCCTGTGTTTGTTTGCCTCCGTGTCCCAGGTAGAGCTGTCACTCCTGTTACATTGTAAGGGGCCGAGCCTTGGTGATTCATCAGTACAGAGTGACCTGTTTCACCATGTTGTGACGCTGTATGTGGGGGAGGGGTCCGAGAGGGAACAATGCCGCCTGCCCAGCACTCGCCCCTTTTCCAGGCACCTCTCCCACTTCCACACCGGACTGGCGCCCCTCTAGCTGCTGCCCTGGCCATTGTTCCCAGAGTGGGTGGATCTGTGGATGTTCTAGGACCGTGGGGGCCCTTTAAACAAGTGGACTCTGCTGAGACCTGCAGTTTCTGCCTCCACCCCAACCCCCACTGGTCTGCACAGTCAGAAGCAATGAGGCCTGATTTCCCTGGTGCTGGGACTGTGAGCTGTGAGGTCCGGTGAGGAGCTGGGAACACCCCTCAGGTGTCCCTCCAGACTTTTTAAAATGTGTGACTGCGCTTTCTGCCAGCCTGCCACTGCTGCCACTGATGCTGCCACTGCACTGCATCCTCTCCGCCCCGGCTCCGCCCCTCCTACCTGTCTGGGTGAGTATTTCTTCTTTATATCTTTGTTTGCTGGACTTCCATGTAGTTTGATTTTCTGGAACTTCTAGTTGTTTTTAGTTTTGAGGTCATTGTATTCCTTCTCAGTCATGGAGGGAGAAGCAGCGTGTCTGTCTACGCCTCCATGTTGGCCAGAAGTCAGACCAATGGGTCTTAGCTTGAAAATGTTGCTAAAAAGGAGATTAAATGAAATATTGTATGTGTAGCAACTAACTATCCTTGGCACACAGTAGGTTTTCAAAGGACAGTAGTAATCATAACAGTGACAATGATGCCTTATCAAGAGGTTTAGACACCAAGAAGCAGTTTAATTTGTTTGCTGTGCAGAGTTGTGAGTCTTCATTGCTCTAATGACCGATGACTTGAGACGCTGCCTAGGGATAGCGTGCAGTTGTCATTGAAGATAATAAAAGCAGAGATGAGAGGAGAATTAATGCAGAAACCAGACAAATCCAGAATGCAGGGCCATCATCCGTCTGGACCGCATCAATGCAGGGGAGGGAAAGGATGACGTAAGTGTTTATTTCTAACTCTCCCTCTCTGAGAACGCTGAGTGTTTTCAGTCTGGCCTCTGTTTTTAGAGCTCCCAGCACACCTGGACTCAAAACAGTATTCTTTCTAAATCTTTTGATGCTATTGTTGTTGGCTTGTATCCCTAAAGCACCTGTGTGCATAATTATGTTTTTGGTACATGAGCAGGAAGGTTATATGCTCCCTAGGAGCTAGGAAAGGTGGCAAAGAGATTAATTTTCTGTGAGTTAAACCAGAAAGTCAGTACAGTTAATATGAGATGTGCAAAGTCACTGCCTGAAGACAGAGTGGGCCCCAGGCCAGCAGGATGAGGGCTAACCTCCGTGAAGGTATTCAAGTATCTACAGGAAAATTATTTTGGTCAGAATGAAACTGATCAGAATGAAAACCATAGAGAAACACAGAGGCAATAGGTGAACTGTGATTCAAGACATATCCAAGGTCATGCAGCTTATCAAATAAATTGAAATATCATGGATGCTGAGCATCTTGAATATAAACCCTCAAATTCCTCACATGAATCATGAGACCCTACGTAATTTAGACCTAGCACCGCTCATCCCCCACCTCACTCAGTCTACTCTCACCCTGGCCTTCTTCTACTTATGCAATGGATGCTCTCTTGACCTGGGATTCTCTTTTCCCAAATATTGTGAGGCTCCCTTCCTCACTTCATTGCTTAAATTTAACTCCACAAGGAAGTCTTTTCTTACCATCTTATCTAAAGTTCATTGATCCAGTGATTCCACTGCTGGGATTATACCTGAAGAATTCTGGAACCCAAATTCAAAAGAACCTATGCACTTCTATGTTCATAGCAGCATTATTTACAATAGCCAAGGGCTGGAAACAGCCTAAGTGCCCACCATTAGTAAATGAACAGATTAAAAAATGTGGTGCATTTACACAGTAGAGTACTAAGCAGCAGACAGAAGGAAGGAATGCTTACCTTTTGCAACAGCATAGATGGAACTGGAGAGTATTATCCTAAGTGAAATAAGCCGGGTGGCAAAAGACAAATACCATATGATCTCACCTATAAGAGGAACTTAATGAACAAAACAAACAAACAAGCAAAATAGAACCAGAGGCATGAAAACAAGGGACAGACTGACAGTAACCAGAGGGGAGAAGGGAGGGGAATAAAGGGGGAAAGAAAGGGACGGGTCTAGTCCAGGAACTAGTATAAATGACCCATGGACAGGGACAACAGGGTGGGGATTGACTGTGGGAGCAGAGGGGTGGGACAGGGAAGAGCACTTGGGACAACTGTAAAAGAACAACAATGAAAACAATTAAAATAAAGAATAATGTCCATTCAACAGACAGTCAGGACCCAACAACATCTGTGTAACTTGTGAAATGGTCAAACATTGTCCTGACCTATAAAAACAACACAAAAAGAAAAAAGAAAATCAAGCTCAAAGCCCAGCAAATACCATGCTAGGAAGAGCTGCTTTAAAACGTGGAACGAGAGACACTCTGTGCACAACATCAAGCTGGTAAAATATCTAGTGTTGCAGATGGCAGCGCTGCAACCATATATCAGAGACAAGAAGAAAATCATCCGGAAGAAGCTTATTTATCGGAGCAGGGTTTCATTGTCATGAATCTAAAACAAGTATCTTCTAGAACTTTTATTCACTCTGTCGTTTGCATGTATTTAGTAAAAGTTTTGGTTTGTTTTCCCAGCACTTTGTTTTCTGCGGCCTTGATCTTGGCAACTGAGGTTTACAAAATCATGGCTCTTTGAGAAAGTGATAACGCTGTTCCATTCCAATTTGACAGAAAACACTCCAAATGGAAAATGGAGATCCTGTGATGTCACAACACTCTCAAATTCAGTAAATGTTCTCGGTCCTAAGAGCAGCCTCGCTGATCAAGTTTTCGAGTGTGACTTGGCTTTTCACATAGGTCTTCACGCGTTACAGAGTGGGGTCTCCAAAAATCCCCAGAGCCTGCGGGTTGGGGGATGGGGAAAAGGGAACAGCTTTTAAGATGCCTTTGCATGACTATGGCTGGTGGCTAGTCTTTGTTACGCAAATGGCTTTGGTTCTTCCAAGGCCCCAAGGAGATGGGAGGGGTTTTGACCATGGAATGGTGTGGAAAGAGCACACAGAGCCTGCGCAAGGTTCTGTGCATGGTCAGAACTGGGTACCACGCCCACTGTGTCAGAGGACGCAGTCAGGGATTTAAAAATAGGTGGCAGGCATTTTGGCTATGGGAACATCATGCAGCTTTGAGAAGAGAGAGAGGAGATCCACGCAGCTTGCAAGAAGGAGAGGAGAACTCCATGCGGCTTTGAAAAGAAGAAGAAGAAGAGGAGGAGAGGAGATCTACACAGTTTGCAGGAAGGAGAAGATCCCCATGTGGCTTTGAGAGGGAGGAGAGGAGATCCACATGGTTTGCAAGGAGGGCAGAGAATGTACTCCACGCGGCTTTGAAAGGGAGAACGGAACTGCATGTGGCTTTGAAAGGGCAAAGGGAGAACCATGCGTGATCCAGTGCAACATGATACATGTTTTCCTGGACTGTTATATGGATGCTGATGACATCGTACCCCAGATCGTGAAGGAGAGAGATGACAGATAAGGGACGGGGAACTTCTGGGCATGTTTTTGGCTTCTAGCCTTTTGGGGAGCAAGGGAAGAGCTGCCTCCCGTGGGAGAACAGGGCTCTGAGCTGAAGTGCTCACTGCCCTCCCCAGGCTGGAACACTGTAAATAAAGGCCTGTTCTCCTCAACACTAGTTATTGGGTTTTACACTGAGGCGCCCCGTGAAAGAACCCCCTTTCGCTCTGAAATACAAGGAAAAGAAAGAACTCAAACTGTGCATCTGAACTTTCTGTCTTCTCTATCTCTCACTGCTGATCAACATACAGTACAAATAATCCACTGAGTATTTAACTTGTGCTTTTGTATTTGTGTGTTTATATCTTTAGTACTGTAGTGGAAATCTTTCATGAGCACTCTGATGGGGATGGGAGGGACTGCTATGTGGGTCTTTACATGAGAAAAGAATGGAGATACAGAAAAGAATAAGGAATTTTTAACTACCAGTCTCTGAGCGCCTCCTAACTTTCTGTGTGTGCATCTGGAGAAATGTGAAGAATGTAAGATGTGTGTGTGTATGTGTGTGTTTTGCTATTCCAGAATTTTCTTTGGGGAGACAGAGATGGGAAGAAAATGTGTTTTGACTTCTTATGGATACCTTGTGACTTAGAGAGGAACGAGGGTAGTCTATGTTCCAGCATTGTGGCTCTGAGGATATGGGGATTGGAGGAAAATGGCTCTGAAGGCCTATCCTGGGGACCAAAGTTCAGAGCACCTGTGGTCAAGTTTGGTGCAGGGCAAATAACGCCATCCTTCTCTAAAGGGTCCCGAGAGTCTGCATAAGGAGCTGACCCAGTGAAACCACCCAGTGAGTGAACCTTGAGTCAATGCAAAAAACTTCAAGATCAAAAGGGATGGTGATGCAAGGACTCTGAGAGAGTAGACACCTTCACACCCATTCAGAATAAACTGGCATCTCGCATACCCTTCTCTGCCCTTACTCAGCATTCAGACAAATCAGGACTCTTACCTTGCACTGAACAGGATCAGCTCACCAGAAGGTCATCCTATCAGCTGCTGTCCAGTCTCTGGGAATAACACCTACCACCCTGTGGTCTCTTCTTGAAATTTCAACTGAAGACCAGGGCTCGGCCTGCCAGCATGGCTCAGAGGGTTGGAGCATCTTCTTGTAACTGAAAGGTCACCTGTTTGGTTCCCAGTCAGGGCGCCTGCCCAGAATGCGAGCTCCATCCTCGGTTAGGATGCATGCAGGAGGCAGCCAATCGAAGTTTCTCTCTCACACAGGTGCTTCCCCTTGTCTCTTCCTTTGCATTCTCTCAAATGAGAATAAAATAAACCTTTTTTAAATGCCAGAGTTAGCCTTAGAACTTACACAAATAGATATAGTTTCTAGGAGTGTCCCCACCAAAAAAAATTAACTCCCTATTTGTTTTGGAAATGCTTTTATTGGGGAAAAGGAATCTCTAAAAAAATTAAATAAAATAAACTGTAAGGTAGGTGTTATTGACTTCATTTTACAGGAGAGAAAACAGAGGCTCAGAAAGTTGAGAAAATCATCCCTGCCACTCAGCTAGTAGAAGACAGATGTAAAACTCAAACTAAGTCCCCAAAGCTAATGCTGCTTCTACAAAACTAAGTTATTTTTCAGTCATAAAAAGACTTGAATATTATACAAAGACATATCCACTTATTTTTTTTTTAAAGTGGCACCTACTGTATGCCAAACATCATGTTCAGTCTTGGTGATTAAAAGTTCTAGTCCTAACGAATAGAATTGCTTTGAGGTAAAGGTAAGCACAGGTAAGCACCACCCCAGGCTTACTCGTGGCAGGTGCTTATGGGTTTTTCCACAAGGGTGGAGCAGCGCAAATAGAAAAAGGAAAGCTTCTTGAAAGGACAAATCTGTGCTTCAAACAAAAACATTCAAAGCAAATAGAGGCACATAGGTTTGAAACAGGTTGTGAGCAAGGTCAAGAAACAGCAAGCTGCCTCTTCTAAGGGCAAGTTTCAGGAGTGAAGAAGAACGAGATTGTGCACAACTTCAGGAATAAAAACAGAACGTTGAGTGCTTAGGAACATCTCAGAAGGAAGACAGGATCTGAAGATCAAGAACCAAGTTCTAAACACTCTAACATTCTAGAACCTCAGTTGCTTCTCTACTATTGCGAGTCTCATCCATTCCACGCCTTTTCCTTGTGGAAAGTGACATGAGAATCCTTAATTCAAAAAAGATCCTTTGCACTTACGCTTGGGAGCACCAAAATAGGGAGATAAATAGACCTGCACTGACTTTGAATATATGGTGGTGGCTGTTTTGAAGACCAGAAGGAAACTGAGTTCCTGCAGCATGTGGTAAGAAACCGAGGTGGGCCCGGGAAGGAGACCTGGCAGGAGAGGGAGCCCTGCGGGTGAACAACAAATAAGTCCTCTCCCAGGCTCTGGGCTAGGGACTCAGGAATCCTGCCATACATGCCTGCCTCTGAAGGGCTGAACTTTGTTTTCTAATGCAACATTCCTAAAGCCTTTCATCTGTATTTCTGGACTCAGCCTATTGCCATAGCAGAGCCTGTGGGCTGTTTAATGATAGTTTAATGAGGTCTTGGAATATCCTAAAGGGAGGCTGCTAGCCTGCAGCTTTCCCTTTAAGGAGGGGTCTTTGAATCTAGGTCTGCTTTAAGTAACAATCAAGCTTTCTGTCTGTGTCTGGTGCACACAGGAGTGAAATTCGCCTCCGTATCAGCCATTCCTGGGGGGAGTTTTCTCCCCACATTACACCTGCAGAATGCCATCCTCTTTTCTCTGGCAAGCCTGGATACATGATGAATATTTTAAGTCTCCCAGGTTCCACTTTCCCTAGTTTCAAAAGTGCCTGGATGCTGGACTTTTAAAAAATGTATTTATCTCCCTATCCAGACGGCAGAGGAGGAATTGCAAGTGGAAGGCAGAGCCACTGGGGCCAAAACAAATCCGGGCAAATCTTTAAATTGCTTCAGCAGTCGCCTGGGCTTTCTTTCATTAGCATCTCAGATGCCACTTCTCTCCCCTGCTGACCTTAATTTTGGAAAGAAAGAGAGTACAGTTTTAAGAGGGCATTAAACCTTTTCCGTCCAAAACGTAGAGTTGACATGCATGGCAAGTGAGCACTCTCAGCTCCATGCAGAGAGAGAATTCTGCCCAGAGCTTCCTTCCCTTTCTGTCCTGGGTACCGCCTTCGTTCCCAGCTCAGTTCTCACAAGACTCCTCTAATTTCTCCCTCCCCTGAGCTCACTCTTTCTCTCCGGGAAGCATGAAGCAGTCTCTCCCCCCCAAGGCTTCCTGCATTCACCTCACGGATGGCTGCAGGCGCCTAGTTATCTTCCCCATCCACAGGCTCCCTGCGACACGGCTCCTTCGCCCAAAAAGCAGAAAGAGCCTTAGCTACTGAGGCAGAAAGGGCTGGATGCCCACCCCAGAATCCAGGGCCCTGGTGCACATGCTCAAATTCAGCTCTGAGATGAATTCCTAAGCTGGGGCACGTCTCCTGCTCACGTTCAGCTTCAGTGTCTCCACCTGTAAAATTAGAGATGGTGAGAATAGTACACAAAACAAATAGTAAAAGGCAAATAACTAATAAATGAGAATACAGGCAAGACTTAAATGTCACAAAACATGTACAAAGTATTACACAGTTCTATTGGGCATGTCGACTGCACAGACAACTGGAATTTGGGGGACTGTGGTCTGGAAAGATGCTCACTAAGTTTCCTGCCACCTCTGAATTCCTAAGCATTGATCCATAGAATAGATAGCTACCTATTGAACGACCTCGTCTGTGTTGGGTGGTAAAGATGCAGAGGAAAATGAGGAGTGCTGTTTCCTTTTGTGGGGTTCACAGTCAGGCAAAGTCACCAACAGCTACAGGAGGAACTCTGGTCACTGCCTTCCACTTCGCCAAGGAGCCAGGACAATGCAAGACTGTCTGTCACTGGCTGTTCTCATTCCCAGGACACAGTGAATGTTTGCAACCAGTAGATACTTATTTAATACATCAGGTGCTTCTGATCCCACCAGCTTTTCATTGAACTCCACTTAACCTGACTGCACTGAATCAAGGATGGCTAGGTATCAACAGTGTATTATGATGGGATAGAATGGATAAAAAAAAAAACACAGCTGCAGAGACACCTGCCTTCAAAGACCAGAGCTGCAAAGCAGGACAGTGACAGGACTCAAAAGCTGAGGGCCAGGTATAAATCATGACACTCCCTGATTCTGTGAATTTGGGCAATGCACTTGACCTGGTTAAGGCCATGTCCCCCCTTTTAAGATAAAGATAAGTCTATATGCCTGTCAACAGTGCTGTGAGAAATGAATTAAGATAATGTTTATGAAAATATTTTTACATTGTCAACCTTCTTATAGTGCTAGTTTCAGAGCCTGGAATAAAGAAGAAGATAAAGAAAATTCATGAAAGGAATAAAGAAAAAATGCGAGGGAGGAAGGAAAGAAGAGAAAAGTTAAAATACACACAGGTAGCATTTTTAAAAACTGTCAAATAGGAAAATACTGCCAAGGTCCGAGAAACTATAGAACTCAGAGTAGAAAGAGATGATAAAAGAGTAATAGGACAAGGTTTGCATTTTCATGGTAATTTTAAATTACTCCTGTAATGTTAAGTAAGGCAGGTGTGTGCCAGGCAATACTGAGGTCAGACCAGTTTAAAACAGCTGTAACCATCGACAGCAACAAATTGAAGCTGTGTCGACTGGGATGGACTCAATGCAGTGGAGTAAGACTAAGGAGAAAGACAAGGTGAGGGATGAAGGTGTCAGGGATAATTTCCAGATCCCTCTCCAGAGCAGCTGGCTGGAGGAGTGTGTCATTTAACTAGAACAGGGAATAATTGAGAGAAAGAACGTTTGGGGAGGAAGTGGTGAATTTGGGTACGGAAATGTGGTGTGGAAGCTTCCATAGGAGAGCCAGCTAGAGATGTCAGCAGGTGGCTGGGCACAGAGATCGGAAGTTTAGAATCACAGAGGTGGGACTGGTGCAAAGGAAGTGACTGAGAACATCCCCAGGGGACTGTGAGTGAGAATAATAAAAGGGGCCTCAGGACAGAACCCTGAGAGCCCCAATATTTTTGTAAGGTTTTAACAAGTTGTCATCAAAGTTGCAAAATTCCTATGCAATTGTTAACAATCGTTTAAAAACACCAAATCTGGCATCAGACTGACTGTTCTCCAATCCCAGCTCCACCTCTTATTAGCCTGCGTAAATCAGTTCCACTCTCTGAACCTCAGTTTTTCCATACATAAAGTGGGCATAAGGAAGCTCTTGTTGGAAGGACCAGGTGAGATAATGTTGCTGAAGTGTTTACCCCAGTGCCTGCTTCATAAACACATAAATATGTGGTAAATGTTAGATGTTTTCAGAAACTTTGGAGCTAAGGGTTTTATTTAAGATTTTTTTTATTCTCTGAATGACAGTGGCTTCCCAGGGCACAGCTCTAGAAAAGGACTGCATAAGTGTTGTCATTTTCTCCCAGACTGGCCGCTGAGCAGCCCCCCAGCACCCATCCACCTCTCTCCCATTCTCTTGGCAACCTTGCACCCCGCCTCAGGCATTGATACATGTTCTGCTGGTTAGAGCTGGCTGTGCACTTGACCTCTGTGCATGCCGGTGCTGAAAGCCCTCGGTGGTACCAGTGGGGGTAGTGGAGCCTCTGCTGCCCACCATACAGAGGTCCCCTGCCAAGGCCCTCAGACTGGTGGCCCCTTCTGTTCAGGTTCTGCCACTTCCCACTGCCGCTGCCTCCATCTCTGCCACAGATGTCACTGCTTGCAAACAGTGGCCCCATGACCATTGCCTCTGGGATTCAGGGGTTCATTCATTCATTCCAGAAATGTTTATTGAGTTTCTGTTATGGTCCAGATACTGCCATAGGCATTGGAGATATTGAGGTGACAAGACTTGCCCTCAAGGGGTTTCTCACCTGGGAAAAATGTGTCATCAGCCATAGGCATAAACCAAACACTAAGATAGTTTCAGATAGGGGTGAATGGGATGAAGGAAATGAATGGAGAGATGTAATGGCATAGGATAGGGTAGGACAGGTCTGAGATGGCTCTTTGACTCTGTGATATTTATCTGAAACCAGGAACCTTAAAAATATAACTATAACACTAAAACCACCGTGAGCAGGAATGTGAGTGGGTGTGCAGAGGAGAGGAGGTGAAGACTAGCTTTTCTTACTTGAGTGATGATTAAAGCCAGGCACGTTGCCGGCTCTCTTCTTCGATTTGCATTTCTCATTTGCAACTCTCCTTCTCCCCCTTGAATTAAGCAAGCTTAATGAAAGACATGCTCTCCCCTTTCCAGTGGGCCGCAGAGAGGAGGACGCTTTGCATTCCGTGATGGATGTTTTTGTTTCTGCAGCTCTGGGTGCCTCTATATTTTAAAGTGTTTGATGAGTGAGAACATGAGATTCAAAGATGCTTCCACACAGAACATAAACTAGAATTTCTTCCCACTGCCTAAAAACCACAGCATCACTGCCTGGTTGGAAGTAACAAAACAGCTTCTCAGATCTGTACAGGATTCGACAGTTTGCAAAGTGTTTTTGTGGGCTTGATTATACTGAAATAGTATCTTCTCTGATTTACAGATGAGGAAACTGAGGCTCAGAAAAATCTGGGGACCCTCCCAACAGGACAGTTGTAAGAGATGAAGTTGAGATTTGAAGCTGTTGCCCATCAGTCTCTGGGTACATTTTCAATCACTGTTATTTTGAAGCTTCTGAAATAGTCTTGGGTCGATTTATGACACTGGGTCTCCCCTAAATCGCTGCTGTTGGCTTTTATTCCGCCATAACTTCTGTGGCCCATGTTTAATGTGGTTCTGCTGCCCTGAGGGGACAAATAGACACCACTATTTTTCTGGATCACTCACCAGGCTAAAAGATAGGTAAGACTTTAAGGGTCGCCCTTACACTCCCGGCAATCCAGGGAGGGTGACTAAGCCTCACCTTCCCCAACACCTCTGCTGTCCTTGAAGGTCCTTGGACACTTTACTCTTCCCCTCATGCCCCAAAGCTGGCCAAGAGAATACAGTCACTGCCAAGGGCACCAGCACCCTGACTTGCCCTGGCACTGTCTGTTGGCACCTCCCCTCCATGCCCACAGTGTCAATGCAGGTCACCTCGCAATAGAAAGAATTCTGCTTCTCTTTACATCACCTCACTAAGGCTTCCCACCCCCTCTCTGGTGTGACCCCACTCTGAGCATCTCTGTCGTACAGGTGAGGGAGGCTAGACAAAGCTAAGTCAAGCCATTTGTTGAGGTCTATGTGGGTAATAAAGTGGTAGAAGGGAGATTTGAACTGAGGTATATGGGACTGCTCAGCTCACATGATTAACCCCCATCCTCCGCTGCCCCACTGAGGAAAAACACGTAGGTAGGAGAACAGGTGCAGACGCACAGCTTTGTCCAGCCGCAGTGCCGCTGCCCTCTGAGAAGGCGCATCTCTCAGCTGCGCCCCCTGCCCATCCTCATGGACTCAGGTCAAAATGCCTGGGATAAAAAAGGTCGCAGATATACATCTACCACCTCCTCTTTAGCAAGTCGGTCGTCTGTCGAAAGACACTTCATTGGTTCCCATGTCGTGGCCACCATGAAAAGTACTACTCAACCATAAGAAAAGATGAAATAAAACCATTTGGGACAAGATGAGATAATCTTGAGAGAATCATGGCTAAGTGAATAAGTCAGACAGAAAAAGCCAAGAACCATATGACTTTGCTCATCTGTGGGATATAGAACGAAAGCAACAAGTAAGCAAACAAGACAAACAGACAAACAAAAACTCATAGACACAGACATAACCATCTGGTATGATGACTATGAGATGGAAGTGGGCTGCAGGAAATAGAAAAATATAAAGGGTGTGAAATATATGGTGAGAGATTTGCCTTGGGGCGGTGAGTACATAATGCAATATACATATGACGTATTATAGAATTGTACCTTGAAACCTAGGTAATTTTATGAACCAGTATCACCCTCAATAAATTTAATAGTTTTTTTAGAAGGTTGCAGATTAACGATTGAACAAAAAAAAAAAAATCTCTGGTCATGAAAACATGAGGGATCTGCCTTCACACACACATGTGTGTGCACATGTGCAAATGTTAGCACTTGGCCCCACTTTGCTCAACTGGCCTGATAGTGTGTCCAGGGAGTTAGCATACATCCATCTCCCAACACAGTACATGGTACAAAGAAGTCACTCAAAAACAATTTTTTTGAACGAATGAGTAGAATCTGCAGTGTCTAGATATTAGCATCTTTTTGTTAAATCTTTTGAACTAATTATTTTTTAATCACACATATTCTATTAAGGAAGCAGTGGGTTTTAAAGAGAAGAGTCAAGTTTAGCATAGACCTAGGTTTGAATATGACCTTTTGCAAACTACTTATGTTTCTGAGCTGCTATACACCAAACTCCAGTAAAGGGTCATTAATGTGATGAGGGTTACAAATAGAGCTAAACCTCACAGAACAGCAAACACTAAATAGATGCTCATTCCTCTGTCAGCTGCTTAAATGGTAACTTCAGCCCTCAGAGACCGCTTCTTATCTGACCCTTTAAGGTGTGAACAAAAGGAAATGGTCTTAGGAGTCAGGACACCCGATCTTAGTCCTGAATCTCTGGGCAGTCAGTTAAACTGTTCGGACCAGCCTCTCACATTCCTACTTAATGAAATAAAACAAGAATCTTAGCATGTATTTGTGAGGATAAAATTAGACCATACCTTGAGAAAGAGATCTAACAAATCCCATTGGTCAACCTCAGCATGATTGATATTTGGGGCTAGAAATTCTTTGTCATGGGAGCATTGTAAGATGTTTAGCGGTGTCCCAATTGTGACAACCAAAAATATCCACAGACATTGCCAAATGCTCCCTGGGGGTGGGGGCACAAAAGTGGCACAGGTTGAAAAGTACTGGGCTAAACAAATGGGGAGTATTATTACTGGCCTTTTTCTAAAATAGAATTAGAATACCAGTGTGTGACTATTGTTATGGAAATAAGTGAAACTCTTGGCCGGACCAGGCCTCCTCTGTAGGTCACTGTGATCCTGTTACTGCTTGGGTTTAGGACAGGAACATCGTACTTCTAATGCATGTGTGGTAGACTCTGGTTTTCAATGTGAACCATATATGAGTTGGCGCCTCCTCTCCTTGTAATGTATTAAACGGAAGATCTTATCAATCATTTATCCCTACCTATTACCTATAAGCAAACGTGTAATTCATTCAGAATAAGAATTGGGAGCAAAGCCTACTCCTGGGTATAAACTCAGTCCTCACCATACTTGAGTCCCTTTGCACCTGAAGAGAGTCAGGAAGGTCTCTCCTCCTAACTCTCACACCCACCCAAGCCCCACCCAAGCCCTGGGTTCTTTCCACAGCCTCTGGGGGCCACCCTAAGACAAAGACCTCACTGCCTCTCCTATGAATCTTCCTTGTTGCTATTTAAAACCTTAGTATTGTGTCTCACCCCCTGGGAAGGCTGATCCTCAATCCTCCCAACCCCAGAAGATAGCTTTGCTTTATAAATCCTTTTCATCTGTAGATTTCTGGTCTCTGACTTCTGCTTAATCTTAGCCGCATCAAGCTTTCCTTTGTCAAAATTGATTCAGCATTTCCACTTCTGCGTATAGAACAAAGAATTGAAAGCAAGATCCCAAAGGGTATCTGCGTACCCACGATCATGGCAGCATTATTTATAAAAGTCAGGAGGTGGAAGCAACCCAAGTGTCCATCTACGAATGAATGGATAAACAAAATCTGGTCTATTTATACAAAGAACGTATTCAACCTTCACAAGAAAGGAAATTTGGATATATGCTACAACATGAATAAACTTCATGGCATTATGTTAAGTAAAATAAACCAGTCATGCCCAAAAAAAGAATTACATGATTTTATTTATGTGAGATGTTTGGAGTAGTGAAATACATAGACAGAAAGCAGAATGTTGGTTATCAAGGTTTGTGTTTAATGGGCATATAATCTTAGTTTGGCAAGATGAAAATATTCTGAAGATTAGTTGCACAACAAAGGAAATAAGCTTAATACTGGTGAACAATACACTTAAAATGGTTAAGTTGGTAAATATCATTTATGTATATTTTACTACAATAAAAGATAACTTTTTTAAAAATGATAAACCTATGTATTCTCACCAGTTTTGCATCCTGGATTCCACCACCTCCTCAAAAGCCTGCATTTTCCTTGTATTCAATCCTATTTCTTAAAGGTGCAGGGGAATCTTTCCTTCCTCTCTGCAGGATCCTCCCTTGGCGTTTAAAATAGTAAGATTCAGACTTCTGGTCAAGATGGCAGCATAACTAAACATGGCTATCCTCCTCACACAGCCACATCAAAATTACAACTAAAATATAGAACAACAATCACTCAGAACCACCAGAAATTCAGTTCAAGTCTGACAACTATGGAATTAAAGAAACCACATCCATCTAAACTAGTAGGAAGGGTAGGGATGTGGAACAGGCTGGTCCCACATCTACGTGTGGTGGATAAAAATTCAGGAGGAATATCTCAGGAGTGTGGGGTATCAGCCCCACATCAGGCCCCCCACCCCAGGGTTCCAGTGCCAGGAACCTAAGTCCCCATAACTTCTGGCTGCAAAACCAATGGGGATCGAGTTGGTACAAGATACTCTAGAACTCCAAGAAGCTCCCCTTAATGAACCCACACGCAGACTCACCTACTCAGACACACTCCCACTAAGCTCCAACATTGGGGTAGCAGCTTGAAAATCACAGGTAGCATACAGGGAGAAACTGAAGTGTCTGACATCAAGGTGAGCGCTGGGACACAGCTTTCTCCCAGACAGAAAGGTGGGCAGACGCCATTGTTTCTTTTCTGAGGCCTCCCTTCACAGAGCCACAGAGCTGGCAGGTGGGTGCCATATCTGAGACTCCATCGATCTGGCTAACACTGATTGCCCCACCCTGGAGATCTCCTGAGGCTCTGTCCCATCCAACTTATGGGCCCACACAAACTGTTAATGGCGACTTTTCCATATGAATGGCTGGCCTTGACTCATGCTTCACAACTTCTTAAATCTTATCAGACAAGCAATAGCCAGCCTCAGTAAGCCCCCAGCCCCCATACCTCTTACTAAGTGTCCCCAAACCTGTCACTAGCAGCAGCCAGCCTAGACTCACAGCTTGGCTTCACCTGGGAATCTCCAAGCCCAGCACAAATAGCAACCATCTCAGATTGCTTTATAGCTCATTCAGGGTGGCCCTGGGCAGAACACAGGTGAGGGCTGACCTTGACCTGAACCACCCAGGAAACTTCAGAGCCTCTGCATCCAGTGGACAGCTACAGACCACGTCGGAGCACCAGCACCCTGCCCCTGCACAGCTGACCCTCCACAGAGAGCTGAGGTTGGTGGTCAGTGGTCACAGCCAGTCCTTGCAGCTGACTGGCCTGGGTAAACCCCTCCCATTGACCTGCCAACAGTAACTGAGGCTCAACTATAAGAGGAGGGTGTACTCAGCCCACACAAAGGGTGCATCTTCAGTACTTAGCTTAGGTGATAGAGGAGGCTGTGCCACTGTACCCCACAGGACACCTACTAAATTAGGCCACACTACCAAAACAGGGCATCACAGCAGCTCTACTAATATATAGAAATAACACAGGGAGGCTGTCAAAATGAGTAGACAAAAAAATATGGCCCAAATGAAAGCAAAGATCAAAACTCCATAAAAATAACTAAAGAAAATGAAGATAAGCAATCTGTCAGATGCACAATTCAAAAACACTGGTTATAAGATGCTCAAGGAACTTAGTGAGGACTCCAGCAGTATAAAAAGGATCCAGAGAGAAATGAAGGATACACTAATTGAAATGAAGAACAATTTACAGGGAAACAACAGCAGAGTGGATGAAGTCAAGAATCAAATTAATGATTTAGAGCAAAAGGAAGCAAAAAACAACCAATCAGAACAACATGAAGAAAAAAGAATCCAAAAAACAAGGCTAGTGTAAACAGCCTCTGGAACAATTTCAAGTATTCCAACATTCACATCATAGGGATACCAGAAGGAGAAGAGAAAGAGTGAGAAGTTGGAAATCTATTTGAAAAAATAATAAAAGAAAACTTCCCTAACTTGGTGAAGGAAATAGACATACATGTCCAAGAAGGACAAAGAGTCCCAAACAAAATGGATGCAAAGATGCCCACTCCAAGACACATCATAATTAAAATGCCAAAAGTTAAAGATAAAGAGAGAATCATAAAAGCATCAAAAGGAGTTAGTTACCTACAGGGGAGTTCCCATAAGACTGTCAGATGATTTCTCAAAAAAAAAAAAAAAAACACTTTGTAGACTACAAGAAATATTCAAAGTTATGGAAAGCAAGGACCTACAGCCAAGATTACTCTACCCAGCAAAGATATCACTTAGAATTGAAGGGCAGGTAAAGAGCTTCCCAGATAAGAAAAAACTAAAGGAGTTTATCATCACCAAACCATTATCCATTATCATATAAAATGCTAAAGTGACTTATTTAAGAAAAATAAGATCAAACTATGAACTATAAAATGGCAATAAATATGTACCTATCAACAATTGAATCTAAAGAACAAACTAAGCAAACAAGAAGAACAGAGACAGGATCATGGATACAGAGAGCATTTTGATGGTCGCCAGATGGGAGGGGGCTGTGGGGGATGGGTGAAGAGGTGAGGGGATTAAGAACCATGGGGATGTAAAGTACAGTATAGGAAACAGAGTAGCCAAACACCTTATATGCATGACCCATGGACATGAACAATGGTGTGGGGATTACTTGAAGGAATGGAGGGTGCTGGGTGGAGGGGAGCAAAAGGAAAAATATTGGCACAACTGTAATAGCATAATCAATAAAATATAATAAAAACTTATTTTAGTTGTATAAATATATACATACGTACATACATACATAAAATAGTAAGATTCATCCTCTTCATTTACTTCTGACCACACTCAGCAGGAGGTGAGACTTTTCTTCCAGAAGAATGAAGCAATGGGTCTCTTTCCCTCTCCTCTCTCTCTCTTTCCTGATCTTTAATTGTCTTTACCTCCATCTTCCTCTGGGTCACACTTGTTCTATTTCCTACATCCTGCCACATGAGATATGATTTTTCCAGGCCCTGCATCGATTAGCTTGGTTCATGTCCACCAACTGAACCATGCTATGTTGTCCAGTTAAACTTTTTCCTTCAATGACGTTGACTTTTTAATCATTATCTGGCTCCTGGGGCTATTTTTCAATTGGACTGAAAAATAATTCTTCAAAACCTGCAGAGGAGGAGCTGTGATTAATTAGCACCCTCAGACTCAACGCAAAGATCTAGATACTCGTAGATCATTGTTTTTTGTTTTGTGTCAACCTTGAATAACATAAAGCAATTATCCAAATTTGATCCATAAATTCCATAGGGTGTTCTACTATGTAAGGATGTATATAGGATCCTTATTCAACAACCTTGCATGTGGTTTCCCACTGTCTTAACATCACTTGAAGTTGGTATCTCACTGAGAACACTCAAGTCCCCCTCGCAGCTCTGAAATCGGTGTCAGGTGCAGAGGGGAGCTCTTGGCTGTTTGTTGATTGACTGGTTGTTGTTACAGTGCAAAGGGAAAATGGCATTCTCAACACTGACCATGTGGGCCATTCTTGACTTGGACAGATGTCACTCTTGATAGTTGGCAGCATGATAAGGTTAAAAAGAGTGGACAACTGGAGAAATGCCTGGCCTAACTGATGTAGATGAGACTTTCATCTAAATTTGATGAATTTAAGCGTCAGATCCCTTGGCAAATTTATCCCCCTTTTGAGTCTCCATAGCCTTATCTATAAACTTAGAATCTTTGCTTATCAGAGTAATCCCCCCCTAAGTTACATGAATGTCCAACCACTGTGCTTGCTGTCCACTCGAACCTAATATAACATTGAATGTCAACTACAACTGAAAATTTTAAAAAGAAATTTAATAATAAAATTAAGGTCTTTGTATTAATATCTAAGCTCCCTTCCATTTCAAATATACTCTTCACCCTGTGGTTCAATTGTGTTCTCAGCACAAAATTAAGAGATGAGGGCAGGTTCGCCTCACCCCGACCCTCCCCACTGACTCCCACCTGCAGAAGTGTCCAGCAAGCATTTTCCTTTCTGCAGGCCCTTGGCGGGTCAGCAGGCTACTGAGCCACGATATCAAACTCCAGTCAGATGATCCCCCACTGGGTTTTTAAATCAGCATGGAATGGTTCTGACCCAGTGTGAGGGCGGCTGAAATTGACAACCCAAGTGTGGCTGTGGGAGGTGGCCGAAGAGCACATTTGATCATCAGAATGAACAAAGATGTTCCTTTCATGGAGGTATCAAAAATAAATCTTAGCCATGGGTTGTTTTTGGAGGAACACCACCCGACCCTGATCTTATTCAATCCCACATTCCACTGTTCTTCCCTCCGTGGCTTGGCAGCTCGCCACAGGGGAGAGGGAGCTGCCTTGGGTTAGAAGCTGTCAGGCTCAGCATTTAAATATTACTCACCCGGCTCAGTTCAAGGTACAGGTCAGCCCACAGTATTAAGTTAAGTACACTGGGAAATACATTATCTTTTGGGTCACAGGGGTACAATTCGGTGAACAACAACAGGATTTCCTGCTTGATAGATGATCCCACAAGAGGTTAGATCTTGCCTGCCCCAGATATAATAGCAATAATCCCCTACATTCATATTCCATTCCACAGTCTGTGGAAGAGTTTCACATTCATTATCTTCTAGGACAGTCTCCGTGGAGGCAGCCCAGCACAGGAGAGGGTTAGACGTTGGCTCAAAGGCTCATTTTTCACTCTCCATGCCGGGTTACCTTGGGTAAGTCATGTCACATCTCAGAGCCTCGATGCACTAACAGTAGTTACAAGTGTCAGTGATATCTGCCTTTTAGGGGAATCAACAGATCTGACAAGGTGATGCTTGTGCATATGATTTTTTAAATTAAATGTCATAGAAAAGAGCCTATTGTGCTCTATAGAAGTAAAATAAAAATCATGGAAATAGGTTGCAAGTTACCTTCTATACCTTTAAAATATACAAACAGTCTAGCTTAAGAAAAGTTTTTTTGTGACTTTCTTTTTTCTTTTAATTGGCATTGAGTCACTTTACACAGCTCTGCTTTCCAGAAATTGGAAAATTAAGAGATATAAAGGTACAGCTACATCTATGACTTTAGGTAGCAAACAGAAATGGGGAAGAGAGGTCAGTCTGTCAAAGGCTAGATGTCAGTGATTGCAACTAATATGGTTCCATTAGAGGAATTTCAAGGAACGAGATTACACTGGGCCGGAGTAGTTATGTGAGAGGGCTATCAACGGTCAGTGTCCTAGGGTGTGACAGCCACTGGACACATCTTCTGTCTAACCCTGGCTGCTGCCTGCAAGGTCTTGTTATCATCATAAACACATCCCCAATGTAAGGAACGGCCAACTGAGGCTCAGGAAGGTTACGTAATGTGTGTGCCGCTGGCAAGGCATCAGAGCGTGGGCTCACACTTACGTGGGTCTGAACCCAAAGCCTTTGTCCAGGGCCCTGCATTAACTGGCATTTCTTCTCAGAAACAAGAGAACAGGGGAGCCATGAAGGCCCCCCCCCTTTTTTTTTTTTGCTGGACCTTGAAAGACCAAGAGAGGGAGAAAGTATGAAGGAAGCCATTTCAGAAGGTGATCACAGCCTGAATAGATCATGAGTACATATCTTTGGGAATATTGAGGAGTCTGGTCTGGCTGGAGAGTCATCTGGGAGTAGGCTGATCATTACCAGGATTTTTAACATAGTTTGAATTCAGACCTTCATTAGGCCAGGGGGACAGATGACTTTTTAGGGTGCCATCCTCAAAGAACACCCAGCTCCCTGCCCCTGCAGCCCTCTCTACAAACACCTCAATCGCCTGTTGCTTCTAATGCCCCCCTCCTGCTCCATGTTGAACCTCAATATAGGTTTTGCATTTATAATATGTACCGGGTTGTTCATTACGTGGTTAATGAGATCACCCTGTGGTACCCCAGGACTCTGCTTTGGTTTGGTTTCCTTTCATTTTCATCTCTGCCTCTAGGGTAGAAGTAGCAAACTCAAATGCCAACGGTGGGAGACACCCATGGCCCCCTTCCACCAAAAAATGTCAGGTAGAGCATTGTGCTTCCAGGCTAACACCAGCTAGGGACCAGTGGGGTTTTTGTTCTCCGTTTCTTATGCTGATTGTGATACAATGAGAATGATTTAGTATGCAACATTCCTGTGTGACAAGATTCAGTGATAGAAGATACAACAGAGATGAACAAAGAAGATAAGCAGGACAGAAAGAAGTGATACAAAAGCTCTAACAAATAGTAAATACAAGCATGCCTACACCTGCTTTTTTATTTAAAAGCAATTCACCGTCAAAAAATGGATCATGATTTCTACTTGTATGACTTAGGGTACCATGGCTGTAAATGGGAAATTGATTCTGCCCGCTTAATGGAAGTATTCTGGTCGCTCAGGTAATCAAAGGAAGATTTGAACCCTCCCATTTTGGGTCATACATGAATCAGGGATATGCTGAGCCTTCATTCATTTGTTCTTTCCACAAATACTTTTAATACCGACCCTACCCAGAATTTGCTCAAGCTGCTTAAAATGCAGTGGAGGTGAAGTCTAAGATGTGGTTCCCAAAATTAATGGACACATTTTCCGGAAACAGAGGCTAGTTGCTCACATCCTGCCTTCCGTGTGCAGCTCTGCTCAGGTTTCAATTCCATGGAAGCATCTGAATGCCCCAGCATAGATGAAGTGCTCACTTCCTTGGCCAGTGTTAGAGGGGAAGGGGAAAGGGAGAGTTTTATAAAGAACCTAATGGACAAGTCCGCCATGAATATATCCATAAACAATGAGAAGAAAGAATTAACCCAAGGGAAGAAAAAGAAGGTGTTTTCACCAAAGAAAAGAAAATGAAGGTTGAAAAGGGAAAAAAGAATTCTTGTCTATTCTTCTATTGCAGAGGATAAAGTGATATCATGCATACAAAGACATCGACTTAGTCTCAGGCACAAAGTACATGTTTGATTAATAAATAACAAGAAAAATCATTTAAAAATCCAACTTCTATGCAACTAGACATCAGGGTATATAAGTAATGAGGTTTTTTGTTTTTTTTTTTTTTTAAATCTACAAATGGATAGTCACCATATCAGAAGTAAGAGATCAGATTTAAGTTATTTGTGAAATTTGGGAGAGCATTAATAGAAGTATCTAAAGTGAGAAAGTCCCAGTCTGGTTTTACATTTGCTGATTAGACTTCATTTTAATTGGTTGAACATTTAATTAAGCGCATGCTACATACCAAATATTTGGAGTGATGTACACAGATTTTTAAGGGAGGTCTCAGCACACAACGTCCTTAGAGTGGGGCCCTGACCAGTGTGGCTCAGCTGCTTGGACATCATCCACCAGAGCCAAATGTTGACAGTTTGACTTGGGCAGGGCACCAGTCTGGTTGTGGGTTTGGGCCCCAGTCGTGGCACATAGGAGAGGCAACGGAGAGATGTATCCCTCTCACATGGATGTTTCTCACCCTCCTTCTCCTTCCCCGCTAGTTTAAAAATAAATAAATAAAATCTTAAAAATATATATCCTAGAGTGGAAATGGGCAGATGACGAGCAGGTCAGAAAACTATGACGTAGTGTGAAATGATTAGAAAGGATGGGAGCAACTGGCCTAAAGTAACAGCATGGTACACCTCTAATTGTATGCAGCTCTATCCTCCCTGAAAGGATAGAAAATTTCAGGCCAGTGTCTTGACGCTTCTGGAAGACAAATCTTTGAGACCTGGGGGAGTGGCTTGAGCACCGCTAGTGTGCCCGTCAGCCAGAACAACAACTGTGGGAAGATGAAAAGCTCTTGCCTAGTATCTCTGATTCTTCCCAAGAACTTAGGAGTGAATTTTCTTTTGAGCTAGAGAGAGAAAAGAGAGAGTACAAAAGACGAATGTGGACAAAGCGTAAACGCCAGCCTCTTCATGTGGCCTGGGCTTCCTCACAGCATGGCAGCTGGGTCCCAAGAGACAGCCGGGCAGAGACTGCATAGCTTTTAAGGTCTAAGATTAGAAGTCATGGAGGGTCACTGCCCCCACATTCCAGTCATTGAAACAGAATCGCTGACTCCAGCCCATACTCAAGGAGAGAGCAATCAGACCTTACCCCTCAGTGAGAGAAATGTCAAAGAATTTTTAGAACTGTTTTAAAAACCACCCTAGTCCAGCCTCTAGCTGTACATGTTCACATCCCTCTCACGTGAAAACTACCTGCACTCTCTCCCGAGACATCTTCCTCTTCCATGGAGTTTTATTTATTATTGCATCAGGCTCAAGACTAATCACCAAATTTTATAAAAGAAAAATAACACTCTTTACACTAAAGATTCCATTAAGCATATGTGTATGCACACACACACACATCACATATATACCTATGCCATTAATACACACACATAAAATCATGACCCCTTTTTCAAAGTAGAAACTGTTCATTATACAGAAAGCACCCCTATTCATGCAATTTTTATATCTTATTCTAGGTAATTAATTTGATGCAAATTTACAATCCTTGTCCTTCTGCTTGCATTCTTCCCCATCAATACTATACTCTTAGTTCTCTCGGGGATATTGGGCAAAGGTTCTCATCAAAAAATTATATTAAGAAGTTAAATTAACATTAAGCATTATATGACATGTACCTCAAACAAGACGTGTTGTTTCTAGATGCTGAGATTTTCTAGGCAACTTCAAATGCTAATATGTTTAACCTCAGCCATTGATTTCTTGTTCTGAGATGACATTTAAGACATTGAGATATGTTTCTCCTGAATTCGCCCTCCCAGCACTTCTGAAATCTCACTGTATTTGGCTGAGTTTGGGCAGTCGCCAGAAAAATGTCTCTTCTGAGACAAAGATGCCTGGTTATTTCCTAAGTATCTATTTTTCCATTCTCCTGAATAAGAAAAATTTTAGCTGGGCACAAGGCCATCTAACTAAAGAGTTGGTTTCCCAATTTTCCTTCAAGCTACGTGCAGCCATGTGACTATATTCTGGTTAAGAGTATGAGAGTGGAAATGTTGACTTGGAACTCCTGGGTCAGGTTTTCAACCCCGAACGCACACATTCTTCCCTTCTCTTCCCCACGTCCCAGTGGGTGGAATGTGGGTGTGATAGTGCAGGCTACGGCAGCCATCTTAGATTATGATGTACGAGGTGCACGCTGAGGACGGCGCAGCAATGAGAAAGTCCGTACAGCTTGACTTGATAGAGTTGGCTGCTTCTATTGTTATCTACGAGAGAAAGAACTTTGATCTGGTTTGATTGTACTGCAGCAGAAAAAGGGAATATTAACTAATAGACCCACTCAGATTCAGGCCCGCCATCATCTCTCAGACATGCTCAGCAATGGCCCTACCTCCATTCCCTGCACTTTGATTGTTTTCTTTATATATATATTTTAAGACTAGGTTGTTTCATTATTTTATTTATTTGTTTTTAGAGAGAGGGAAAAAGAGAAAGAGAGGAAAGAAAGGGAGAGAAACATCACTGTGTGGTTGCCTCTCACATGCCCCCAACCTAGTCATGTGCCCTGACTGGGAATTGAACCAGCGACACTTGGTTCACAGGCTGATGCTCAATCCACTGAGCCATGGCAGCCAGGTCCTTGCACTTTAATTTCTTACCTTTCTTCCCTCCAGGAAGTCATGGGCAACCCAGTGGCTATTGCCTACACTCTCTAGGACCCACGTTTGCCACCAACCCTCCCTCAGATTCCCCCTAGGGAAGGAGTTAGCCACTCTGTGGATTCACACATTTTCCTAGTCTTCTTGTGTATCTAATGGGTCCTCCAAAGGCCTGACAGAAATAAGAGTAAAAATGCCACTAGAAAGGTCCAGTCCGTGAGGGATCAGAATGGACACCACTCACACCAGCCACCGAAGCCACCATCCTGAGCAGCAGCATGGTCCTCAGGGCGCACCTGCTGATTCCTGTGAAATAGCTCTGCTGCTTCCTGGCCTGCTCAGTTCTTCAGCACCCACCTCCAACCACAGTGCAACACTGTGATATAAACGTGCTATAAGCAGAAAAAAAAATGTGACATTATAATTAGAAGGTGGCTGTTGTCCTTAGATAAAAATCCAAAGGTGTGTGGCATTAAAATGGACTACAAAATGGAATGTCTCTTCTGGGTTTTACTTCCACCTGTGGAGTCCCCAGAGACGTGAGCATTTTTGTGTGCTCAGACTTGCTACAGACCATTCCCCGTAGCCCTTGCGCTCCTAGTTTTCAATTGTGACTAGACACCAAGAAACAGCATGCTGTGGCCGCAAGCAACCCTGCAATTAGCAAAATACTCCAGCGCCCCTGTGGGAATACTGTGTTTTCCCAAACGAGGCACATTGGTATGCCCGGCAGTAACAGAAGCAGCAAGACAAAGAGGCCAACCTCATAAGAAATAGATATTTCAGCCTCAGTGATGTGACAGCAGTTTTGAATGTTTCAATTCAATCCAACAAAATATTCACCGAGTGTACCAGGCTCTGCCTCCACCAGATATCAGGGGCACAGAGGTGACATAGACGAGGACCCAGCTCTCAAGGGAACAAATTGATAGTCTAGAAAGTGTGATGACGCTGGAATTACCTCTGCCTGGCATCCAGCTGCCTAGAAACATTCAGGAAGGTCACACTTGAGTCAGGTCATCAAGGGTGAATTGTTGCTTACCAGGCAGTCAGAGAAGAGAGCACATACCAGGTAGTGGGACCAAAAGGGGCAGAGCGTGCAGATAGGAAAGGGCATGGTGTCCGGGGAGGGCACCAGCACATGATGAGGCTGCCGGGTGTCATTAATTAAACACCGGTGCAGGTTAGAACCCCTGAAGAGCTTACAGGAACTACCACGTCAGTGCCCACTAACAATATTAAATCAGAATTGACAAAGGTGGATCTGAGCATCCAGACTTTATAAAAACTCCCCAGGGGATGCTAATGTGCAGTCAAGATGAAAAACCACTGCCCTGATTCAGACCAGGAATGGCTACCAATGCCATCCTGAAGAACTACGCAGGCTGTGGGAATCCTAGGCAGTCCTGCCTTCAGCATATGTAGATTTTAGGTGACAGACACCTTGTGTCATATCACAGTCCCAAGGGGGCTAGCAGAGGGTGGCCTTGGAATTCATTTCTGGAGAAAATTCAAGCATCTCAGTTAGAGAGAGAGCCAAGTTCTCCTAGGAGGGATAGAGTCCCCATCCTGGCCCTGTGACACTACCCTACCTGCATCATAGAGGAGTCCATATACCTTAGATTGAGCTAACGTATACATTTCTTTCCTGTATCTTAGCTAATTGCTTAGCTTCTCCTAAAATGATGGAGAACTCTTTGCGGGGAAAAAAGCATTAAAAAGAACAGCTAGTACTTTGATAGTGTTTATTCTATGCTAGAAGGGGCTGAGCATGGATGGACTAACTGTAATTATCATAACCTCAGAAAGTAGATACTGAATCCCATGTCCCTGATAATGCATTCAAAAGAAGCAGGGCTGGGACCAGAGTGCCTCCCCTGCATTACCTTAGTCCTGGCCCTACCTGGGAAGGGACTAAGAGCATGAAGGTAGAAGATGCAAGGACGAAAGCCAGGGACTTGAACTCTAAACTAGCCACTCACCCCGCTGCTTCTGCTGTGCTCTTAGTCTTTGAGGAGCCCAGCACAACGCCAGGCACGTAGCCATAAAAGGTGGAGGTGGGGAGGGCTGAGAAGGGAAAGTCAGAAGACAAAGGGAAAGGAGGAGAGGGGAGGGAGGGGAGGAGAGGGAGATGCCGCAAGGTCGTTCATTTGGCAGAAACCCTCTTTACCTTTCCAGCATGTGCCACGACGGGAAGCATCTTAGGTCTGATGCATTAGGACTGGTTCTCAGGGACACATGGTGGAAAGACCTCTCAGGTGGTACCCTGCTACCAATGGGACAAAGAAAAGGAGCTGGATGTGCAGGCCTCTGGGCCCAAGCTCTCTTTCCTCCTAAAAAGTGATCTCACCTGATCACAGTCTGCAGCCCCTCAGTCTTGTCTACTTCGGTCTTTGGGCAGCGATGCCCCTTCCTCACTGATCAGTCCTTCTTGTTGACTACCCCAGAGTTGCAGAGAGAAAACTGTAAGAACTTGGGAGTTCAAAAGGTCCCAAGACCACCCTCAGGGTCAATAGCTGATGAAGACATGCAGAACCCAGCCAACCTGTTATACTCACAGGTATGGTATATTAGAGCCAAATGAAACAGATTAAAGTCCAAAACAAGAAGAGGCACTCAGGAGAGGGGCCAGGAGAACCCCAGGAGCAAGTCTCCCATTGTACTCATAGGCAAAGTTACTTCTCCTAGCAATTATTATACATGGCAACACACCTAGAGTACTGGCAACCAAGGAAGATCGCCTGAGCCTTTGTGTCTAGGATCTTTTAGGAGTTGGTCAAATAGACGTGACTGGTTGCCCATATGAATGACTTTAGTCTCCAGCCCCGTCAAAAGGTCAAGCTCATACCGCATGGCCAAAGATGACCACTGCTAACATAGACTGTCCAGTGTGGCCTAAGGCTTCCAAGTTAACAGAGAGAACATTCCAAGGGCTTATAGGTCATCTCCCAGGAGCCAGTTAAGGGCCAGACCTTTCTTTGGCCATGGTCAGTCCTTTACTGCACAGAACCAATCCCATCTGGAGCTCAGTAGAAAGAGTTTACATCCTGATGTTACAACGTCCTGGCTGAATGGCCTTAGAAAGATTCCTCAAACTTCTGAGCCTCCTTTGATTAGTTTGTAACCTGGATGCAACATCTCAGATGACTGTTGGGAAAATAATATGAGATTAAGTGTCAACAGGATGTTATAAACTATAAAAGTAATGAAAATTAGTTACATTCTGCCTCGATTTGGGGTTGGGGGGAATGAAGGTCATAGAAGTTACAATACCCAGGATGCATGTCTCAACCAAGAGAAATATCATTTCTGTAGAAACACAATCATCATTTCACTCAACAGACATTTATTAGACGCCTGTATCGGCCCCATTCTGGGGGCGCGGGGGTGAGAAGGCTGTATCTCTGAGCAAGTTGCTGTCATTTGGGAAGCAATCGCTGGAAAGGTCTTGGTTAACATGCAGATTAGCTCAGATCCAAAGAGATGAGAAGCAATGTACCCCCCCCAAACTTTCCCAACTCCCACAGTCAGCTCCTCTCATGCAGGAAACACCTCATCACTGGGCCCAGTGTGCTGGAATGGTCCATGAGATAGTAATGCTTTTTTTCTCCTAACTACAGCTTTTGTTTAAAGATCCTCTAAAGATTGTAACAGCTGCACACACATACACACACCCCCTTTCTCTGATATACTTAGAACACTGCTGTCACTTGAAATACTTCAACGCTTGGCATCAGACGACTCGGAGGAGGTGTTTTAAATACTCTGCTCCTCTGCAG
Organism: Furipterus horrens; assembly: GCF_987537825.1. NCBI lineage: Eukaryota > Metazoa > Chordata > Mammalia > Chiroptera > Furipteridae > Furipterus > Furipterus horrens. The sequence continues at coordinate 211,652,597 of NW_028327172.1, forward strand.
ATGTTTTGAAAGCTGCTGGATTCCAAAATGTAAAAGAAGCAGATTTTTCTTTGATGTCTTATATTTCATTGAACTCAAAAATCCTTAGTCTTCAAGTCTTAAGGCCTGTGTAGTTCAGTGGCATTAATTCACTGGCACAACCAATTTTTATCAAGCACCTACTATGCGCTATCAGTGTTGCAGGAACTTAGGAAAACCAATCAACGAGCAAACATATTTTGACAATCCTTGCCTCTGTGAAACTTACATTTCTGTAGACGCAGAATAGCAGCTTTGGAAAGTTAAGAACGGAGCAAAAATTACTTCCCAACTGTGAGGCCCTGGGCACTTGACCAAACCCATCTGAGCCTGTTTCATCATTTTGAAACAGAGCTAATAATACCTCCCTCCTGGGGTTATTGTGAAAATAAGTTAAGTAAGCACTGTAAAGCCCCTCGAACAATTTTGGCCTCTAGAATCTGCTGAGCGCGTGTTAGGCCCACTTTCCCTTCTGCCATTTGTTTTCAGGACCCCACATCTCAAGGGAAAGGAACACACTGTTAGCTATTAGATTAATTAGAGGCATGAAATACTCATCACTGGGTAAACTCAGAAATAAAAGCCTAGCCTGCCATCTTGACTGGTTGTAAATATGATAAAATTTTTAAAAAACTCAATAAAAAGATGTCCTGGGTTTGGCGCTAAGGATCCCTAGGCATTAAAGGAAAATGGGGCATGTCGTGTTCCATACTGTCGTGGGGTTTCTCTGAGACTAGCCAGGAGGCACCTGTTACAATGTGGGGCTGGCATGGTCAGGGTCACACACTCTTCCACCAGACACCATGAGCCCCTTGGCTCCCAACAGCTCATTTCTGGGATGTCAGAAAGCCAGCCTCCTGAGGCAGAAGCCGAGATGGACCATCTCCTGGGGGCAATGCAGGATGAGGTTGTGGGAGAGGCAGTCACCAGACTGAGGTCAGATTTGGTCCAGGAGTCAGGGGAAACACACAGTCAAAGTGGGCCAGAAAGGGAGACTAGGCCTGCGGTTCTCAGCCTGGGCTGTCTTACATCTTCTGAGAACTTTGGGAATGTTCTGGAGACATGTTTGATTGTGAGACAAAGGGTAAGGGTCACATCTTGTAGATCGAAGCTGGGCGTGCTGTTGCTAAAGATCCTACAACGCACAGGACACCTTTCCACAATAAAGAATAACCTGGTCCCAAATGTCAACTGTGCTGAAGGTAAGAAACCCTAGTTTAGGAGTATCAGGAACTAAGCTGGAAAGTCAAATTGTCAGGGGATGCTTGTGTACAACCCAGCCTGAAGTCAAGGATGTAGTGATTTTATTTTGCACCTCAAGGAATGGAAATTCAGAGAGGGAAAACTACTTTCCTGAAGCCGCACAGCTACTGAGTGCTAGAGGAGCCAGAATTACAATCCTGTCTCTTGACCATGGCCTGAACTGTTTCCCTCTATCCACATTGTCTTCATGAAGTCTGTAAAGGAACAGTGGCACGGGGTGTGACATTCATTAATAAAACTAGACAGGTGTCAGGTATGCAATTCTATAAGACGTCATCTGTATATTGGAGTGTGAACAAACCCACTACTTTTTGACTGTGAGGTTTCTCAGATCAACTTCTCATTTTTAAGAAGGCACCCATCGTGCGGACATTCATTGTTTATTCCTACTGTGCCTGTCAAGGGCTTTTTAAAAAGCCCATAGAAGGACCAAATAATAGGTTTAACTTTGTAAAGGGTCTTTTGAATGGCTCATTGGCATATCTCCCAGGCCCCACAAAGCGGGTAGCCCAGCTCCCACAGAGCCTGAGAATGAATGCCAGGTACTCTTGCTCAAGGTTGCAAGTCACCCTTTTCCTCCTTGGCAATCAAGCCACTCTCTAAACACAGCTCCTTCTTTCTACACCAATCCCCTCATCTAGAGGATAAGGAAAGACAAGGAACATCTCAGCCCTTGGCCTTCTCAAGGTGTGACTATTGACAAGACTCTCATCTTAGATTTAAGAGCACAGGCCATCCATTTATTTCTCCCTCCCTGTACACTTGCCCTTACTGCAGGCAGTAATGGAGAGGGGGAATGCACTTGGCAATCACACAGACCTCGGCTTCTTTTCCCTTTTGCTATGTGTCCTCAGCACATTTAACTGCTCAAAACTTTTATTTCTCTTCTATATGTTGGAATATTAATACTATATGGGTTTTTTGTGTGTGTGTGTGTCGCTGAAAAGATTAAATAAGTTAACACAGAGTGTCTGGAAGCTTTTCATTGAGTGATAGCTGCAGGGCATGAAGGTGATGGTGTTGGTGTTGAAACAACAATACAGTAATGAAATGTGTGAGTGCCTTTCCCCTTGGACGAGAGTCTACCCTAAATCTCTGAATCGTTTCTGACCTGGGGAAATCGGTCAGCCTAGTTTTCAGAAGCGTCTCTTCTGAGTTCTAGTTGAGTGGGCCTCTGCTCTGGCTTCCACAGATTGGCAGACACGCTGCCCCGCGCTGCCCCATTGCGGAAGGTAAATGGGCTACCACACTGAGCCAATATTCTTGGAGGGTTTTTTTTTTAGCATCATTGACATACTGAATTGTTCCAGTACTAAGCAACTCTTCAAATGTTGCAAAGTCTCTTTGCTTCAATTCCATTCAGCCTTTCAAAGATTTATTGCATCTGGGTGAATAAGCTGAACTGTGTTTTTTCTGGAACATGGGTTTTATGTTACTAATACTGGAGACTCAAAGGCAGCTCCAAAATTAGTGCTGACAGGAGGTCAAAGACACGACTCCGGACACTGCGCCGGCTGCCTGCTCATTAGCATACTAATGCTGCCCCTGAAACCTTCAGTGACATCCTCCTCTATATGCAGATCTGCACGGGGAAAAATGAAAACGTATGTAAATGACACAGAGATTACACTGGCCTCTTAACATCCCCACTCCCCATTTACAGCCCACTTTTAATTTAAGTGATCTTTCTATTAGGAGGACCGCTTATGAAGTTAATCTGGAACGAAATCACAGCATGTCAATTAAAACGGTGTGACGGTGAGACCACGTCAATCGGCAACTCTTAGCAGATGTCTTAATTAAGCTACTCAGTGGCAGGCTGACCGACGACACTCTGAAAGTCATTTTCAAGTTAGCTTCTGAGGGCTCTGTTCTCCTTCAAACTTTTTTTTTCTTCTTTCAGTTTAAATCTTAGCTATTATGAGGCTTCCTTTTGTCCATTTTTCCCCAAAGACTTATTTCTCTTTCTCTTCTCTTCTTACTGAAAGAGAATTTCAGAGACAATATTCCATTCTTAGGGGGTGGACACTGCAAGCCTAAATTTATTGAAAGTCTTTTATCTTAAATATTCATTTGAAATTTGCATTCTCCTTCCTAAAAGAGCCAGGCTCATTTTAATATAAAAATTTGTTTAAACCTATATACTCTCTAGTAAAATCAAAGCCATGTAATTCTGTATTTTTGTATATTCTTGGCTTGAGCTACATAGGGAGTGTTAGGGGAGGGGCCACACATTTCTCAGTTTGGAAAGCATACATTTAATGTAAAAAGAGCTTTGGAAATATTCAGACCTAACTGTATGATGTGACACTGTTATTTATTAAGTGTATGACTTGGGCAAGTTATGAAATCCAGGCTGAGCTTTCCAAGGGTAAGAATTATTTTTTTCTAGTTTCATGGAGATATAATAGACATATAACAATATGTAATTTTAAGGTGTATGTTGTGGTGATTTGTTACACGTATATATGGAAAAATGATTACTATCATCGTGTTAGCTAACACCTCCATCATATCAATCTAAGATCTGTTCTCTTAACAACTTTCAAGTATAGAATACATTTATAATCAGCATGCTGCACATTATATTTCCAGAACCTGTTTCCTTTGTAACTGGAAGTTTGTACCCTTTGACCAATCTCTCTCTAGTTCTCTCAACCCTCAGCCCCTGGTCTCTATATTTATGAGTATATTTATTTTAGATTCCACAGATAAGTGATATCACACAGTATTTGTCTTTCTCTGACTTATTACACTTAACATAATGTCTTCAAGTTTCACAGTTTCATTCATGCTGTTACACATGGCAAGATGTTTTTATCACGACTAAGTAATATCCCATTGTGTGTGTGTATATATATGAGGTCTGGCCAAAAGTTAACTAGCCATGTAATATGAAAAATGGAGACATTTATTGAAGAAGATACAAGAGACAAGAAACTTTGTACGTAGGAAAATGATGCCTCAGTCTTTTTTAAAGTAGGCACCTTGGAACATCACCCAGTTCTCCCAGTCTCCATCAGCTGCCCCGTCATATTTTCCTGAATCTCATCGATGGTCTGAAGTCTCTTCCCTTTCAAAGGTGATTTTAGTTTGGGGAAAAGCCAGAAGTCACAGGACGCCAAATCTGAACTGTAGCAGGGCTGAGTCACCAGGGCGATTTGATGTTTTGCTAAAACATTCTGCACTAGACACGATGCAGGAGCAGGCGCACTGTATTGATAAAGCTGCCCGTCACCAGGTGCCCAGAGCTGCGGCCTTCTGAGTCATCTGAATGGTTTCTGCAGAGGAATGTTCAAGCTTGATGCAAAATTTGATGCAAATTTGTTGCTCTTCTCGCTCAGTCATTTTGAATATGAAGGCCACACAGCACACATGTTCACTTGACAGCGTCTACCGCCCCCAATGACTAGGACAGTGAAGTCATCATTGTTCACACATGCGTGTTCCAGTCCCACCATCTTTAACTGCCAGGGTACATTGATGTCACACAAACTGTTCTTGCTATATTAACAATGGCTGGACTTTTTCCGAACAGACCTCATATATAGTATCATTGTATATATATCACATCTACTTGATCCATTTTTCTGTTTACAGACACTAAGGTTGTTTTCACGTCTGGGCTATTGTGAACAATGGCTGCGATGAACATGAGTGAAGATATGTCTTCAAGATCTTATTTTTTCCATTTGGTTTGGAAATATACCCAGAAGTGGGATTCCTAAGTCATATGGGGGTTCTATTTTTAGTTTTTTGAGAAGCCTCCATAATGTGTCCACAGTGACTGCCCCAATTTGCATCCCACCAACAGCGCACAAGAGTTCCCTGGCTCCACATCCTCACCGACACTTGTTATCGCTTATCTCTCTGATGACAGCCATTCTCACAGGTGTGGGGTAGTATCTCACTGTGGTTTTGACTTTCATTTCCCTGACGATTAGTGATATTGAGTGTCTGTTCATGTTCCTGTTGGCCATCTGTATGTCTTCTTTGGAAAAATGCCTATTCAGTTCCCCTGCCCATTTCAAAATCCAATTTTGTTTTGTTTTGTTTTTCTTCTTAGGTATTGAGTTGTATGAATTCTTTATGTTTTGGGTATTAAGCCCTTATTAGCTATATGACTTTTAAATATTTCCTCTTACACAGTGAGTTCCTGTTTCATTTTGTTGATTGTTTCCTTTGCTGTACTGAAGCTTTTTAACGTGGTGTAATCCCATTGATTAATTTTTCTTTGTTGCTTGTGTTTTTGGTGCCATACACAAAAAATCATCACCAATGTCAATGTCAAGGAGATTTTTTTTCCCTATGTTTCCTTCTAGGAGTTTTAGCATTTCAGGTCTTACAGTTAAGTCTTTAATGCATTACAGGTTAATTTTTGTAACTGGAGTAAATAAGAATCCATTTTCATCCTTATATTGTGGTTATCCAGTTTTCCCCTCACATTTATTAAAACAAAATTTTTTTTCCAGTGAGTATTCTTGGCTCCTTTGTCAAGTATTAGTTGATTATATATGCAAGACTATTTCTGAGCTCTCAACTATATTTCATTAGTCTGTGTGTCTATTTTTATGCCAGTACCACATTGTTTCAGTTGCTTTAGAAATTCTGTCTCCCTTTCCATCCGTATCACCCAGGTCTGAACCTGATATCACAATGGGCACCCAGACTCTTAAAATTAAATAAGAAAACATTGCCTTTAAGCCCTAAATGTGTTTTCTTTCTAGAGTGGAGATAACTACATCACAGGGTTTTAATGAGCATTTTAAAGAAATATTTCCCCTTCTTTAAAAAAATATAATTTCCTTATAGAACTACACAGGTATTTTATGATGAAGAAATGACTAAGGAAATTTAGATGCTATTACATAAGGCAAGTATTTTATGCTTTCTCTTGCAATAGGCAGGATGAAATGCCATGTATTGAATTTAATTAGAAATTAACTAGAAATCTCCTGTTGTCACAGACCAGGAGTCAACAAACATTTATTGAAAAGGGTCAAAGAGTAAAAATTTTCAGCTTTGTCAGCCACACTGTGTGTGTCACAAGTACCCAGCTCTGCCATGTGTCACCATAATGGCCACAGAAGACTCTGAAGAAATAGGTGTAGGTAGCTGTATCCTAGTGGAACTTTATGTTCGAAAACAAATGGTCGATTGGATTTGGCCCAAGGCCATATAGAGTGTAGAAATCTCTGCATCATTCTATGGTGCTATGCTTTATGGCACTTTGCAGATACTCCATTTTTTTACAAATCAAAGGTTTATTGTGACCACCAGCAAAAAGAATACAACTCGCTGAAGGCTCAAAAGATAGTTAACATTTTTAACAATAAAGTATTTTCTTAATTAAGGTATGTATGTGGTTTTGTATACATAAGATTTTGCATGCTTAATAGACTACAGTATAGTATAAACATAACTTTTAAATGCACTGAGAAATCAAAATATTTGTGTGACTTACTTTATTGCAATATTCATTTTATTGTTGTGGTCTGGAACCAAACCTACAATATCTCTGAGGTATGCCTGTGTAGACTATGCAAATGTTATTACTGTCTTTAACATTACTTCAATTGTTTTCTTGTATTTTCAAAGTATAGTAGATATATTAATTTAAGGTTAAAAATAAATGTAAAACAGAAAGTACAATTCAGAACATGTAGTAGGTTTATTTCTAATGTTGAGGCTGATATATTTTACATATAAGACATGGTATTCACTCTTCCTTCTTTAAATAAACCTGATTCCAGAACATTTGGTGTTGATTTCAGCAACATCTAGTGTGAGGTTACAGGGTTGTTTCTACATAGAAGTCTTAATCCAAAATGGGCTGCAGGGTGTGGGAGAGTTGTCTAATGGTGAGGAGAGACACCCAGACAGGGGAAAAGGCTTGGCTCACCGGGGACCTTGGTTAACCCATTGACCCCACAACAAGATGGTAACAAAGATAAAATTTTAAATGTTACTCTAGGGCCTTTAGAAATCCAGGGTAGAAAGTGCTTTGTCAAGACAAAAAGCAATGGTCTTAACTTTCCTGAAATGATTTCGTGTTCCAATATAAACCTCAGGCAGCAATTAGGTGAAATAGGACAAAGACATGAACTTTGAAGATAAAGATTCAAATTCCAATCTCACTTCTGTCACTTAATTTGTAACGAGGACAGTTTCTTAATCCTGCTAAACCTGTTTCTTCATCTGTAACACACTGGTGATAAAATCTGTCCTTAAAGGATGTGATTGGCTGAAAGGTTCCACTGAGCTTGACTGTAAGTGTTCTCGGCCCGGCTGATGGTGCAAAGCATGAGTTCCGTAAATGTTCGTTCTTCCCTTTCTCATCTTCTTTCCCCAACAACATGTAAAATAAAACCTTTGCGCCGCTGTCAGCAGGACCCTCCATTTCCCCTGCTAATTAAATGAGGGTTTTATCACTCCTTCCCAGATGTGAAATTATACTGTTGGTATCATGCCTACTGTATCTTAATCCTCTTGCTAATGTGCCATTTTACCTCGAATTGTTACATAGTGTTCTGCCCCTCCTACTTCTCTCCTAGCTTGCTGCAATTCTTTTCAAATATTATTGTTTTAATAATAGCACTCTCACAAAATATCTCAATTGTCCTCACCTAATCATATTGTACCATTTATAAATCATCAAGCTTTGCAATTATTCCTTTCTTTATATAGTTGTAGCAGTTCATGTAAAAGCCTCAGTGCAAGATATGTGTACATGTACACACACACCCCAAATATCTTTTCCCTGATTTTCTGAGACTTTTGGCAAATAAATTATTAGCAAACAAGATTTTTTTTTTTTTTTTTTTTACAGAGAAGGGATAGGAGGGAGAAGGAGAGGGAGAGAAAGATCGATCTTTTTGCCTCTTGGATGCACCCCCAACTGGGTACCAAACCTGCAACCCAGGCATGTGCCCTGACTGAGAATCGTACCGGCGACATTTTTCTTTGCAGCAGGATGCCCAGCCTACTGAGTCACATCAGTCAGGGCACAAACAAAATTTTAGAAAAATGCATTAACGTACTTAGGAAATTGCAAACTTTTAAGGCATAGTGGAAAGCTCACTTCAGTAGCATCCATCTTTATTCTCTTGATACTTTAAATTTCAACTGCTTTTCATATGTGTGTTAAAGCAGAGAAAATAAAACTTGTTTTTAGCGAGTTCTGACTTTCCTACTTCCTTTACAGCATATGATACAAGCTTGATGTCTGAGGATATTCTCCTCAAAGTTGATATCATACGCAAGTATAAATTTGAACCCATTGGGCTGAATGTTGGATATGCCAAAGGGAATTGCTCAGCCAGAGTACGAGGTTAGTTGACTAAATATTTAATTTCAAATATCTGGCAACTCACACAGGTACTCAGAAGTATTTGGAGTGTGTGTCAAGAGACAACTGAATTCTTGAGAATGATGATGATCCCAAGGAATAAAAAAGGTTGGAGATCAGCAAACCTCAACAAAATGGTTCTCTCTATAAAAAACAATTTCAGTCTAGCTTCTCGTCTTTCCATGTTACAATCAAATGAGATTAGGGACAGCCTAGGATGAGCGATTTCTTGTGTAAGTGTAAGGTCAAAGGTAGACACCTTGGGGAAGATTTCTAGTCTCAAATTACTTAACTGAAGAAAAAAAAAAAAACTGGACACAATATAGTCCATCCAGAAAAAGTTCAGGCATTATTACTGTAATGAGTACAGTTTGCGTAACATCCATGTAAACTGGCAGCCAAGGAGAGCGGACTGGAATGCTCATGTGTGAACAATGACACCTTCACTGTACTAGTCAGCAGGGGTGGTTGAGTGAACCTGTATACTGTGTGGCCTTCACATTCAAAATGACTGAGTGGATAGAGCAATGAATCTGCCTCACATTTTGCATTAAGTTTGGACATCTCTCCACGGAAGCTATTCAGATGATTCAGAAGGCCGCAGCTATGGGCAACTGGTGATGGGCAGCTTCATCACGACAACATGCCTGCTCATGCATCACGTCTCATGCAGGGTTTTTGGTAAAAGGTCAAATCACCCAAATGACTCAGCTCCCCTACAGACAAGATTCTGGCTTTTCCCATAATTAAAATCACCTTTGAAAGGATAGAGAGTTCAGACCATTGATGAGATTCAGGAAAATTATAAGAGGGCAGTTGATGGTGATTTGGAGAACTGTGTGAGGTCCTGAGATGCCTACTTTGAAGGGGACTGAGGTGTCACTATCCTATGTACAATTTTTCTTATATCTTGTATCTTCTTCAATAAATGTCTCTATTTTTTATATTACATAGCTGGAAAGGTCAGCTTGGAGAATGATAGAATAATTCACCTAGTCATTCAAACCAGAAATGGGTTAGGGAGCATTTTGAAGTCCCTCTTCTGTCTCATCTCCCGCATTCAAGATCGTCTCAATCTTTGCCAGGTGATTGTTGATGCCATCCCTCCAACCCACTGCTGCTGCTTGAGTCGGGTGTTCATCTGGCCCCACTGCCTCTGGTTCTGTGCTTCTCTGATACATTCTCTCCACTGTGGCCAGAATTATCTTCACAAATTTCAAATCAGATCTTCTTGTTCTCTTGCATGACATTCTTCAGGGGCTCCCTATTAGAGGTAGCAAGACATGCAAACTCCTCAGGATGGTTTATAAAATTTTATGTTCCTTGCCTATATTTCTAACCTCATTTTCTCATATTCCTTACATATAGGATTGCTAGACTTAGCAAAAGGAAAATAAAAGGATACCCACCTAATAACTCAATAATATTTTTATATATGTATGTCCTGTGTAATATGTAAACATATTTATACTGAAAACATATCTTTGTTTATCTGAATTTTCAATTGAACTAAATGTCATGCATTTTATCTGGAAACTTCACTTACATAGATTCTAAACTCCAACCAAAATACTCTGAACTTTCTGAATGTACTCCTCTACCTGGCTCAGAGAGATGCTTTGTGAGAGAAGGACCATGTATTCAATCCCAAATGCTTTCCATATTATTCATATAGAAGCTCAGTAAGTATTTGTTGAGGAAAGGAAGAAAGGGAAAGTAGGACAAGAAAAAAAGAAGAGGGAAGGAGAAAGTGGAGGAAAATACCCTAAAATATGACAGACTTGTATTCCTGTGAAGTAAAAACTCCCATTTCTAAATCTCTGGAAATCCTTTCTGAACCACTCTTGATGGAGTAAAGTGCTTCTTCTCAGGGCTTCTGAAGCATCGTGGACACGCAGCCGTAAAAGCACACGTTACAGCTCTGCTATCATCATTTGGTCCCCTGAGTCTCCTAGTAGACTCCAAGTTCATCTACAGCAGAGAGTCCATGTTCTTATCATTTATCCCTCCCATGTTCCCTGGAATATTTTAAGCATGCCTGATTAAGTAAAAAAAGACTGCTGAAATAACCAATAAAATTGGGATTTTTAAAACTGATCCAGAAAAATCTTAGGCTATATTTAAGAAGAATCCAGGAACCATTGAGAGAGCTGGCCTACAAAGATCCTCCAAGGTCAAAGTGGAGCATTGATAAAGGCTTCCTGGCCCCATCCCATGGGAAAGATAGGTTCATGCCAAGGACCCTGGCCAGGCTGGCCCCACTTTCAGGGACTGTCCATGAGAGGATCAATTCAAGGCCAGCAAATATGTAGTTGATGTTTCCATGTCAACAGCACCCAGGAGCGCTTCATGGGATGTGGTCAAGATGACATGGAGCCTGCCCTCTGGAAATCCAGCTGAAATTTCTCAAGCGAGACCTTCTGCACAATCGGGTACCTCTTCCTGAGGTGTTGTAACCTCTCAGTCACCTCAGATGAGCCGCTGTGCACATCTAGTTTATGGCCCATCTAGAGTCCCAAGTTCCGTGTCAGCTGCTCTGAAGCTGAGGGAGGGGAAACACTTCCTGTATCTACACGTGTAAGAGTGATAAAGTCACACATCCTAAATGAGCAGCTGCCAGACTGATACTGTTAACATGTGAGCCCCGTCGTAGCACCTGCTTCCTCAACACTGTCTTGCGAATCTTCATCTCACCCAGAATCAGACCAGAGTCCCTGAAATGAACTTGAGGACCTACACGATCTGGCACCCCGCTACCTCTTCACACCCTGTCCTCATGCTGTTTCAACCACAGTTCTTGCCACTCCTAGCCCCTCCCACTCATTTCTGTCTCAGGCCTCCTGACCTGACTGATACCTGGCCTGGGACAGTCTGCCCCAAATCCACACTGCCGGCTGCTTTCCTCTGTCGGGTCTTTGCTCACATGTTGTGTTTTCCATGTGGCCTCTCCCTGTGCCTCTCCTTTTCTTCCCTCCAGAGCCATTATCACTTACTTACATACTATATCGTAGTCTTTTTTGTTTACTTTATCTTCCTCCTTTAGAATGTAAGCTTCATGAGGGCAAACTTTCTGTCAGCTATACTTGCTTCTAAGTGCCAGACCCTGAAAAAATACCTGGCAAGAAACTCACTTAACATTTGTTGAATGAAAAATCATTGCATTCATTTGTACCCGTGGTCCAGCTCATCAATAGCAAAAGCACAAAGAAGTGTAAAAAAAAAAAAAAAAGATGGTAGTTATCAAAACCAAAGACAGACCAGGTTTACTTGGCTCTGTCTCTCAAGTTGGGTCTCCAGAGCTTTTGTGAATCTCGTTTTCCTCCTCAGTGAAATGGAAATACTTCCTTCTATGTCTACCTTTATCACAGCTCTGCTTGCCCCAGTGCTCGAGCTATAGATAATGACAATTCTCCAGCCAAGATTCTGAAGCAGCTCTGAATCTCAGAGGGGGGGTCTTCCCAGCAGATGGGATCTCTGTGAGAGGCTAGGAGTTGCTAGGCTGAGTACCTTCTGAGTGGCCCCTTCACACACGCTCAGTTTGCAGGACATGGCGTTAGTCACCATGAAGAGATGGATCTAAGGCCTGTGCCAACTCATCTCTTAAAATCCCACTTACCTGACTCACCTTCCTCGTTCTGCAGACTAAACCATGATCCTACGAATTCAGTTACTTGACAATTTCAACCCCAAAGGCCCCAGGATGCCACTGTGCTCCTGGGAGAGGTGGCTACCAGAGGGAGTCAGATGCCCTTCAGTTCAAGCTTTAGATTCTTCATTTCTCATCAGGATGACCCTGAACTTGTCACCCCTCTAGGCCTTTGTCATCTCTTTCCTTGGTTGTTAATAGAAGAATTGCCCAGATCTCAGGGTGATTGTGGAGATTAGCTAAAGTACTACAGGAAAATCTCTTACTGCAGTGTTAACTCAGAGAAAGCATTCAACAAACGTGAGGTCCCCTTTTTCTACTTTTGGGAAAGGCAAGCTATTCTTTCCCGCCCCCTTCCTCCACCACCTCCTGGTTGACTCTTGATCATTGATCCCGGCCTTGCTCCGTGCACAGTTCAGCGTGTCCCATTGAGCCCTGGGGTTGAGCCTGCTGGTCGCCCTTCTCGGGGGCCCACTCTGTACCCCACTGAGCTGTCATGAGATCCCATCAAACCTCTTGACGTGCTCCTGACACCTGAAGAACGTTGTGAGAAATAAGGACAGAGGGTGTGAGATCAGGTTGCAGACTTTTAAGTCCTGAACCAAAAGTGAGGGGCATCATTTTTAATGTGTTTACTCCTGCAGATAAAAGCAAAGAGAGAAGCCATTCCCAGGTAGCAGGGGGCCCCTGTGCAGTTATAATATGCCCTTTCTCGTATTTTACCTGATTCACAATGACTTAACCAGTTCAATACTAGTCTCTGCATTTTAAAATTGGGGCAACTGAGGCACAGATACTGTAATGCTTGGCTTACATGGTTAACCTGGAAGGAAGGAAAGTTCAAGTCCAAAGGGGCCTGACTCTATAGATCATATGTTCCGTGTCAGGATATGTTCATTCAGAATCACCACAAATCCATCACACAGATATTCTCCATCAGTGAGAAGTGATTCCTCTCTTTCTTTACTTCTTAGTGCGGACAGATAAAGAAACAAAAGTTAATGAGATGGAAACTCCTGGGACAAGATGCCATTTGTGCGTAAAATTATTCGTGTGCATAATCCCAACAATCCTGCCACACAATAAGTCATCCTAGAACCCTTGTTGAGGTTGAGGCACACTCTATATTTAACTTTTTAAATTATTTTTTCACAATTAAAAAATAGTAAGATTCTTTATAACATATTAAGGAAAAAACCAAACCACTCCTATTTTCACTATCTAGATATAATTACTGTTGATACTTTAGGGTATTTTCTTCTAGTTTGAATGATGTGCACTTTTAAATTACGAGCTATTAAAATTAAACATAGTTATTTGTAATACTGTCTATTTTCTTTTCATCTTAAAGGAGCAAATTTCATTCTGTAGAAAATTTGAAAAGTACAAAGAAAGATTAAGACACACAATGTGACTTTTAAAAAATAATAATCAAATATATAACTACTAATAACCAGAAATAGCTACTTTTGTTTATGTCTTTCATTTTTTAATGTATTTTAATGTGCTTGAAATAATGGCATGCATGCTGCTTTTAGGCATAAAAAACTCAGACATGTTCATAGTTCCTAAACGAAAGATGAAATAAAAACTGGCTTAATGACAGATAATATCAGTCAGTGGGTGGTATATTTCTTTTCAAAATCTCAGATTCTTCAAGTAAATTTTAAAGATGCAGAAAATCACTATTCAGCTCCTATGCTATTAAAAATGGTCATCTGTCACTCTCTGCAACTCTATTTTTATAGAGGTAAAATGGATTTTTTGTTGTTTATTAATCCTCTCAGGGGTGTTCTAAACATTTCAGTATTTTAGGAATAATTACCAAGTGCTTCAACAAAATGGCAGGAATTATTAAAAGGGCATCCATCATGGGTGTAGAGTCCTGCTCATAGAATTACCCGCTCATACATGTTCCTCAGCATCCTGAAGTGGCCCACCTGCAGCCACACTGGGAAACTCAGCCGCAGGCCGGCTAGATGGCAACACCCTGCAGAGCCTGGGCAAGGTTCCCGGGGCGTCTGTAGGTGCTCTGCATGAGCACCCAGCACGTGGGGCTCTTTCTCCCATACCCAACGTGCACGAGTCCATAAACCAAGAGGTAGAAATGCGAGTGGCACCCCCACTATCACGGCGAGGGACCCACAAGAAAAATGGGTGCTTCCTGTTCCTGGGACCTTAACTGCTGTTGACTTAGACATCTTCGTCCCAGAGGGAGGAATGCTTCCATCACGAGACGCAAAGGTGAGCCCATTGATCGATGAGGAAGCTGAGACTGCCACGCCACCGCTTTGTGCTCCTTGTCGGTATTTCACTATTGTTAATTTTCCAATATGGCGTTGAAGGAGAAGAGTAAATAGCACTCAAGGACTTTACTTCCTTCTCTGGAGAAAAAGTGAGTGCACTTTTTATTGTACTCAATATAGTTGCTTCATATTATGCAGAATTACAACCTTCTTATTGTTTTCATCTAGAAATTAAGCGTGGTTTAAGCAGATACACAGGAGGGCCAACTAGACAAGGGACAGAGTTGTAATGGTTACCTTTGTGTGTCAACTTGGGTGGGCCATAAAGTGCCCAAGTTAAACTTATCCCTGGGTGTGTCTGTGAGGGGATTTCCAGACAAGATTAGTATTTGAATGGGTAAACAGAGTAACGCAAATTGCTCTCCCCCGTGTGGATGGGCATCGCCAGCCTGTGGAGGGCGTGAAGAAACAAAAAGACAGAGGGAGGGGAACTGCCTCACTCTCTCCTTGACTCCTTGAGCTGGGACATGGGTCATCTCCTGACCTTGAATGGAACTTGCACCATGAGCCCTTCCATTTTTAGAACTATACCACAGGTGTCCCCCGGACTCTAGCTTGTAGATGACATGTTGTAGAACTTCTGAATCTCCATAATAGTATGATACCATTTCTCATATTAAATCACATATACGCACGCACACACATACATACATCTTATTGGTTCTCTGGAGAACCTTAATACAGTGCCCAATATTTTTTTCTACTTAAAACTTACAGATATAATTCCAGTAAAAGTTACTCGAGCATTCCATACCCCAGGAGTTCTATAATTTGTCTTTTATAGCATGATTTAATTTTCAGTAATTTCGGTTGTGTTCCTAACTGCTCCTTTATGCTAACTGTAAGACTCTTGCTGAATTTTTCGTTTTCAAGAAATTCTTCCTCATCGCACTTAGCTCCTTTTTATTATTATTTCTTTATGACATTGGTCGTGTTTTTAAGAGGCTATCATTTCTTGCATCTTATCTGAGGACGCCAAATACTTTTCTAATAAACTAAAATTTGTTTCCTGTGGTAGAGCTTCATCAGGATTTGTTTTATTCTCTGAGTTTTTTTGATAATCTTTAATAATCATTGCTCAAAATTTCTACATGTTATTGTTGTCTTTGTTGGAGCTCACATTTTTTATGTTTGATAGTTCCCTCATCCTTAAATAAAAGATGTGTCGAAGCCCAGTGTTTGCTGAAGACCTCAAGGATAAATACTCCATGAACCCACTTCCTTCTGGTCAATTCTTCTTTTCCAAGATATTCAGATCTACCAGTTGGATGGTCACAGGTCCTGCATAGGTTTCATATTCTAGCAGGTTATATTAACTCTGGCTCTAAAAGGCTGAAATTGAATTCTATTCAAGTTCTTTCTGGATTTCTAATGACAAACAATTGTTGAATATGAAAATAAGCATCACCTCCCCCATATGGACTGGGTAAGGATCTTCTTATTCCTCCCTGTAAACACCCACCCACCAAAAGTATAAAGATTTTATTTTTCACCTGAAGAGGCTGAGCATCTCTGCAATTAAAGCTCTCCTTGTGCCCTCCAGTCCCTTTTGTCCCTACAAAATGGCCATATTTGTCATAGTAAAATAAATAATGAGAAGGGAGAGAGACCAGAACTTGCCTTGTAAGTCGGAAGAACTACATAGGCTAAGGATGGCTATGAAGAACAGACAGGAGGTGGTACCCACGGGAGGAATCTGACGCTCTCAGACACACTAGAAATAGTCAGCGCCATTCTAAAATAAAAGTGGTGCAATTCAAATATGTACATACATACATACAAATAAAATCAATATTCCCAGCTTCACTTGAACTGTGGAAAGATTTGCAAACCTGTGCCTGTGTTCTTGCAAGGCCAATAATTGGCTGTCTTTCTATAAGGCACATCTTCCTCTGTTTGCCTCAGTCTCCTCCCTGGTCCACTTAGGCATTTTTGTTACCTTAGGTGTTTAAATTTTCAGCCCCTGGTATAAACTTGAGTTTCCCACTGTACTAGTTTCCAAGGGCTGCTGTGACAAATTACCACGAATCTGGTGGCTTAAAGCAACAGAAATTCATTCTCTTATAGCTGTGGAGATCCAAAGTTCAAAACCAAGCAGAACTGCGCTGCTTCTGAGGGCTCTCAAGGAGAACCTTTGCCCCTTCTTCTAGCTTCTGGTGACCCCTGGCACTCTCAACTATGGCCACATAACTCCAGTCTCTGCCTTAGTCTTCATTGGGCCACTTTTTCTCTGTGTGTCTCTTTGTGTCCTTTTCTGTCCCTTATAAGAACACTCTAATTGAATTTAGAACCTACCTGAATCTTTACCTTAATTGAAATAAGGTCTCATTCTGAGTTTCAAGTAGATATAAATTTCAGCCAGGAGATCCATTCAGAGATACTCAATCTGAAGAATAGACAACTAAACAAGAGGGTTCTTCCCACCTCTCCTGTAGAACAAGCCCCTGATAAATAGCACCCCCAAGCCCATGAAAGGCACTCTTCTTTTCAGTTCCATTGACCTTAAAGTTGGAAAAAATAAGCCTCCAAGATCCAAACTTGAGTTGATTGTCAATCCAAGTTTACAGCTATATTTTGAGTTTACATCTTCTTCTAAGCTTTCATCGGTATTTCACTGCACATTAGGCTGTGCCAGAGCTGTCAGCAGACACCATTTTAAACCAGCAGTTAGTGAATCAACTTTAAAAGCTGAAATTTTACAATATCACCTAATACAGGAAACTAAAGAACAACACAAACAAAGGAACTAAATAGAACAAAGAGCAGAACAGCAGTCAATAGGGGGGAGGGGGAGGGAGAGAAGGGGGATAAGTAAGGGAAGGGTTTAGTCAAAAAACGTGTATAAATGACTCATGAATACAGACAACGGGGAGGGATATGATTGCGGGAGAGGGGCGGGCTGGGTGGGGGAGAGAAATTGGTGGGAAAATGGGACAACTGTAATTGAAAAACCAAAAATAAAAAAATAAATTAAAAAAAAGAAAAAGTAAAAGCTGAAATTTTAAAAAATAAGGTAAGGACAAAGCTTTTTTTCCTGCAAGCACCCTCCTCGTTTCCTTGACACTTCTCCCTCTCCAACTCCTCCTCCCAAATGAATTAGTCACTTTAGTGACTTCAGAGTAATATGGGAAAGAATAACAGAGTTGCCACGTGAGTGTAGAGCAAAGGACTAAACAAGACTGTGTAAGACATTTAAAATTGCTGCTGAGATCTTTAAATTCTGAACCCTGAGCTTTCATTTGCTAATATTGATTAAGTAATGAAAACAATTCCATGTTAGGAAAATGTTAGTAATCAGGTCCACACCATAGTATTGTCATTGAGTTTTATATTTGGTGAAAAAAACTAATTACTGCATATTTATTATTTCATTATGGTTAATATACTGTACCATACCAAATGGGGAAGAATACAGTCCCTTACAAACAAGAAAAATGCTTACTCCTAGGGAGACTGAAGGAAAAAAGACATAGAAGAAAGAACAAGTACCTTAACATTTCCAAAACTCAGCTATGGAAACTGAGGTCTCAAGTGGCAAAAGGACTTATCCTAAGTCACCCAGCTAACTGGCAATAGAAGTGGAACTATAATCCTGGACTCCTGCTTTCCAGGTTACTGTTCACTGCAAAAATAACACAGTTAAATCATTTTAAGCAACTTGAGAATGTACCATTTTCTGTATGAATTTCATTCATTATACATTACTTTGTGGTTTCCAAATGCTTTTTTTTTATATTTGTTTTTATTTATTTATTTACTTATTTATATTTATTTGTAGAGAGAGGGGAAAGGAGAGAGGATGAGAAACATCACTGTGTGGTTGCCTCTCACACATCCCCAACCGGGGACCTGACGTGCAACCTAGTCATGTGGCACTGACTGGGAATCGAACCAGCCAAATGCTTTTACAAAGAACATTATGCATTTTGCTTCCCACAATAATCCTCTGATATAAGAAGAGTAGGTATGACTATTTCATGTTGTAGGTGGGGAAATGGAAGATCAAACTTTCCCACTTGACACATTCATTCATAGAACACTACTCACCTGTATTCCACTAGACCCCCCAAAGGCAAAAACGCTCAGAACTCTGAGGGTTGTGCAGTCTGGAGAGGAGATAGAATCAACTAGACAACACTGGTAAGCATAAAAAAAGAGGTGTGGCCAAGGTGCTAAGAAAGTAGAGAAGAAGCAAGTAATGAAGTGTTAAGAAAGTAGAGAAGAATTTAGAAGAGAATTACTGTTTGAACTGGGCAAAAGGCACCAGGTAGGGCATGGTACAGTTCTAGGCATGGCTTCTAGGAAGGGTGTAGGACCACAGAGAGACTGCGATCAGGCTCTGAAGGACCTTCTAATCTAGGGTGAAGCATTTGAACTTCATCTGCCAGAGAAGCAGGCTAATAAAGGTTTTCAAAACAAGTGTGACATGATCAGATTTGTGTTCTAGAAAAATATGTCTATTCAAATACCGCCCACTGACCCCACCCTAGGCTCAGACAGGCAACAGAAAAGACGGGTATAAAACAACAGCAAAGGGAAGAGATCCTGATAAACCAAAGAGACATCTGATGCCCAAGCTCAAAGGAATGGCCACTACTTACCTCCACCCAGCCGGTGTTCAGTGTGGATCAGTGGAAGCAGATTGTTCAAATTTCTAAGAGAAACTGGAAATGTGGACTTTTAGGTAAAATTATTTGATTTTTCAATTTGTACATCTTATTCCAAAAGGCATTTCGGACAGAAAAGAAAAATGAAATGTGTGGGCAGCCTGCTTCTGACCAATAAGCCATCATTCCGTCATCTGACCTGTGTACAGTATGAGAGTCTGGAGGCAAGGAAAGCAATTAGGAATCTACTTCAGAGGGAGGGACCTGAGGTAGGGCCAGCAAGGAATGAAAAGAAGGGAGATGCCTGGCCATCGGAATCTAGAATCTAGAATCTGGAAGAAAGCCAGCAGGCTTAGCAGGAGCAATCTGACCGGACGTTTGGACTCTGGTGTGTGATTTAGTCTTGGTGTCACCATTATGATTACAGATTTAGGTTTTACTTTTTGGCTGTTGTTCTTAACATAGAAGGAAGAAATAAAGAGTGGGTTCTGAAAAACAAGTTGTCAGTACCATCCCAGATCGACTTCTCCTGAGCCCTCCATTTTGAAAATGGTGCACGTCCGCTCCAGTGTGAAGTCAGAGCGAAGCAGAGAAGAAAGGCTAGAGTTCTCCTTGTGCCTTTGCCCCCGCCTCTGAGGAATTCCGTTAATATTCTCCGCCATAAAAAAAGGAAATGGTTGGTCTCCTTTGCCTAACTACACTGTCTCTCTGATTTAAGTACTTTTCACCTGTGAATGTCCTTGGTTACTCCTGAACTGTATTCAGGCCCATAAAAGGCACTAAATTAAAGACCTCTCTGGCTCTATGTTTTAGTGATTCTGAAAAGTGCCATAAGATTTCTCCTCCCTTCAGAGAGCCGGTGAAGTTCACCTTAAATGTCACCTCCTCTTTGCCAGGAGCCCTAAAATCCCACCCCTTTAAGACTCAGCTCAGGTGATCTCTCCTCCCCCCACCAGCATGCCCTGCAGCCCCGGGTTGGGTCAGTGCACCTTAACTGTGTCAGTCATCATTCTCTGTCACCAGCGAAGTCGCTTCCTTTCTTGAAAACATGAAGTCATGCTCCATGTGGCAGCCAGAGTGGTCTTCTTAAAATACAAGTCAGATCAGACTACTGCCCGACTTCAACTTCCCACGTGCTTTCTTTTGCGGTTAGAATAAAATGTACACTCCTGAAAATGATTTCTGAAACCCTGGATTATCTGATCCTGCCTGCACCTTCTGCCACTCTCTCTTTTTCTGATTCCGTTCAGTCACACTGGCCTTCTCTGGAACTCTTGGATGCCACCACAGTGCCTTGGCACGTGCTGTTCCCTCTACTTACAATGCTTCCCCTAAGTCTCTTCGCACAGCTGGATCTTTCCTGTCCTTCTTGTCTTAGATTTAATGTCGTCTCCCCGGAGAGACCGTCTCTCCCTGATCATCTAAATGCTCACTTTCCCACATTACTCTCTCTCAGCAACTGGACACTTACTTCGCAGCTGTGGTCACTAATAATCTCCTTGCAGACCTTCAAATGCTGGAGTACAATTGTCTAAGGGCCTCAGCTGTTGGTGTCTGAAATCAAACCATAGCGTGCTCTGAGGCCACACTTCCCCTGGGGTGCTTCAAGCCAATGGCTGAACAGGGCAGGGACCTGAGGCAGTGTATTCATGAAACACATGGAATCTCCAACCAGTGGCTCTGGCTTGGGGACCCACCATCAGCTTTGCTTAAACTTTCTTAGACTGTGTGGCAATCAGACTGTTTCTATTTGACCTTCCTTCCTTTCTTCCTTCTTTCCCTCTTCCTCCACGGAGTCAGGCCAGCATCGCAGTTCGATGGCTCCATCAGTCCTCTCCAGCACATTCCCCATGATCCCCTGCAAGTCTGCGCCTCACTTCTGCTTCTCCCAGAACCCAGACTAATGCAAAAGTTCTTCAGTGCATCTTTGTCTACATTAGTTAGCGGGTCTGCTGGTTGGTTGGATAGTTATTTTGTCAGTTGGTTAGTTATTTTAGTTAGATTCAATGAAGCATCATCTCCTTGAAGAAATGACGCTCGTTAGTCTCACTCGCTGCCACATCTGCAGCACTAGCACTGTCCTGGGACAAGTAGGTCCTCATTAATATCTGTCTAATTTTGTGCACAGATCTATCAACACACCGACATATTACATTGGGAATATCTGCATGCCCACCTTCATCTCTCACTAGACTGTAGAGTTTCTTGATATTATTCTATTTACAGGGTTTGAGCTCAGTGTATTACTCAGAGCCTGAGCACAGTAGCAGCTCAATCACTGTTTGTTGAATTGAGACAACCCTCCCCCCTTCCTCACACACCCCCTCAACCCGGTAACCCCACAGCTCAGGCAGCACATGTCGACTTCTTCTCTGTCTTCCTAACACAATTTGCTTCACCCCAAGCAGTTCATCCTCCTGTGTCTTGTGTCTTGGTGAATGTTCCAACGATTACCCGTTTTCCATGAACTCTTCTTTAACGCTGGCCTTCCACCTCTCCTTCGCATCGCGGGCGACCCAAACAATCACCAGGTCCCATTCTTTTCATCTCCTGTGTATCTGCTCATTTAATAAACTGCCCTACATATCCACTGATACCACCTGGGTCGAGGTCCCCATTATCTCTTCCCTGGACCGATATAAAACACCGCCTCACTAGGTCCCTCTTCTTCCACACTTTAATCCCTCCCATACAGCCCTTACCCAACAATAAGAAAGTTCTCTACAAAGCAAATCGGATCAGGCCAATCCCTGCTTACAGCCTTTTCCAAGTCTCAGTAGTTTGTCAAAGAGGGCTTCTGGGTCCTACCGTTCAGAGTCCCTCTCCCCTGTCTAGCTTCCCCCCTCTGTACACACATGTCACCCAATCTTCTAGCCGCACAGAGCCGTTTGCTGAGCCCCAAACCATCTCCCTCTTTCTTGGAGACCTGTGCTCCTCTAAATCACCCCCACTTCCACTAAGCTAATTTCTGCATAGTTCACTTCTTCCAAGAAGTCTTCTGCAGACAAGCCCAGTCTGAATAAGGTGATTTTACTTTGAGATCTTGTAGGAACCCTAACTACTCCCGTACTGGTACCGTTTCAGTCAACTCGAGCTGCTATAACAAAGATACCATAGGCTGGGTGGCTTAAACATTTATTTCTCATAGTTCTATAGGCTGAAAAGTTCAAGATCAAAGCTCAGGTAGATTTGGGGTCTGCTGCAATCTGTTTCCTGGCTCATGGACAGTGGTCTTCTGGCTGTGTCCTCACATGGCAGACAGAGAGAACTGGAGAGCTCCCTGGGGTCTCTTTCCTAAGGGCACTAATCCCACTCCTAATGGCTCCGCTCTTATGACCTAATTCCCTTCCAAATGTCCCACCTCTTACACCATCACATTAGGAGTTAGGATTTCAGCAGATGAACTAGAAAGGGGACACAAATTCAGTCCATAACAGTATTTTATTACACGGGCTTGTTTAATCGTCCATGCCCTAACTGAACTGTGTGGTCCTTGTTTCTAAAAGAAAGATTTGACAAAGTTACTACATTTCATCAAATACTTTAGATTCCCTCATTGCCTCTAGCTGTGGACATACCCAGCCACTCTCTAGTCTTATCTCTTCATACCTCCGCCCACAAAGCATTTACCTTCCCAGCACTAGACACAGCTTCACTCAGAAATCTTTGCATGTATTATTTTTCTTGCCTGGACTACCTTTTCTCATTTCCTTTCTGGGCATTTAGTCCCCCTCCTTCAATACCCATCTTGAATATTCTCTCTCCCATAAAGTCTTTCTGATCCTTCTCTCCTCTTAGATTTGACTGTGGCCTCATGTCATCTGTACAAATTTCTGTTACTTATTTCATGGCAGTTCTTGGTTTCTAATTCTAATTCGTTGTCTGCCACTGGACTACAAAATTTCAAGGGTAGTGTCAAGATCTTCTCAGCTTTCTTTTCCCAGAAGGTGTTTACATACAAAGAAGGTGTTTAATATATATGCATTGAATGAACAAATGAATGAATGACGACTCCATCTATTTTTTTAGGGTTTGACTATTTTTACCTCTGCATAGATCCTGTCTCCTGTGAACTACAACAAAGCACATTTCCTTGTATTCTAAGCTCTACATGCATAGTTATACAACCTTTCTTAATAGGATCTAAGCATCTAAAAAGCAGGGACAGGTCCTTACAGTCTCTTTATTTCTCTTTCTATGCCTTGAACGTAGAAGAGCTCAATATACTTTTACTGATTAATTGCTATGGCTCCAGCAACTATTCTTTTTTGATTCAGCAACTCACTAAGAAAAAAAAAAATTTAAGTTTTCTCAGAAGCTAAAATCACAAAATGTTCTTTTCTAAAAATAGCATGTCCCCGAAATACTCGAGGCAGAAGCCATGTGTTTTCCCCTTTTCCATTAACGAGAGAAAGATGCAAGTCTCTCCATTTTCATCTTGTCTGCATCGTGTCTGTGTTGCCTGGAGATGTGTGGCTGTTGTTTCAAGAAAGATCAAGTGACAACGGGAGATGGATGGCCTCCTTGATTAAAAAGTGGCACTCAGATATATCCGCTTCCTCACATTCAAGAAGGAGAGAGTTATTTCACAGCTAGTGCCTGCTTCAGAAGCACAAATAGTTAGGAGCAGCTGAGGCTGGCCAAACCCATTCAGATTCATTCCCACAGGACCTTTAACACATAGACATGCAGAGCAGAATCACAAGGGCTTTGGATTTGCCATTGGTGGACTCTTGATGGACTTGAGATTAGCCTCTGAGAAACAATTAAAGCATTGGCATGGCAACGGTGGACCAGTCTGAACTCAGATCCCAGCTCTTACCCTGGGAAAGTCACTTAGCCTCGCTGAGCTTCAGTTGCATTATCTGGAGAATGGAGGTTAATAATAACACATCTAGAGCTGCTGATCTGATGGAATGAGATAATACAGTGCTCGTTAATGGTGGCCATCATCATGAAGTAGCCAGACCGATGCCTGTCATAACAACCGTCAACAGTTAGACATTTACTATGTGCTCTGTACCATGCCATTGTTTTTATATCTTATGCTTTACTTATAAATCTCATATTATCTCATTAAGCAGGTACTATCCCCATTTTATAGTTGAGAAAAACTAGATTGCTTGGAAGCTAAGCGATTTCCCCAATATTGCACACTGCAGCGTCTGCATCAGAACGAGCTGGCCCCTCTCCAATTGTCCTAGGCCTCTGTTTTTCAGAAGGACTGAGAGGGGTCAGGACCTCAGATGCCACCCAACTCCTGCAATACCCAGAGCGGTTTGTGACAAAAGGGCGGGCTGGCCCAGTGGAGTCTTATTGATACCCCTAATTTAAGCTTTTGGCCCACGTTTCTTCTGCACCGAACCCAAATTTTAATCTCTTTAGCTCAAAAGCATTGGTCCCCAGCTCTTCCCCCTCCAAGGGAGACCAGCAGAAACTCCTCCCCGACCATCACCACCAACTACAAGAGAACCGGCCTCAGCTCTCCTCCCCCTACCCATTTTCCCACAGAAAACTCCTGACCATAGATTCCAGGGACAGAAGTGCCCGCCAAGCACTAGATAGACTGCTAGTTCCCCCCTGCCTCAAAAATCATGTAGCCCTTCCTTTCCCCCACCAGCTAAGTACTCCCATCCACCCAGCCCAGTGGCTTGTTTGTGTGTGTTCGTCATCCAATCCTCCAGGGCGTCTTCCTTGGGCAGTAGTTGTGGGAGATGGAAACGGGCCCTGAGCTCCCTCTGGAGGTTGCAATCATGCGACCAACACATAGAACCCTGGCCTTGCCTTGATAGAGCTGCAGGAGGAACAGCCAGGGACGTCACGTTAATCTGTGTGTGCCGAGAGAGCCCTAAAGGGATGGGTACAAACCAGCACACGCTCCCCTGGAAAAGCACACCAGGGCCAAAGTGGCAGTCCCACGGCTCCCTCCAAGTGAGCAGATACGGAGACATCTGGTCTCTCCAATGGGAAGACAGGTGTCTTTGGCCCCTGAAGCTTGCTGAGTCTCAGCTGAAAAATAGGAAGAAACAGATGGGCCGGCCATCCCCCAGATGCTGACCTCTGAGGCCCTACTTGGTCCCGAGACACAGAACAGAAGAGAGAGGGGTGTTTCTTCCTGGCGCCAAATGCTGACCCGTGAAAGGCAGCCAAGGTGGGCAGCCTGCGTGGTGCAAAGCACTAGAGGTTGGCAGAGGCTGCCTGCCACAGACAAACACAGAACCAGCCACAGGACACAGGGGCTGGTGTCTGGGGAATCACTGGATTCACTTTCTACCCGTGTGCCCAGCCCATGCCTGAGAGCTATTCAGTACATGGTAAACAGATTTTGGAATAATGTTGAATGACAACACACCAAATAGCTCTCTAGGGTCCACCAAAATAAGGGCTCCTTCTTCTATCCAGTACTGAGTACATCTATTGTGGGTAGAATTGTGTCCCCCAAAAGAGAGATGTTTTATTCTTAACTCCCGGTACTCATGAATGTGACCTCATTTGGAAAGAGGGTCTTTGTAGACACAATCAAGGTAAGAGGAGCTCATCCTAGATTAAGGTGAGCCTCAGTGCAATGACAGGTGTTCCAATATAAAAAGGAAATTTTGGACACAAACACACAGCGATGCAAGGGAGATGACAGAGGTAAAGATAGAAGTGATGTGTCTGTAAGCCAAGGGACACCAAGGATTCCTGGCAGCCACTAGAATCCAGGAGAGAGGCAGAGAAGGACCTGTCCCCAGAGTCTCCAGAGGGAGCATGATCCTGCTGACGCCTGGACATCAGACTCCTAGCTGAAGTCCGTTATTGTGAGGGAGTGAATTTCTATTGTTTTAAGTCACCCAGCTTACGGTAATTTAATACGGCAGCCCTAGCAAACTGATGGAGCATTTGACTCTTCAGCAAAGTGCAATAAAAATATGAGGAACCTTTGATTCCCTTCCAAAAGAGCCAAACAACACCCAGTTATTATTTTCATTGCTGCCAGTTCTCTGCCTGAAGATAAAGGCTTTTCAGTCATGCAAACAACTCCGGGCCTTGGAATTCAAGGACACAACCGAGCGATTGCTGGACAGGCCCTGCGGGCCCCCCAGGGCTTCCTGAAATAAACGAAAGGCGAGAGCCACGGAAGATGAGACATCATGGGCACACCTCAACTCCCGCATGTGGAATACTGAGCAGTAACTTTCTCCAAAAGCTCTTTGTAAAAGTATATTTTGAAAAAGTAGACATATTTCCCAATAGGACAGGGCTTTTCAGACATTCCGTGCTTGCTTACCTAGTGCAGAAACAGCTTATTCTCTGCTCAGGGACAATAAATAATCACCATGATCTGCTAACCTTTTCTGCTTCCCTGGAGAAAGGAAAATCATCACATGGAAGTAGCAGATGGTCCCAACACCCCTTCTCCTAAAAAAAGCGGGGCTTGTTCTCACAGTTCTTCCTTCCAAGGACCCTGCCCCACTCAACGAGAAGCTTCACATGAGAACGGCAGCTCCTTTTTTGTCTTTAAATCCAGGAAACCCAGCACCAGGTAGGGGATCCTACAGGTTTGCTGGGGAAAAGAAGTCTGGGGATGGGAAGGCTGGAGATGGAAAGGGTCCTCCCACTCAGTGGGCTCTGCAGCCTCAAAGGTCCATCGTCTTCCTACCAACTCTATAAACACGAGAAGAGAACACTGTATCGGAATATTCTTTATCAGTTAACATTGCTTCTGAGTGACATCCTCTGTAAAACCTCATCCAAACAATGGATGGGCTTCAGTGAAGCTAGGACCACAGATTTAAAATGTTTTCCCATTGAAGGAGCCAAGTTCAGATGAACACCGAGCATTGTTCAAATCTACCTGGTTCCAGAACAGTTGCTGCTAATCAGCCTGAGTCCTTGTCATCTTTCTGCTGGCCCTGACCTTGGGCCTCTGTATTTGCTGACTCTGTAAACAGCCTGATATGTTTTCTTCCCAACAGGGCTCCTGGAAAGCCCCCATTTGGCCCCAGCTCCAAAATTCCCTCTGGTCAGCTCTCCTGACATTCATCCAGCTGCGTATGATAACTGCTGAGTGGGATGGCTTCCCCACCCCCAGCCTGATTCTGGAAACCGGAGTCTCACCCTGACTGAATGGAGAAGGAATCCTGACAAATGCCTGCGGGTTCCCCCAAGGTCCCCTTGGATGTAGTCTCTGGCCGGCCATGCAGTGATACTCGGGGTTGTTCAGAAACAAGGTCTCCCTTCACTGCACCATTTAGGTTTTCAAAGGCATACGAGCCTTCAAGAGAACTAATAGAGCCAGACATTAGAGAAATGTTTGATATTATCTGGGCTAAATTTGGTGATGGTTAGAAAACAAATTTTTTTAAAAGACAACTAAAATGAAAAGGGAAAGCATGAAGAGTATGGGGGGGGGGATGTAGGAGCAACTGCCTTTGCAGGTCAGCCTTAGGAAAGAGCTCGGCAGCGCATTCCTACCTACTGGGAAGCGGGAAGTTCATAAACCAGTAGGAAGGGGACAGGTGGTGGCAGGTCCAAATATCCTAAAGATTCTCATGGAAAGTTAGCAAAGACACACACACGCACGCACGCGGGTGCACAGAGTTTTTCCTGGCTCAAGCCTTGGGTTCCCTGGATCTCTGGGGTCTGGAAGGGAACAGCCAGCCTCAGGACTTGGACTGAAGGTGTATCTGAGGTTAGTGGTGGGAACCGGAGCAAATACAGCTGGGACTGGTGAGGACAGTCTGGGAGGACCAGTGAGAGGGTCGCTGGGGTTCCCCAACAGCACACGCTACACTCTCACCAAGTTCCCAGGAGGCTCCTGATGTGGAAGGCCATTTCCTGAACTAACTGAATTCACCTGCAGAATGAGTTGCTAACAACAACGTTTCTGTGTACTGAGAGGACACAGAAGGGTTCCATGAGATGGTAGTTGTTAAGAAGCCTTAAAAAGTACACATTCTAAACGAGTAAGAAGCATTATAATATTCTCATGAATAATTCACCCTCACTTATGGAAGGCACAAAGCTTGCTTATGCAAGAAAACATGGCATTGAAAACTTGAGGTGAGGGCTAGGTTAGCCGGGGTGCTTGCAGAGTGAATCACCTCACGATCAGGTGCCCCTGGTATACAATTTCAGATGGTATTGTATTTGATGACATCAGTGGAATTGTCCCTGAATGGGGGACTTGTAAGAAGAGCGTGTAGTGAAAGCTGAGTCACAATGCGGTCAATTGAAGAGCCCTCAATAGAAAGCCCGGAAAATTGGATTCTCCTGTCAGGTATGGCAACGCATGGGCCTGTGTCATCAGCCATCGATGGGACTATCTGTAGAGTTTTAAATAAAAGTGCCGTCTCTTAGCCTTTCCCATTGGTAATACGTTGTAAGTAGTTGCACATGTGTGCGCTGGGCTGTAATGCTTAAGGGGGCTCGTCTCATTCATCACTTTACGCCCAGTCCTTGGCCGGGCGCCTCACCTGCAACCGGTGCCTGGGAAGCACACCCTGCTGCGTGAATGATGCTCAGAGCTGCGGTCCTCCACCCTGGCTGCCCACCCCAGTCCCTCAAAAAGCTACAAAAATCCTGACGCCTGGCCCCATCTCCAGCAGCTCCGATTCAGTTGATAAAAAGTAAGACCCTGGCATGAAGAGTCTTTGAAGTTTGTTACGTTTATCGGGGTGACATTGATTAATACGATTATATAAGTTTCAAGTGTAAAATCCTATCATCGTCTGTGTATTGCGTTGTGTCGCCTTCCGCAACCGTATAGTTGGACCCCTTACCCTCTTGGTTCTCCCTGCCTCCCCCTCCCCCTCTGTCAGTCGCCACACTGTTATCTATGTCTCTGAGTTCTTGTGAAACACTGCCACTTGCAATAACATGGATGAGTCTTCAGTATATCATGCTAAGCAAAATAACTCAGGTGGAAAAAGTCAAGAACCGCGTGATTTTTATCATATATGGAAAATAAAACAGGAAGACAGACAAAGACACGTGAAACGGTGTCTAAAAATTCCCCCGGGACTCTTATAGACAGCAGAAGCAGAGGACCACTTCAGGGTGTCAAAGGTCAGCCCAGCCAGTGATTTGCAAACTTCATCTTTTAGAGTCAAACCATTTTTCAACCACAACAGCATCTCAGGTTGAAACCTACTTCAGGGAGGAGATGCAACAGTCTCCCTGGGGGAGCTGGGGAAGGCGGGCCAGGGGCGTTCTCTCCGGCGGCTCCGCTGCAAGGTGATTCACAAGGCCCGCCTGCCCGTAAGGACACACCTTGCTGGGATTAGGAACACCCTGTCCTGAATTCTAAAAAGCGTCTTCCCGCCGCACAGCGCTGCCGGTCTCTCTGCTCCGCGTGGAACGCAATGCAATCCTCGGCCTGAAACTTGGCCTCAGACAAACTGCAACTGGTTTTCCATTAGAGCCCATATCCAGCGCTCTTAACTCTCAGGGAAAGTCAGTTGCAGGCTTTGCAGAATAGAGAAAATAACACCTAAAATATATAAATAATTCAAGGCTGCGTTTATTCATGATGCTGTGCTTTCTCCAGGCAGTGGTTCGTATAATCTCCCCTACACTGCCGGCTGGGCTGCCTCCGTAGCATTTATTACTGCAGACAACCGTTAGAGGCTGTGCTGATTTATGCATCTACATTCTGCTACGGGGGAAAGTTTATAGCACACTGCGGTTCCTGCTGCTGCCATCAGAAGAGAAAAAAGAAAAAGACTGGAGGAAAGAATGGGGAACAGTCATTTGGCCAGTCTAAGGGGAACACGAGAAATGAGCCGATGTAATTTGATGAAATATTTAATTAGTTATCTGGTACATGTGCTCACACATATGCACATACGTACCTAAGACAGAACAATGTTTATCCAACATCTCCTAAGTGCCAGCTTACTCTTTTGGGTGACTGGGATACATTTCAGAATGCACTAGACACAATCCTGCTCTCATAGAATATTCTTGTTCTTACCGACATGCTTCTGCAGAAAATGAGGCTACCACCATCTTCGCCCCACCCTCCCCAACAATGCTCACTGCAGGGTGGACACTTGGCAGCTCCATGTCTGTTGAATGAAGGGGTGAATCCGAGATGAGGAATAAAACAATGCTCCCAGCTGAGGTCACTTTTCACTCCTCTCTCTTCACAGTAATGCAAAATAAGAAAAGCCACATAAGACCTCACACAACCCCAGGACATGACCTGGATGGCTCTGCGCATCCTGGCGTGGCTCGCTCACACAGCTGAGAGATGGCTGGGTGCCCCCTGACCAGTCAGCCCCTGCGGGGACCAAAGGGTGACTCAACTCGGCTCCATGTGCCTCTCATCCTCCAGCAAGCAACAGCACGTCCTTATGGTCACTGCAGAAGAATGACAAGTAAGTAGAAACACACAGGCCCTTTGGAGATGTAGGGTTGGAACTGAGAAACCATTACTTCCAGTGGATTTCATCGGCTGAAGGAAATCAGAAGGTGAGCCAGACTCAAGCAGTACAAGATTCTGTCTTTAGTGAGAGGATCTACAAAGTCACAAACTACAACGCTAAAAGAGGGGAAGCATCGAAGCCACCATGGCGATATTTCACAAGTACCCAGAAAATTTGCAAAAATATATGACTGGAGCCAACCTCTTAAGTGAAGGGTACAGTCCTTTCCAGGAGCAACCAGACACATTCCCACCCAGGCTCCACACAGGCTCCCTGGTATGTTTAGGAAGAAAGGATGCGTGTGTCTGAAATTGTTCAGTGTGTCTTAAGTGTCCTCCTGCCCTTGTCCCTGATCCTCCCCTGGGCCGCACCTGGGGTTGGCACCTGCCTCTGGTCCCCTCTCCTATCTATCGCTAGTTCTTTTCTCTCACTTTTTTTTTTTTTTAGGAGTTCAAATATTTTTTATTTTATTTATTTTTATTTATTTATTTTATTTTTTGGTTTTTCAATTACAGTTGTCCCATTTTTCCCCCATTGCTCCCTCCTCCCAGCCCATCCCTTCTCCCACAATCATATCCCTCCCCGTTGTCCGTGTCCGTGAGTCATTCATACGCGTTCCTTGACTAGACCCTTCCCTTACTTATCCCCCTTCTCTCCCTCCCCCCTCCCCCCTATTGACTGCTATTCTGCTCCTTGTCCTATTTAGTTCATTTGTTTGTGTTGTTCTTTAGTTTCCTGTATTAGGTGATATCATATGGTGTTTGTCTTTCACTGTCTGGCTTATTTCACTTAGCCTAATTCTCTCTAGTTCCATCCATGTTGTTGCAAATGGCAGGAGTTCCTTCTTTCTTTCTGCTACATAGTATTCCATTGTGTAACTGTACCACAGTTTTTTGATCCACTCATCTACAGATGGGCACTTAGGCTGTTTCCAACACTTGGCTATTGTAAACAGGGCTGCTATGAACATAGGGGTGCATAAGTTCTTCTGAATTAGGGTTTTAGGATTTTTGGGGTATAATCCTAGCAGTGGAATTGCTGGTTCAAAAGGCAGTTCCATTTTTAGTTTTTGGAGGTAATTCCATACTGTTTTCCATAGTGGCTGCACCAGTCTGCATTCCCACCAACAGTGCAGTAGGGTTCACGTTTCTCCACATCCTCGCCAGCACTTGTTGTTTGTTGATTTGTTGATGATGGCCATTCTGACAGGTGTAAAGTGGTATCTCATTGTGGTTTTTACTTGCATCTCTCACTTCTTAACCCATCACCTGAGGAGACAGGATGTGCTTACATTAAATAATGAGACAGAATTTTAACTATAACACATTGAGAACTTACCATGCCTAAGGCCATGTGCTAAAGGATTCTGCACGTTACTTCTTTTAATGCTTACAATGCTCCTATGAGCTGGTTACCATTATTCCTCATTTTATCATCATGCTCATCAACTGAAAAAAAGGAATACTCAAAAAGATAAAGTCATTTGCCCAAGGTTTTACAGCTAGGAAGTAATCAAGTTCAGACAAACCTAGTTTGTCTGAATCAGAGCCCACGTCCCTAACCACTATGCAATCTTCGCCCTTCCTTGAACCCAGAGGGTCTCCTTTACTAAAACTGTGACATCCACCTTGGTAAAGAGTTACCATTTTGGCAAAGCAAAAATACGGCACTCTTCTTCCCTGTCCCTTCTTATCAGACGGTGGGATGGAAGGAGCCAAGCTCACATAACATCTCGGAATCATTTCCCCTAGGAAAAAGAGTTGGGAGACGTGAGGGACAGGTTCTTATACTTTCCATTCGGTTTCATTTCCACCAGCTCCCACCAGAACAGACCAGGCAGAGTGACTGCAAATGAGGCCATGATTCAGTCCTTCTTCGGGCCAGTTGGAATGAACATAATGCGGGGTGTGATTGCTCAGCCACACAAGCACCAATAATTCTTTGGGCAATTTCCTACTGCTGGTTGGGAAGGAGGCTGAGTCTGCACCAGAAGGAAAGTGTGAGAATCCCATCTACACTATTTCAAAAGCATTGAATTGTTACAGAAACACCTGATGTAAATAAGTGGGAGAGTGTGACTAGGGGAACACATGGCCGCTCACCCCAACATCGCGCTGTGGGAGGGCACTGAGTTCTTCATTCGTGGACTGTCGGTCCAACCCCCACCCTCTGCAGGGTGTGTTCAGCCTCCCTTCTCACTGCCACTTGACATTGACACCCTAAGAACAATGGAAAAATGGAAACCCACCACTTGGTCCATGGGTTTCCAGGCTTGTGACAGTTCCAATGTAGAACCCTAGTGAAAGCTGGATTTGGGACCATGTCCTAGGTTCGGAGCCCTGAGAGGAGCACGCACAGGGACACTGGAGAAGAAGGGGACACATAGCTGGTCAACAAGACTCTTGGTGCATTTAGCCAGCCAGCCGCATAGGTGAGAATGAGGGGCTGCTTAACTCCTCTGCTCAAAGGAGAATTCGGTGGGCACCAATTTGCACTTGGGAGAAAGGATCGAATAGGGGGCAGTCACCGCATTAAAGAAAAAGGTGGAATAGGGACTACTGTGCCCAAACACAAGGGAGCATGAGGTAGGAACCTTGTCTCTAAGGCACAGTGACCTCCTCTGCTAGCAAACACGACCTGAGTGCTAAGCTTGGCCCAATCGCCCTGGCCCCTCCTCTTCCCTAAGGAAAGAATGAGCGAGGGATAAGGGACTCTCACTCCTTAGCTTCCCCACGTGGGGAATGTGGACAGAAGTCCCCTAATCTCTGAAAAGGTACTATAATACGGAGAAATAGACGCCAGCTTGCCTTTTCTCAGTGACACCAGGTGGATGGTGGCTAACTCTGTGACTCGTTGAAAAAACTGCAGGGAGTGTGAGCATGTGGGCAGAGAAAAGCTAAAAGGATTGCGGGGCAGCTCATTCGCTGCAGCCTTTCCCTCCTGGGAACCGACCTGTCTCTTGGCACAGCTGAGACATGAAGGGCAGAGGTGGGTCCATGGGAGAATGAACGCAGAGGCATCATCAGAGGAGCAGGTGCTAAATGTTCCCTAATCGGAGCTAAAGCCAAGTGGGAGGTAGAGAACCAGGAAAAGGAGGGAGGGGACCACCGAAGAGGACCAAAGGGAGGTGGCAGGAACTCGTTCTGGACATGGCTGTCTTCCCTCGCACGTGGACTGCGCTCTCCCTCAGAGGGTTCAGGCCGGGGTAGGGTGAATGCTCTCCAAGGGAGGCTTACTGACCTCCTCATTTTGGTTTCTTTGTTCTGCAGAGGCATGTACGACCACATTAGTATGCTCAGCAAAGGGCCTCCTTTTGTTGTGGCAGGTGCTGCAGGAATTCAGAGCAGCTGATGCTTCATCAAATCATGAGCCTGCAGAGCACCCCAGGAGGTCCAAAAGCCCAGGACCCTGCCCCGTGCATCTGGCCCATCTGTTGAAAGATGTGGCAGCTTAGAACTATTTTTTAGATTATGTTTATTGTACTTCCTCTTATTTCAAGACTGATACACTTTCATCAGAGAAAATGTGGAGCATGCAGTAAAGCCCAGAAAAGAAAACAACAATAAAGCCTCGTCTTAATCACCACCCCGTGAGAGCTGCTGCGAGCATTTCGGTGGAGAACCTACTCCTCTCCCTCAATCCCTCACCTGCGGGGTGTGCGTACGTGTGTGTTTATGTGTGCCTTTGTGCGTGTGTTTTGTAAATATATCAAAAGTAAGCAAACTTCTTCTATGACTCCATCATTAGCAAATAAAAATGTGAACGGAGGTATTAAGTGCCACCCACTCTAACTAGATAGAGCTAAACCCCATTCTCAAACCTTCCTAATAAGTGGATAAGCTGGCACTGCTGCCTTCACCCAGTGCCCAGCACCGCCAGTGCCTCCCGTGCCGTCTATGAAAGGAGATGAGGAGAAGGGCAAGGGGCCAGCTTTGATTCCTACATGGGGGTGCTGGGCTACAGCACATACCAGGGCTAGACAGGGGTTCTATGGAAGACAGAAAGTGCTGTGCAAAAAATAACCCATAAATGCTGGGAACACTTGCAGGAAGGAACTATTGACACCGCATTCCCTGAATGGCCACCTGATGAGACAGCAGCCTTGTTGATCTGTTCTGTTCCCACCTAAGCAGGGAACCAGAGCTTTAGAGAGAGCGCAGGGCAGGGAAGGGGTGTCTGTGGAGCGACCTGTTCCTTCAGGTGTCATGGCAAAGGTGCATCAACTTTCTAGAGGTCAAGGGGACACTAAAGAAGACAGCCTTGACCTATCTTTCTCACCCTCCACCTAAGAGGGTGGGTGGCCAAAGAGGAGGCCCTGAAAAGCAGGAGGGCTTGGGTGAGCTCCCAAGGGGGATCTGAAGTTTTCAACCACAGTTAGATCTCCTGCACTTGGAAGGTCCCTTAAGAGGAACTTCAGAAAGTTGACAAGGCAGCCACCAGGAAAGAAGCCTGGAGAGGAGATTATGCCATGGAGACGGCCCTGAGGTCCCTCGGTGAGAATCAAAGAGACAATGACAACTAACAGAGGGAACCCCAGCAGCAGCCAGCTCCGTAAGCAGTGTTGGTCCTTGCCCTCTTCCTCCTCCTCTCCCTGACACACCAGGGGCCCTGTCACCTACCTGAGGGAGCAGAGAGGACCGTGACCAGACAAACAAAGGGCAAGGAAGAATAATGAGCAGACTAGGTTCCTCCCACTCATATGTCCCAAGCAAGCCTGGAGAGCACTGGAGGGGAGAGACTGAGGTCCGTCTTTTAAACTGGAAGAACTTGTTACAATTAAAGCAAATAGGAAGTTTGCAACATCTAACGCAGCCTCACTGGGAACAGTCATTTTTAAATGACTATTTATTTTTTAACTCTCGATCAAAGAACAAAATCAATAAAGAAAAATGTCTTCCAGGGATTAGAAGTTTACCTCTCTAGCTCCAGACCAGGCCTTTAAATCTTCAAAGGGGGAAAAAAAGTTAACAAGTTATATGACAATTAATTTATTTGGCTAGAAGATTAAAATAAATTTAGATTTTGGAAGAGCAATATAAATGAAGTTTTTATATTTCCATTTTCCCCAAATTTTCATTCTATCAAATCCACCGCAGAAGAACACTTGCGGTACCGTTTTCCTTAACTGCCCTGCTCTCCTGTCTCTGTTTCTGGTGTTCTTCAACCAGGACACTCCAGCGTCATCACAAGATGTCAATTCAACACGGGAGGAGACAGATACCGTGT
The DNA here is from genome assembly GCF_987537825.1 of Furipterus horrens. Classification (NCBI taxonomy): domain Eukaryota; kingdom Metazoa; phylum Chordata; class Mammalia; order Chiroptera; family Furipteridae; genus Furipterus; species Furipterus horrens. Next base: position 211,688,422 of record NW_028327172.1, read on the forward strand.
CACTCCCGAGTCGGACTGCACAGCCATTCTCGGCGGTGCAGATAGACTCTTAAGAAGCTACACCATCGTCTCTCAAGACGGACGGCTGCCGATGACAACCAGGCTCAGGAGCATCTACAGGAAAATGCAGGGTGATTCTCAAAGGACTTTTTCTCAGCCTCCATGTAATGGGCCATAAAACATCTCAGGACCCTCTGGAATAGATGTTAATTAGGATAATGTTTGTAGAATTGATGGCTTCAGATGTTTACCTTCCTCCACTGATGGTTAGGGGCAAAGATTGGGGAAGCACAAGGCTTTCTCCAACAACTGCTACAGGGTCATGATTAATGTTAATAACAGCTACCAATGATCGATCAATGAGGCAAGCTAGACACGGTCCTAACAGTTCATTCTTAGGACCAGCAGCATTTTATGAGAGATACTCTCAACATCTGTACCCCACAAATGAAAACGGAGGATTTAATACTTGCCCGAGAGTCTCCAGATGGTAACTGACGGAGGCTGCTCCTGCCAACTCCAGGGCTCATGCTCCTAACGAAGTTTTATGCCTCAAAACCCATCTTGCCGTCAGAGAGAGTAAAAGCAGTGCCTGCTCTCGTGCGTGAAGCCCTGCTGACTACGCTCTGCCTTGCCTGGTGCTGGGCACATCTACGTGCACGCGATGGGAATGTATTCCACACTAGCTTGTAGGAAATGCCATCTCATTGTTGTTTCTAAACCAAAGTCTCTCTGTGAGGCCTGGGCCCTCTTCCTTAGTGTCATATGGGTGTCCCGTCACACTTCTGGGTCTGCAGCATTAGGGGTGGGCCCTCGAGTCCTCGCTCTGTCTATGTCATCCCTGAACTATGCCACTCAGCATCTCTCCTCCCTAGGTTTGTAACTGGTCACACCCTCTCCAGGATCCCATGTCATTTCCAAAAGCCCTGAAGCTCCTTTCATCTCCAGGTCAGAGACGTACCCGGCACCAGTGGGTAAGCCAGTGTTTGGGAATCATTCTTCTGGGTTTGCTACTTCAGAACCAATGCTATCCACCCTGAGGATCTCAAAAAGCTGTTTCAAGGAGTTGAACACAGACCAAGGCACTCTTCAGTGAGCCACGGATAGAGAAAGGGAAAACATGACAAATGTGACACTGCGCCAGCCACTTTGTCACATTGTGCTTCGTAACCCCTACCAAACTGCAAGGCAGAAAGGACTGCAAGTTTCTTAGGATGAAAAAAAAACAGAAATTTTTAAAAGAGATCCCCAAATTATACAGCTGTTTCACTCTTCAGAGATGGCCAGGTGACAGCCTGGAGTTAATCTTAATAGCAGTTCCCGTCTCTTCCGCTCTCACTCTGCACCCAGGCATTGCAGTAAGAACTTCAGATCCATTAATTCCCCTCATAATTGTATAACCGATTTGTTTATCTCTGCCTAAGATATGAGAGCCGCTGGAGCTCAGATACGCCAAGTCATTTGCCCAAGGTCATACATACGGGGAACCAGACAGCCTGGATGTGATCCTGCCATTTTAAATCCGAAGTCTGATTCTTAAACAGCACACAGCACAGCTTCTTCTCAAGTGTGCACAATGCAGGCCCCTTGGGGGAATGCAGACCTGCTGGGATAGGGAAGTGGAAGAGGGTGAACAGGGAGAGAAGAGTGAGGAGTACCGCCTGGTATTTCTGGTGCCCCCTCGGCTTTCCCACTGAATATTTCACAGGAGTGAGTCACAGAACAAAAGGGCAGAAGCCTTGTTTACTTCGTTTGACAAACCACATGCTGTAGAACGAGAATAATTATTAGTCATATCTGAGCCTGTGAGGCTGGTAGCGTAGTCATCCAATTCAATGTATTATGGATCACACATTCCTACGCCTCCAGGTAGGGCCTCGGGCCGCCTACAGAAGGCCTCAACAGTCCCCAGCACCTCCGATTCCGTGGGGCAGGGGTCGCTCCAGACACGGTCTGCAGGAGCTATGCAATGTTCTCATTAGCAGAGAGGAATCTTTTGGTTAATAGTATTAAGAAGTCATCCAGCAGAATAAGCAGGAGTCCCTCTCCTGCTTCCAAAAAATTACCTTTCCAGCAAGACGAGATACTCCAGGCAGTTTTCAGTCTCCCTCAGGGCACAGGCGTTTCATCTCCATTATGTTAACTTGGCAGTTATGAGAGATGCTGTACTCGAGAAGGAGACGCGAGAGGAAAATGCAGCAGGCATATAAATGGCTGCGGATACCCAAAGAAGCACTGCCGGTGGCTGCATGACGGAAGGGCGGAAAAGGACATGTGACTTGCAATTTTGCATCACTCCTGAAAATTCATCCTCTAGAAACCATTTAACTTGCATAAAAGCTGCAATACCAAGATGCTCATCAAAACGTTACCAATTCGCATCCAAGCACAAAACACCTACATGGTCTGAGGCCTTGTTTATATAAAGCGTGACCCGCCCAATTAATGGGTTATAATCACAGAACTGTATGGATTGAAGGGCTTTCTAACATGTTCAAAAGTTATCCCATGATATTAGCTAGAAAGTGCTACCAAGTTTTATGTACAGTATCGTGATGGTTATACCAATTTCTTGAAGGAAAGGAAAACAACCAAAAAGAAGCAAACCCAACTACATAGTAGTTGCTTTGAGAAATGACTTAAAGGTCAGTTCTTCTTTTTTTTCTTCCCATTTATCAACATGTCTATAAAGAGCACATATTGCTATTATAATGGAGAAAAACAATAAAAATAACTAACGGATTATTTGATTATCCTTATTAACTCAGTTCTACCTATAATAACCCATACAACAAAGAGAGTGAGTTCAATGCAACCTCATGCACAGAGAAGCCAAATGTCTGAGGTGACAGGTTTTTGCAGAGAAAAACAGATTTATTTACTCATCCAGCCAGCGTAATGAGACCAACAGTGAAACTCAGATAAGTCTCCCCAAACAAAAGCTTGGGACCAGTTTTAAGCGGTGAGGGTAGGGAGAGGTGATACATATTTATTAATTCTAATTCCAGGGGCCTGATTGGGTTGTCTCAGCAGTAAGACTTCCAAGGTTAGGAATGTAGAAGGGGCAAGAAAGAGCAAAGAAAGTCCAGCCGGGCAGAGTTTGATTCGTCAGTCTTACATGCGTCCCAGTTTGGTCCCACACCTTACTGACAAGCTGCTGTTTCTTAATGGACTTGGGGTGTAAAAGTAGCATCAGCTGTCACTTGAGTTCGGTGAATCTTGGTTCCTCTGTGCTCTGGAGGTCAGCGTGGGGTTGTTTAGCTGTTAACTGCGCCTGTTCACATTTCTGAGACCAGGCCAACGGGGCTTGGTCTGGTGACGGAGCGCTACAAGGCAGCCTCTTGTTAATGTCCTGAAAGACACTTAAAACCAGAAAGAAAGAAGAAAAAACACTATTAGGGTCTGTTTTCAGTGTCAGGGGTTCATCTACAATTGGTGACAGCAATACTCCAAGTGTTTAAGAATGAATCCTACATTCGGGGGACTGCTTTGTAAATTATAGAGTTGTCTGATCACTCTGCTGTACATCTGAAACTAACATAAAACGATATAGAATGTCAGCTGTAATTACACAATAAAATTTTAAAGGTAATGCATCCCACTGGCAGAGCTTGGTATTCCAAGCCTTGCTGCTTTTAGCAAGCCTACTTTTCAATCCAAACGTCTGTCTCCGTATGCAAAAGACAACGACACACAATTCTGCAGAACTTGACCTGGCCTTGCTGCCGCCTTTTTCTGTCATACCAGTTCCTCTTCCCAGTATGCCCTTCCTCTTTACTCCACAACTCTCTGGCAGCCAATATCAGAAAGCTTAGCACCTACACTTTATACCTTACTGAGTGATTTAAGGCCAATAATTTCACTTCCTGGAGTGTTAGTTTCCACATTTCTATAAAAAGGAAATAATAATTTTTCCCTTGATTTTGCTCATCATTATTACACAAAGTTATCTATGTTAAGTGCTTGGCACAGAGTAGGCACATGATAAAAATCTGCATCAATAGTAACTTTGGTTGTTTTTCCTATTAATCCTATCCCAGAGCTGCCACTACCTGAGTGCCTGGCACACAGAAATCACTTCGGTCACGCTTGTTGCATTCACAGAGGGTAGCAGACCCTAGAGGATAAGAATTTGTGGCTGTATGGTTTTAGATGGCTTGTCTCCATAAGAAAACACAAATTAAGAAGCTGTCCAAAGAAAGAGAGCATTCTTCCTAGAAAGGGGGGAAGAGCTTTATCATCTTTGATCAGAAAGAGGTTTTGGAAAACTGCACACAAAGCAAAGAATATCAGGCAACGAGATGGAAAGTTTCCTCCTCTTCGCTCTTCCTCCCCCTGCATCGGGCCCCTATCTCAAAAGGAGCATTCGGTTGTTTTTAAACGGGCCTTTGCACTTCTTCAGAAATCAGCTAGATACCGATGGAGCCCCACAGCTGAATAAGCACAATGAAGATGAAAGATGTGTCCTGGGGGCAGCAGAACCCCGGATCCAGCTGCCCATCCAGCGTGTGTAACTCATCTTGTTTGGTGAGAACAGGAGAGAGAGCGGACCGCCCCGCCCAGGGCAGGGTGAGCCACGATGCCTGGGGACCTTACTGAACTGCATCCGGATCTGCTACGCTCAGAAACTCTTGGGTTGTAATAGCGGCAAAGGTTCCTCAGCTCACCTCTTAGAGAGAAACCAGCCTTACCCACAGGCAAGTAAAGGAATCCTCCTCCTTCGATCCGCAAAACCTTGAGGCAGCTCGTTAGCATCAAGCAGTCACTCTTAAAACAAATAAAAACAAACTATTGTACACATCGTATCATCTTATATGGAGGTGGTTTGAAGGAAGGTGTGCTTAGGGAACAATGAGTTGATGAGGAACCCAGAAGTTTGGGCATAACATTTGTAGAACAGCTATTGGTTCAGTATAAAGCAGGCCACTTGACAAAGTTTCTTTCAACTCCATTACATTATTTATTCATTCAACAAACACTCCACAACAAACTACTTTTCATTTGCTTTTTTATTTATTCATTCAATAAATATTTACTGAGCACAGATGGATACCAGGTGCCACCTTGTGTATTGGGAAAAGTATAAAGAGTAGGTACTGACATGCGTTGAGTGATTGCATTACGCCAGGAATTGACTGAGATCACACAACCGGTTAGTTCTAGAGCCCAGTGTGTATCCAGGGTCCCGACCTAGAACCTCTGCCTTTGACCTCGTGTTATATTGCCTCTCAAATGTGTAAGATACCCAGATGTTAAGATGCAAATCTTGGCCTCAAGGAGCTTAGACCTGAGGCGAGCTAAGACATGTAAGTGCTGTATGAGAGGTTCAGAAGAACACGCTGGGGACATGTGGGGGAAATATAGAGCCATTCTGCAGGTCTCTTCTTCTGGGAATCTTTTCTCAGCCACACTGGGTCTTCTCCAAGCTCACCCCTGGTCCCCGTTCCCACGACAACAGCGTTCCTCTCTCTCTCTGTCCCTCTGTCCCTCTGTCTCCTTCTGTCTCTCTGTCTCCTTCTGTCTCTCTGTCTCTCTCTTTCTCTCAATAATAAGCCCTGTCCATTATCTGCTCCCCAAGTGTGCTTATCCCCTACTTCTTCACACTGTTTTCAAGGATCAACAGTTATTATATTAGAAATACAAATTTTGTTTATAACTAGCAAAAAGAAATCCTAATTTTTATAACACATTAAATTCAAAATAAGTCTTTCATGTTGTGCACCAAATAAGGGGGAGTTACATTCTGCCAGACATAGTAGGAACCACATGTAGAAACCTAAGTCAATGGGTACCTTTTTCCAATTTATTCTGGAAATGTTCTGGGCCCCTCATGGAGTCGGGCCATAATTAGCTGCCCGGTATCGTTATCCAGATCTGTGCCTGGCAAACTCCTGCTCAAACTACAAGATTTAGCTGAATGAAGCCTCTCCTGACTCTACCCATCCCTAACCACCCTCCAGTCTCCCTTCAATGTTCTCCAAATTTCATGTAGACTTCGGTACGATGATCATTTTATAGCACCTACAAATGCTGAGGCATTTATCAATTTATCTGTCAGTCTGCCCCCACTAAGCTGTGAGCTACTAGGACGAAGAATTTGTTCAATTCATCTGTAACTCTGCATATTCTCAGAATAGAGGCTAAAACAGGGTCTGGTTTTTTTTTTGTTTTTTGTTTTTAATGTTTGTTATATTAAACTGAACACTTCAGTCTTCCAACTGTTACTTAGATAAATGCATGCATACAGGAGTATATACATATGTATGTATATGTACACACACACACACACACACACACACTCACACACGTCTTGATTCTAGGCCAAGCTGACAGCAAATTGACTTTGAAGGCCAAGTCTGTCCAGTAGACCCCACCTTTCACCCAGTAAAAAGAAAGCTGATCTTGACCCAGTCCCTAGTATAGAATTGTCTTAGGTGAAAAAAATATGTGAAGGCAAGCAAACAGGAGGTAATTTGTAAGGGAAAATGAATCACTCAGCGAGTTAGATTCCCCAAGGTTACTAAACCGGTAGTTAATTGAACCCAGTGTTCCAAGACCTTAATTTCAAACAAGGTCTTTGGGAAAAACCCGCTCTCCCTCAGGCAAAATGAAAACCCTTTTCCTTAACTCTGAGACCTAACAAAGCTCTCAACTCCTGCCTTAATCCTTGTGCACACGGTGTAAGGGTGTAGGGCCGCACCCTAGGGGACCTTGGAAGGCAGGCTCTGAGCCTCACCCCCTCCTGCCCCTCAGCTTATCTGCAAACTCCTACAGGTATTCTTTAATTCAAAGCTCTCTGCATAAAATCTCAGACTTCACAGGCGCCAAGTCCCTGCCAACCTCACCCAGGCCATATGTGGCCTCCCTTTCCTGATTTGGAACCAGGTCCAATGAATTTTTTCATCCCTTCTAACAAGTCCCTGTCCCATCTTGTATTAGAGTAATTTCATTCATTCATTCATTCAAAAGTAGATAGTTATTGAATGTTTACTACCCTGTTTCCCCGAAAATAAGACCTAGTGCAATGTTTTTCAAGCTTAGAGATATAAGGCCTCCCCTGAGAATAAGACCTAGTGACAGTCATTGCTACAGCTCCCCCCAAATTCTTGATGGAATTCAGAGTTTGGCTGGTTATACTGATGTTTGTGATGACCTGACTACAGCATATTAATAAATGTTGATTTTTCTGTTCAACAATAAATGTGAATTCTTGTTCATGGAAAAATAAGACATCCCCTGAAAATAAGACCAAGCGTGTCTTTAGGAGCAAAAATTAATATAAGACACTGTCTTATTTTCAGAGAAACATGGTATATGTTATGGCTGAAGATACAGAATAATAGTGGTAGCTGACATCTATTGAAATGAGTCTTCACTGTAACAAAAATAAAGAAAAAAAATCTGAATCATTCTATATCTCATTTAATTCTCACATAAACCCTATGAAGAGGGGTCTTAGAAATGTCACTTTAGAAATGAGGGACGGAGAGTGTGAATGACTTGCTAAATCAGCTTAGGATAGTTTCATCTGTCAGTAACAAAAACAACAACAAATCAACTCTTGCTTAACCAATGGGAGAAACATATTGCCTCACACAACAGGAAGGACAGCGGGAGGCAGCTCCCGGGTTGGGGGATTCAGAAACTTCATACCTGGGTTACTTCCAGCCTTGCACTCTGCCAGCCCCTTAGTCCTCAGGCAGGGTCTCCTTGGAGCTGCAGCCAGGTTACAGAAGTTTCAGTCGATTCACCCAGACCAAATAATCCCCAGGAAGAGACCGAGAACACATCTTTCCTTTGGGTCTCTGTTAGTTTCCTGGGGCGGCTTTAACAAACTGGGTGACTTCAGACAACAGAAACAAATATATCCTCTCACTGTCCTAAAACTTAAATATCTGAAATCAGGGTGTCAGCGGGACCATTCTCTCTCTGAAAGCTCTGGAAAAGAATTTGTTTCTCACCTCTTCCCAGCTTCTGGTGGTTGTCAGCAGTCCTTGGCTTGTAGCTGCATCTCTCCAATCTCTGCCTCTGACAGACCGTTTTCCCTGTCTGTCCCTGGGTCTCCTCTTCTTATAAGGACACCAGTCACATTGGCTTTACAGTCCACCCTGCTCAGCATGGCCTCATCTTAACCTGATTACATCGGCAAAGTCCCTATTACCACATAAGGTCACATTCACAGGTATGGGGGGGAGGTTAGGATTTCAGAGGACAAAATTTAAACTGCAGCAGTATCTTATTTTAAAAGCTACAAACTTTTCCTGAAAGGCTCTTAATTAACGTGTCATGTCTTGTCAGAATTGTACCCAAGCCTAAAGCCATACTACCTAGAGCAGTGGTTCTCAACCTTCCTCATGCTGAGACCCTTTCATACGGTCCCTCATGTTGCGGTGGCCCCCAACCATAACTGAAGCATAGTGATTAATCACAAAAACAACATGTAATTATATGTGTGTTTTCCAACGGTCTTAGGTGACCCCTATGAAAGGGTCGTTTGACCCCCAAAGGGGTCATGACCCACAGGTTGAGAACCACTGACCTAGGGAAATGGGGATGACCTGATCAGCTTAGACCAATCAGGACCCACCCTAGAGCCTGGGGAAGAAACATAATCTCCTCCAAAGCACTATGTGCCTAGAAGAGTAGATATATTAGCATCATGAAGGAAAAAGGAAGGAAAATTAATGAAATTGATGTCCGTAGGAAGAGCAACCAATGGTGCCTGTTATACTTGCTCGTGGTCCCACATGGCGTCTGGTTCCAGAACCAGAGTCCAGGACCTCTCAGGCCTCTATTTGAACATCTGCTATGGCACTATTGTGTATTTCCTTATATTGTGCAGTGCTCTGTGTTGTGGACTTTATAGATATTGACTCATTTAGTCCATACTATAGAGATGATGAACTGAGTCCTCAAGCCTAAGGTTGTACAGCTCTTGAAGGTAGATGCGTATGCAATGCAGTGTCCACCCCTCCGACTGTGAACAGCTCAAGTTCAAAAACCACATCAAACTCATTTTTGTGACCCATCACTCAGTATCATCCCAGAGGTAGAAAAAGATGTTTTGTGAATGCTTGCTACATGAAGATACTGGCCTCTGCCTCTTGGAAGATTCTCTGTCAATCTTCAAGAGATTTGAAGTTTAATTTCTGCAAAGCATTCATTTCTCTTTTATCAGGTCCACCATAATGACTAAGAAATCCTTCTTTTCACACCTAAATGGAACTTGGTTCTTTTGATCAATAGAAACTAGCATATAAGTCATGGTCCTTTGCTCCCCTTGACTTGCTTGATACTAAAAAATGGCCCCTGCCTTGAAGATGAGCCACCAGCTGTTTTTCTTGGAGAAGAAATGCCCAGTATGTAATCTTAGACCCCAAATACCTATGAGCGCCTCGACTGGAAAGCCATGAGTTCTGTGATCTAGGAAGAGGCAGGAAAGCAGAGCAAGGACAGAGTCTGAAGATGAAGCTCCTTCTGTCAAGTAGGTTAGGAGAAAGAATACTAGTCTTAGAGTCAGACTGAATCATTTCTTAGTTCAGCAGCTAAATGGCCCAGCTCATAAACTTAGAGAAGTCATTTCCTTTTGGGGGGCTCCATTTTTTTCACCTGTGAAATGAAAGCATTAAACTAGATACGTTTCAATTTCCTTCAGCCATGAGATTCAAAGCTTGGAAATCATGTCTCTAAGTTTGCCATGAGCATTCAGCTTTGCTTCCCTCTGCCCTTCCTCCTGTTCCATTTGTTAATTTGTGGATCTGGTTGGTGACAATGATGTGAAGAATAATAAGTTAAAATAATGCCTCCACTGAACACTTTGGTTTAAAACTGCTTTCACATTCATTATCTTGATTTTTCCATATGCCAGCCCTGCGAGGGTATTAATTTTCCCATTTTTAAAAATCAAGAAATTGAAGAATGATGGGGCTTGCCCAAAGTTACTCAGCAAACAATGCCAAATCCAGACTTGAAGTCAGGCATTTAGCTCTCGGTCAGTAGCCCGGGGTCTGACTGCGTAGCTCACACGGTCTCACGGTGCACAGAATTTCCCGTGGCTTCACCACAGCCAGGAGACCTCTGACTTAACATGTCTCCTAAGGGGATGAAAGAGCACAGATAAAATGGTTAACTTGGATCACACAGGCTTTTGTTGTTTTAAAATTAAACTATAACTCGTCCACAAGAAATACAAGACAAAGAAAAACTCTCTAAACACAAAGCTGTCTAAGAGACAATGAGCTGCTTTGAGAGGTAGTGAGCTGCCCATTGTAGACAATATTCAAGCATAAGATAAAGGAACACCTGAGGCGACTACAGAAACCAGGCTTTGGATGATAAGTTGCCCTGAAACTAGTTAGGGAGTTGTTTTGACTTGTTTAGAATTTGTTTCTATTAAAAAAAAATCTATAAATCAGGACTGACCAATATGAATTTAAAGTTAAAACCATAATAGCATTTATATTAACATTAAAAATATGGAATTCTTAAGTACAAATATAACAAAGTAGGTACAAGAGCCATATGAGAAAAACTACAAAACTCTCATAAAAATCAAAAAAATATCTAAATAAATGGTGAGATACTCCATGTCTATAGATAGGAAAACTCATTATTGTTAAAGTGTCAGGTCTTTTCATCTTGATTTACAGGTTCAACCCAATCAAAATTTCAACAAGTAATTTTGTGGTATCAACAAACTGGTTCTAAACTTCATGTGGAAAGCCAGAAGACCCATAATAGCCAACAAAATATTGAAGAATAACAAAGTTGGGGGAATGACTTTAAGACTTAGTATAAAGTTGCAGTAACCAAAAGATGTGATATTAGCAGAAGAAAGGCAGGAAGATTCACCGAATAGAATAGACAGCCCAGAAACAGATCCAAATAAAAATACTCAATTAGCTTTTGACAGAAGAGCGAAGGCAATTCAGGGGAGAAAAAGCAGTCTATTCAACAAATAATGCTGAAGCAAAAAATAATTATAGATACAGAACGTATACCTTTTTAAAAAAATTAACTCAAAATAGGTCATAGATCTAAGTGTAAAATATAAAACTATAGAAGATAACATAAAAGAATAGCTAGATGATGTTGGGTGTGGTAATGATTTTTAAGATTAACACCAATAGAACAATCCATGAAAGAACAAATTTACAAGTTGGACTTTATTACAATTTAAAAATTCTGCTCTGTGAAAGATGCTATAAAGACAATTTTTAAAAACTAGCTATACACTGAGAGAAAATGTTTACAAAATTCATATCTAATAAAGGACTTGTAGCCAAAAGATATAAAGAACACTTAAAACTCAAAAATGAGGACATAAACTACCCAATTTAAAAATGGACAAAAGATCTGAACAGAGGCCTCACCACAAAAGACAGACATATAGCAAATAAGCACGTGTCTTTAGCAATTCACAAATCAAAATGCAAGGAGCAGTCGTATAAGACCCTACTCCACAGCTCTTAGAATGGTTAAAATCTAAAACACTGACAACACCAAGTGCTGGCAAGAATATGGAGCAACGGGAACTCTCATTCATTGCCGGTGGGGATGATAAATGGTATAGCCACTTTGGAAGAGAGTTTAGAAGGTTTTGATGATGGATAAACTGTGGTACAGCCATATGGTAAGATATTATTTAGCACTAGAAAGAAATCCCCTATTTATCCAGAAAAAAAAAGGATATAAAGGAAACCCAAATGCCTATTGCTAAGTAATAGAAGCCAGTCAGGAAAGGCTATCTACCATATAATTTCTACTCTGTGACATTCTAGAATAGGCAAAATTACGGAGACAGTAGAAAGCTCGATGCATGCCAGGGACTCAGGGGAGGGGGAAGAGGTATGACTAGGTGGACCATAAGGAATTTTTAGAATGGTGATACTATAATGATGAAGATGATATCATATGTGATATGATACCGTAATGGTGGGTACTTGACAATACACGTTGGTCAAAACCCATAAAGTATACAGTACTGAGAGGAAATCCAAATATGAACTATGCATCAGTTTACTGATGCAGTTACTAAAAAATGCACCCATATTGGTTCATCCGTGTTAACAAATGTGCCATGCTAATGCCAGACGTTACTCGTAGGAGACTGTGCAGAGACAGGGGAGGGAGAAGACGGTTCACGTGCCCTGCGTGCTCTAGTTAGAATTGCATGTGCACATGGTTCGAAATCTCAACAACTGGAATCATGTCCCTGACACTCAAAAGCTGCTTCTTCAAGGTGGAAGCTCAGATTTCTCTATGAGGGAAGCCAGCGCCTTGGTTTAGGGATAAAACAGTTCCAGAACCGTTTAAGTAAACAAAGGTCAAGGAAGACCCTCTTCTGAAATGAAGACACCCAAAGCAAGGAACCACTCACGCCTGCGAGACGCGTTACTGGGCGGGGGGATGAGAGGGAGCCTTGGTGGCTCTCCTCCAGAGCACTGAGGGCTGGACCGGGGCCGGACCTGCGTCAGGAGAGATTCAGGGCAGTCCCTCTTGGGCGGAGAGCTGGGCATCGCAACATGGAGACGGGCAAGCGCGAAGGGGAGCGCAGTACGGACCTCAGGGCCCCTCTGCGGGGGGACTCGGGCTGGGGTCTCCGGAGCGGCCACACCTGGTAATGACGTGCATGTGCTGTCAGCCCGTCCTCATGCCGCAAGCCTTCGGGAACGTTTCTAAAACAGCACAACAGAGTTAAAGAGCAGGCGTAGCGTGTGCTTAAGGAAAGACAGACTGCGGGGAGTCCACCGCAGCCACCCGGAAATACTGAGAACCCCGGGCAGGCGGGGCAGCGTGTGTTTGAGTAAGTGGCACAGACAGTAAGGGCCACGGGGCTTCTGAAAAGCAAGAGAAAGCTGTATGGTGGGGGGACCAGGGGAGGCGTCCTCGCTGTGCCCTGACCTGGGCTAGACTGGGGTGTGGGGGGGTTAGGGGGCTCTTCTGGCACAGGTGCGTGGGAGCAAGTGTGCCACGGAGGGACCCATTCCATTAACATGTATGCTCCTTCTGGAAATGTCATTTGGTAGCAGAACGTGTACATATATATGGTAGCAAAAAAAAGTGCCTCGTTGTGCAAATTTTGGAACCAGTTTTGTGAGGCAGATCACACACACACATGCACACGCACACACACACGTTGAATAGTTGCTGGAGGAGTTGCAAACTATGCCTGGCTCACTCTGAAGTTATTTTTCCTTCCCAGGATTAAACACAAAATTGTGTTTTCACATTTCTTTCAATCCGAGTCCTGCAGACCTGTTTAATAAGATGCAGACTTTCATTCCTTCCATCTGAGGAACTGAAGAAAGAGAAGCCTCCTGGGGTCGGCCCTGCTTGAATTCTCAGCAGACTCGACAATGGAAAAGTTCAAACAGTGTGGCCTCCAGTCATTTTCTAAAACAAACAAAATCAAAGCAAGCCTCATAGGCTCTTTCCTGGCTTACAGAACTAAAATTCTCCCTCTCTCATTTTTGCTTGGTTTATTTTTTTCCTCCCTCCTCCACGTATTCTTCAAAAACATGTGAGTCATTAAAACTTGACTGATGATTCTCCGCGTATCAGTGTGAAATGTCAGTAAGCAAATTAAGCAAAAGTTCTGGCTGGGGAGATAACTCCGGTGGATTGCTGCAGAAGCTGCCTTTTTAGATCTGGTTTCCTCAGGGGAGGGAGGACAGGCAGAAGGCCAGAACCGGAGAGATGAGGTAGTTTTCAAGGACAAAGCTCATGGCCAAAGTCAGAAACAATCTGAGAAGATGCAGGAAGTCAGGGCAAAGCCACAGCCGTCAGCACTCCCAGGAAGCATGCAGAGACCTTGGTGGTGGAGGGAGGAGAGGACAGGCAGCTGTCCTGGAGACTTAATCTAGCTAAGGTGCTCCTCTATGCCGTGTTTGCAAAGCTGACTGAGAATCACCATCTCAGATGAAATGGGCCCATTCTCAACACGTTCTGCACAGTCCTCAGAGTCATGGTCCTCAGGCTGGCTTTGGGTCACCCCGTGCCGCCTGGGCCCCAGTGCCAACGTCCTCTGCTCCTGAAGCTCACGCCCTCCGGCCACTTCAGCCTCTGCTCCCACCATGCTGGCCCCAACTACCACTTTTTTATTCATCCTGCCAATGGTCTAAGTGATGGTTTGACGGTGAGGGTGGCATCTGGCCACAGCCTCGCTTCATCTTCTGTCTCCCCAGGTAACCTCAGCACTTACCATGGTCAGCCTCTTCAGCTGCCAGACTTCCCGGGTCCCTGGCTCTCCCTTCTCACAGTCTCTCGTCCCCTCTGCCTGCAGCACTCCCTTCCACTCCCCACTCAATAAACAGCAACCAGCATCTACCATTCACTGTGCGCCGGCATGAAGCCGGGGATGCCGAAGTAAACCCAGTCCCTGCCGTTGCGGAGCTGATAGTGTAAAGGGAGAGAGTCACAGAGAAGAAAGACACATAGGATCTCGATCCGGTAGGAAGGATTTGGCAAGAAGGCCTCTCTCAACAGAAAGGCAGGACGTGGGCTAGAGCAGGCCCCAATCAGAGTGGCCCAGCCCCAGGAGAAGACAGGGGGAGATTTGCATTAACTGTTGTACATAGTGTCTCACAAACTCTGTTGAAGTTTAGGTTAAGTTTCAAATAAGGGAAAAAAAAACTGATTACCAATCAGAATCAACTCAGGAGAGCAACTGTCAACACAGGGTCTGATTCCTCCTTATAACCTGGCATCTAATACTATGCCACCTCATGGGAGGTGCTCATGCAATGTTTTTCAGACAAAACTGATCCATGATGAATACACCAAGCGTGATAAAGGCTGGAGAAAAAGAGCTACAGACCAATCTACAGGCAAGCAAGCAGGCAGGCTGGAAACCTACGCAAGACCCGTTCTAGATCCCCTTGACTCTTGTGGATGGAACTCCTAAAATACTCCACAGTTGGTGTTCAGGGACCACTTGGACCAGGCGGAGGTGGCACTATCAGGAGCTGGATGGGAACAGGACAGTCAGGGGCAGGCCAGGGGCAGCCCAGCTCAGAAGCAGCCTGTGGCACCAAGAGGAACCTGAAGCTGAAGCAAGTTCATCTTCCAACTAAAGCTGCTCCTGTACCTTTAGTCATGGTGGGCACCAACCAGCTTACTGGAATATGGACCACCATACTGTAGATCAGGCACCTCAATCAGGGCCACCACCAGAGTCCCCAAACCCACGGAAGTCCGGGTTTCACAGGACATTTATTATCCTTAAAATCCTCCCAGAATTTAAGTCTCTACAGGCTAACTAAAGTACCCTGTGTCTGGCTGAAATTAGAAACAACTCATTGTATTAACACTGACCATATACATCAGGAACTATGATTAGAGGTTATATGTGCATTTGATTAAATTTAAATGGGGAAGTGAATCAAATATTCATTACTCAGTACAGTTTTCTTGACAAAATCTTTCAAAACATGTTGTACTTTTCAGGGAGTTAATAAAAGAGACCTCTTTGGTGTGGGAAGGTAGGAAATCATTGGGCAAGAAAAAAAAAATTATATATTTCATCAGCTCATTGCATGGGGCCACAAGCCTCTCATTTTCTGAGAGGCTGAAAATGTGTTTGAATTCAGGGCTCTTCTCGGAGAACTGCATGCCCTTCAGCAGAACGAAGCTGGTTCACAAACCAAGCACACAGCCTGCTTTTTCTCTACAGAGCGTGTGTGGCAGTTAGCAAAGACTTAATGAGGGGCCTATTCGTACAAGCATGCAGCTCTCTTCTTTGCCCATGGTTCGTCACATGATGTAATAGGACACACGCTTCAACAATCCCGGTTTTGAAACCCAGCTCTCCCACTTACTACATGCATACCTTTGGACGATGTATCACAGAAGACATAATAGCTGCAAATAATCAAAAAGGCCAGTAAACAGTGGCTTTCACAACTGGAGGTTGTTTTTCTCATATAACGACAGGTTAGTTCCAGTCGTCTCAGAATGCAGCAGCGGTTCCTGAAGGGCATCGCCTTGACACCAGGTTCCGGTCAATTCCTGCTCCTGTGTATATGAGATCCTCTCTGTGGCCTGAGCACTGTTAGCCCTCCAGCCATTGCACCCCCATTCCAGGCAGGGAGAAGAGGGCAGAAAGTAGGCACCAACTGAATATGTCTGTTTTTATCAGGACAAACATTAGCATATTTGAAAGCCTCATTCAGTAGGTTTCTGCTCATGTATCTTCATTGTTTTTTTGCAGGGAGAGTCTAGACAATAATCAGTTGACAACTGACATTTAGAAAAAGGATATAAATATAAAGATTGTCTTCAAATAGAAATACTCTAAAATTAAAAAGTTAACAAGTTGTATTGAAACCTAGCAAATCAGTTAAAATTAATTAGGATGTTTTGGTTATAAAGACAGCTAACAGCATGTACAAATGAGTTAATAATGAGAAAGGAGGGGAAGGGAAAGGAAGGAAAGAGGAAGGGAAGAAAGGGGAAGGGAGGGAGAGGAGGGGAAAGGAATAAAGGGAGAAAGGGAGCAAGGTAATGAGAAAATCCCATTGATCACTTTTGCTGTTTCAGAAGTTGGAATGTAAAAGCAATCAATCATGTATCCTGCCTTTTCTGTACAAAGCATATCTGAGGCTTAATCAGAGGACTCTCTTTATAGCAGTATTTCAGCTGAAAAGAAAGATAAAGAATGACACAATTAGAAATTCACGTTTTGTAACCTTAATGGAACAGTGGATCCAGGCAGTGACCACGAAGGACTGCTAACGTCTCAGGAAGAGCGTCCATCGTTGCGGAAAGTTACACCGCCACCTGAAGACTGTGCTGTTCTTGCCAGAAGCTCTGAGCTGAATCTATCAAGCTTCCAGATTTAACGACCAATTTGCAGGAAGTAGAGGAGCAGAGGAACGTGTTAAATGATGCCACGGGGATTCAATCAGCAAAATCCAGAACACGGGAAAGGTTACAGACCAAACAGGTAGTTTCTCAACAAATAAATCGCAAGGGGGAAAAGACCAGGAGAGGAGAGAGAAGGGATTTTAAAAGACGGGAGGCATAGCCGACAATTACAATGTGTGAAATGGACTTGACTACTGATGAGGGAAAAAAAACTACAAAAAAGTATATAAAATAATTGAAAAAATTTGAACACTATTTCATTATTATAAGTATGAATGCTAATTTTGAATGATAAATATGTAACAATTGTATTGTCATTATATTTCCTTAAAAAGCACTCCCCTGTTAAATACATGCAAAAATTTTGTGTGGATTAAATTATTTAATGTCTGGGATTTGATCCAAAATAATTCAAGGGTCAGGGGGCAGTGGATGGAAGCACAGATAAAATAATATTGGCCATGAGTTGGTCATTGTTATAATTGCATCAGTACGTGGAGTAACTTATTAAATTATGCTTTCTACTCTTTTATATGTTTGAGAATTTTCATGATCTTTAAAATACTAACCAACTTCAGAGTAAATAGCATTAAAGTACCATTAAATTTAGCCCAAAGTGTAGAAGACAGTATAACAAAATGGATAACTTTCACGCAAGTCCTTGTATCATCTTAACAAATTCTTGAGTTTTTATTATAAATCCTAAGGATTTTGTTATAAATACCTGAACTGCATAACCCTACTTTACCATAAAAATCAATGTATGATTGACCCAAATGAACAAAAACAGCTAAATAACCCTTTGGTAGAGTATTTTCAAGCAAAGCTTCCATTTTTCCTCCTTAGATAAGCTCTCAGTTATACATGCATATGTATTTTTACATAATGAAGAGACTTTAAAGAAAATAAAATGTAACCATGGAGAACTAAGACAAGTTTCCAGCTATCTAAAATTTTAAAGACAAAGTTTTATCAATTTAATAAAAAATTCCAACACAAAGTGGGGAGGTAGTAATTTGATACCTATATTATAGTATTTATATTTTTAAATATTCCCAGCTTGAGGGTAAAACAATTTTGCAGTCCAGACTCTAGAATCATAATTTCTCATGTGAGCTTAATGCAGAATTACAGCAGGAAAACAGAAACATCTTAACGTGTTTCCTTTATTTGTCATGAAATCAATAAAATCTTTGACTGCTACAGGTCTCCTTTAATAATGTAATATCTATTTAACTCTCTCTACTGTAACCACATTGCTAATGCTGCGTTATATATACTCAAAACCAAAACAAAACAAATAATGTGGAAAATCTAAAAGCCAACATTGTTGGGCTCTAACATTTATATTTAACTTAAGGTCTTAATGGATTTTTATCTTTTCAATTTTTGAAAAGACACCAAATAAATATTATTCTCATTTCACTGTTGCCAACTATTGAACGGTGGCTACAGGGGACAAACACAGAAGGAAGCTTTGCCAAGCTAATCACTGCAAATTATAAATAATCACTGCTCAAATCAAACAAAAATACTGAAGGTTTTTTTTTCTTCTGCTTCTTTTAAAGAAAACCATAGTGCCGTCCTGAAAAAAAAAAACAATTTTTTCTAGTTCTGCAAAGGATAATTATAACAGAAGATACAGAGAAGTCCCTTAGTTATCACCAATTACCCGAAGAGGTTTTGCCACAATAAAAACGGGAAATAGTGTAATAGCTGTGTTGCTGGCACATTTGCAAAAGTATGTACATTCCGGTTACCATTGATTTAGCCACAATCGCATATGTACACCTTTTAGGGATAAAAATACTTTTTTTATAAAAAACTGATCATCCAATTTTAATGATTTCCTATATGGGCCCAAGGGTGGTAGTGAAAGGAACAGACCCAATTACGACAAGGGGATTCAGGGACAGAAAAATCAAGTTCCTCAGAAAAAGGAAAGTATGAAATTAGAGACTCAAACACATTTAGTCAGCCCTCTTCCAGCTTTCCCACAACTTACGGTATTAATACGGGCTCTTCAGTGTGTAAAGACTTCTTTTCAATGGTCTCATTACCCCACTGGTCCGTTCTCACTGGGAAAAATGGTTTTGACTCCCTCATCTGAAGCGCCCTTGCCTGGCCATCGGAAACACCAGGTATTTCACTTTTACAAAACAACCTTTTGGGTTCTTTACTTGGGTTTATTTTAATTAATTGGTAAGAGGGGAGTTGATTAGCATTTTCCGTCCCAACATCACCCATCTGCACCACTAAAAATCCTTGATTCAGTCTGCTCCTTTATAATCTCTTATTTGCGAAAGTTGGAGAAATTTGCAAAGGCACCTTGCTTGGGATGCACAGTTCCAGAAGTCATGGCTAAGTTGGGCATGCCCATTTCCACTGCGCCTGTCAGGCCCTTCCCAGCAGCTGACACCCCTGTATTCATGTTCATGGCCATCACGCTCTGGCTTATCATCAGCGTATTTCCAAGAGGGGCCATTCCCATGGTGCCACTCATCACATTGGGCAATGTTCGTAGGTGTGGATTCCCCCATCAAAGGGTTAGTTTGGGGCCAGAGAGGAAGCGTGTTCAGAGGAGAACTGAGGCTCACATCTCCAACACTTTGGGTCATCACCTTCACAGGCTGTTGCATATGCTGCAGTTGAATCATTGTATTGAGTGATGGCTGCTGGGGTTTGGAAGGCTGCACACCAGGTAGTAAGTTGTCTAGGCTGATGTTTATCCTGGGGTCAGACTAAGTAGAGGGCAGGGTTTTGCTGACTGGCTTCTGGACCATATCTGTATTCTGATTATAGAGAGGATTAGGCCTCTGCAGCACGGTGCTAACATTTTGCAAAGGCTGTGATCTTAACATGGGCCAAAGCAGCCCTACAGTGTTAGTGTTCATCATAGAGAAATTCATGTCCTGGGAAGACGTCATGGTTGCCTGGGACAAGCCCATAAGATCAAACAGGTCTGAAGCTTCTGAGGCAGCTGGAGGTGGGCTTGATGCTGGCTGTGAGCCACTGACAAGTCCTGTGGGTGGCTGTGAGGCCCTGTCAAAGAGCTCGTCACTGGAAGCGACAGCGCCCAATGGGCTTGGCTGCAGGCACTTCAGTCACCAGAATCTCCATTCCCACGAGTTGCAGTTACTTGGGAAGGGAAATTGCCCGACGCAGCAGCTGGGCCAGAGCCAGCAAATCTGCCAGATAAATCAGCTGATCCTCCTGTTGACTGGCAGGTGCCATCAAACAGATCAGCAAGGTCACCAGATGATTTGCCACTAGGCATTGAAATCTTAACTGAAGACTGAGGCGTATGAGTTGAAACCTTCTGATCTGGACTTGCTTTGTCCCCTGGTGATGTGCTGCTGCTCCATGCTCAATGATTTGGGAAGGATTTGCTGTGCGCTTGTGCCTGGTTGTGGTGGTCTCTGTGGCTTGTGTGATGTGGGTGTGTTTGTCGTCAGTCTCCTCTTCATCTTTGAACTCATCTTTGGGAGATCGGTGCTTCTCGCTTTCCTTTCCTCGTCACTGTTGCTGCATCTTTCTGGAGAGTTCTCTCTATCTTTCCTCCAGAACTTGCTGCTGGCACCACCGCTGTGCTTCCGATTTTATACTCAGTTCACCTAATTTATCGCTGATGGGAAAGCACTTCTGTTTTTAATCCAACTCCTCATCCCGTTTTGATCTGGGTGCAGGCTCATAGCTTTCACTGTACCTGCGTCTTCCAGCACTCTCTGAGGAAACCCCAACGTATTTGTCTTGGTCCTTCTTTGCTTTCTTCCACTCTTCACGAAAACAGACATCATCCTGGGAAAACTCAACCAATTCTTTCACCTTCTGGTGAATATTTATACCTTGATCCTTCCCATGTTCATTTACAAAATGGTATTTTCTGCAGGTCGCAAATCATTGAGCGTGTTCTCTGGCACTTGTAACAACACGTTCTGATCCTTTCCTTATGAGTCCACTTACATGAGGTACATAGAGTAGCCAAGTGCATAGGACAGAACGTACAATGGTTGCTAGCGGTTGCAGGGTGGAGGACAGGGTTTGGGGACTCGCTGTTTAATAGATACAGAGGTTCCGTTTTGCAAGATGCAAAGAGTTTGAAGGATGGTGGCCGCGATGACAGCACAGCAATGGGAACACACTCAATGCCACTGATGCGGGCACTAAAAAGTGTTAAGATGGTAAATTTTATGTTACAGGTATTTTACCACAATTTTTAAAAAACGTCCTTATTACCAACTGAGGGTAAATGTAAATGCCAAGGAGAGATACACAGCTGTTCAAGTGGACACTGTTGCCTGCCTCCCGGTATCCATCCCCCACCCTCTCTGATATAACCCGGATGTGTTTAGGGGTCCATTTCTCCCTCACATGGTCATGTGACTCAGGAGATACTAACACCTTTTCTGTGCCTATTGGCAGATCCTACTCAGTCCAAGCCAATCACATCCTGATACCACCCTAACGTCTATCGTTGGTCTGAGGAGTGCTTTGGCACGCAAACAATGTTGGTGCAATCATGTTGACATAAAGCATTCGTATTCCATGGTTGGAGAAGATGGAAACAAGGGAGACTCTCCCTCCTCTACAGTCATTTTATGAACATACTTCAGGCTGAAGGTAATGTAGAGAACAAATCATGGAAAACCTCAGAGAAACCAGTCACGTGGAAAAGCCATTGACGTTGCATTGTTGAGTCACCAAAACAACCAACTCTGTAACCTTTCCTATTTCTGGACTTACTGTTATATAAGACAGTGCATATCCTTATTATAGATGCCAACTTAAGTTGGGTTTTTAATAACTCAACTCAACTCATCTTATCCGAAGTAGTAAACCAAAGGGGCAATAAATAGGAGTGACTGTCCTGGCTGTAGAGTTCAGATCAAGGCCAATGCCACAGTACATGCAAAGTCATTGTGGCAAAAGGGAGTTTCTTCCTGGGAGTTCCAGGAAGTGAGAGAAGTCCAGTCTGGCAGAAGCTCCGAGGGAGAGTGCGAGAGGTAAACTGTGTGACAAGATGAGGTTGAGAGGTGGAGAGAACCAGATCATATAAATAGGCCCCATTAAGATGCTGGTCTTACTCTATTGCTTTATAACAGCATGAGGACATGATTAGATTTGCTTGCAAGTAGATAGTCCACTGTGAATAACTGATTGGAGAAGGGCCAACATGGAGGCAATGGAATGAGTATTTCATCCAAAAGATGATGGTAGCATAGACTTTGGTGGTGGCTGTGGATATAGGAAAAAAGGTGAACAGATATGTCAGGTTTTGAAAGACAATATCAATGGACCTTGGTGCTGTATCAAACCTATGTTGTGGATAAAAGGAAGGTGTTGGGGTGATTTCTAAGAGTCTAGATGTAATAAGATGAATAAGGAGCCTTTTGGTACCAAAAAAAAAAAAAAAAAAAAAGACACTGAAGAGAACCAGATTTGGGGAAAAAGATCTTGAACTGCGAGGATAAAACAAACACCTAACTTAAACTTCATTTGGGTAGCACTTAATTACAATTAATAGAAATGCAAACCATTGCCATTTACTAGGCATTTACTATTGGCTCAGTGGATTGAGCGTCGGCCTGCGAGCTAAGTGTCGCTGGTTCGATCTTCCAGTCAGGGCACATCAGAGAAGGAAAACTCTGACTCCAAAAAACCTCCGCTGCCTTGCGGCATACCTCTTCAGGGGAAAGGCTAAGGGAGTAAACCCCGACAGAAAATCCGGAGCCGGAGTCCCTAAGGCGGCTTGACGTTGTAGTCAACACCGGCAACTCCTGCGGCGCACCTGAAGCCAAGCTGTATCGACTCCGTCTTTCCCTTGGACCCTTCAGCTGCGAAGAGAGGGCGGGTCTGCTGCATGGGCAACAGCAGACCCTCCATATCACCCTGCCCAGGCTCTGTAGCTTCAGCTCCACTGGAGAGGACACTCCAGCGTCATCGCAAGATGTCGATTCAACACGGGAGGAGACAGATACCGTGTCACTCCCGAGTCGGACTGCACAGGCATTCTCGGCGGTGCAGATAGACTCTTAAGAAGCTACACCATCGTCTCTCGAGACGGACGGCTGCCGACGACTATGTGACAGGATCTATACAATGTGCTGCTGTTGACAGGCATCACTGCAATAGAACATGTTTCCCAAAAGCACCACAATAATGCCTCATGTTCACCTACAATGTCACCTTGCCCCTGCTCCCATCAAGGTGTAGTCTCTATGTCCCCACCTTGAATATGGGCAGCTTTTTAAGTGCTTCAACCAGTAGAATATGTTCATAAGTGACACAATTTCATTTCCAAGGTTGTCATAAAAAGTCATACAGCTCCTGACAGATCTCTTGGGACACCCATTCTGCAGGAAGCTAGGCCATGTAAGTGGTCCTACTCTTCTGAGACCACTAAGCTGGAAGGCTACATGTGGACATTCTGTCAAACTTAGCTGAGCTCCTGGCCAACAGTCAGTGGTAATTAACCAGCCAGAGAAGCAGGCCGCCTTGGAAATGCTCCTCCAACTCCAATCTGGTCACCAAAGCTATTGCCATAGGTGTAGAAACTAGCCATCCCCACTGAGCCCTGCCCAAAAGAAAAAAATAACCGATTGAGTAAAATAACCAATCGTTGTTGATCTTTTATGGCACTAAGTTTTAGGATGCTTTGTTACACTCCCCCACCACTGTGTAGATGAAGAAAGTAAGACTGGCAGAGATTAATGTAATGTGCCCAGGATCACAGAGCTAGTGAGCACAGGCACCAAGCCAAGCAAAAGCTCTCTGCCCCGAAACATGTGCCATTTCTTAAATCTCATTGCTGTCACCTTTTTGGTCATATCCCAAAATTAACTCGTTGTTTCTATTCAAAGTGTTGCACATTATCTCAAAATATGTCTTTGGATTCTAACCTCAAACACATACATTTTAAAAATAATCTATTCTGCTGGAAAATAGTAAACCCACTCATAAAACATGGACTATTGCAAGTGCTTGAAAAAGTTTTTTTGTGTGTGTCTCCCATCCCTCTTCCCAGGCAGTGGAGAATTGATATGAAATTAAAACAGACAACTTCCATTTTCTTTCAGGAGAGATTTATGACCACTGTCTACAGAATTTCAAGCTGTGAAGTGAACTGTAAAACAAAATGCTTTAAAATAATATGTTTAAAGCAAAGCAGTGTTAGGTACAATTAATGTAAAAATGATCAGAAGTGATAGTTGCTGAGTAAAAGTAAAAATAGAGAAATATGATCTATAAGGGTAAGGGCATTTCATCAAGCATTAATCTATCAGCCAGGAGCACAAATCAAGGGACTAATCAGGTATATTAATGATTTCAGAATAACCTTCTCTTACTAATCACACCTCTTAAAGTAGAACTCAACCCCATTGCCATTGCCTTAGTGCAGGCTCCTAGGGCTTTGTGTTATGCCCCAATAGCCTCTCTTAGCTGGTCATTCTATTCCCCCATCACCACACCAGTATTACGCCAACATTCAACACCCATCCTACCGCCTTCTCTTTTCCGCCCCCCCCCCCCCCCCGCCAAGAATGCCCACCGTTTTTCCTTGGCCAGGATCAAGCTTGCGTATGCTACAAGCTTTCTCTCGCTTTCCAGCTCCTCGGAGCTGCTTCTCCGGGGCTGTTTTCCATCAGAGATTGGGTACTTTCCCTCTGAGTTTCCACAAAAGCAAAACTGAGCTTTGTGGCAGCTCTCCAGGTGGCCTGTCAACCCGTATTTACTCAGCGTGTACATACCATGTAAACACACCGTTCCGGGCACTAGAGATACGATACAGAACAGGCCAGATGATGCTCCTGCTGCTTTGCAAGACGTTCCTGACATCAGTGCTTCTCCCCTGGGAGCCATCCTCTCCCTGCCCCTCCCCCCGGGAACATCTGGCCATGTCTGGAAACATACTTGGTTGTCCTGTCCAAGACGGTGTTACTGGCATCGAGTGGATGGAGTCCAGGGACACGGATCCTGCAACTCACAGGACAGCCCCACAGCCACAAATGATTGGGCCCAAAATGTCAATAGGGACGAGGTCGAGAAGACCTACTCTAAACCAAGAAATAAATCAGATCATTTCGGGACTGCCAAGAGCCACGAAGAAGATAGATGGGAAACTGATAGAGCATTGAGGAGAGAGAGGAGAAGGGCTACTCTGGAAAGCCAATGAGGAAAGGTTGCAGAAGCAGAGGCTCTAGCTCCACCAGTCTGGTAGGGGCCCACAGCGCACACACCGCCTCTCTTGGTGCTATTCACAATAGCACCTCCAGCACCATGTGGATATCTCATATGTGACCCGCTGGCCACCTGCTGCTCCCTCTCTACATCCACTAACCCCAAGCACTGACAGAGACATCGCCCCTTGATTCCTCCAAGCACGCAAGCACAGTGCTTCTCTGTGAGACAGATTTTCTTGAAAGCCTCAGGAACATGGGAAGAAATTGAAGCTTGAGATAGAAAAGACATTTGCTGTCAGTCATCACTGCTACTAAGTCCATCAGCCAAGCTCTGCCAGGACATCTGTCTCCTGGGTATGCACCTCCTGCCTTAGTGCTGGGACCCGCATTCTCCCAGCAGTGTTCTCTCATCACCTACCCCCACCTTTGTAACCAGGTGCCAATTATCGTCCTCACCTAGCTCACTGGTTCCACCCTCCAAGTCCCTAAGATCCCCCAAGAACTTCAAAATCTCCTTATTTTAGATCCCTTTGATCAATCCCTCCATCCCAAAGTAGTCAAAACGCTGATTTTATAATCAAAAGATCTATTAAATAATAAAAAAGCATGAATTCTACCACTATCCCTTACACCTCCAAAATACAGAATGACTGCAGCCTGATTTTATATAATAATTCTTCCTTCCTACGAGGAAGAGGAGGTTCTTAATACATATCAGTTTCTCATGTACAATTTAGGAAATTAAGGGTAAAGAGGTTGGTTACTTTGCAAAAGAGCTGCTCAATTGAACAAACATAAAATGTCACCCTACCTGGAGCAAAGCTCAGGTAAGTGGCTCCCCTGGATCAGGTCTGATGACTCAGCACAACTCCAGTTGTGTATGCTTGGAAATAGCTAAAGGACGCTTTCCAACTCATCAAAGTGCCCTCAGAATTTTGGGGGAACTGCTGTGCCGGGTAAATGTCTTGTTCCGATCTTAGCATGTTCATTCAGCTGACAAACTCCCACCTTAATCTCCCACACCAAGCTTTATCCTTCCGTTATAGCTTCTTTGAACTGACCTTACTGCTTTTCCCTGTGCACTGTCGTCCTCAGAGTTCTTAGCGACAGACACAGACACTGGCCACTTTAGACAGAAAGGGTAGTATGAAAAGATGCTACCAGCTAGCAGAATTTTAGGGGACGCTGAAGAACCCAGCTCGGAGCGCCACAGCTATACCACAAAAGGTTGACTCTTAAGGGAACCTCAAGTTACCTGATGGAATAGGGTGCAGGGTGAAGCCTGTGGAGCAGGGGACACTCCCAGAAGCCTGCGGGCCAGGTGTGACCGTCCAAGAAAGCGATGATGCCCATCTGCACGAAGGCGGGTGCGGTTGAGATGGAGCGAGCAGACAGGGTGAAGGACCGTCAAAAGGACACGCCGACAGTGCCTGCAGATTTCTAAGATACAGATGAGGGAGCAGAGTCCTGAGACCACTTGCTGGTGGCTATTTGGGTAATGGGACGGACCGTAGTGCCCCCGATGGCAATGGGGATGCCATGACAGGTGGATGGCAGAGTCCTAGACACACTGAGGCGGACTCAGTGAGGGAGTCCATCGGGCAGAGGGACGGATGCTAACGGGAGATGTTGGGAAGGACACCCAGAAGGCGGCTCAGCACTCGCTGGGGTCTGAAGTCAGTGGGATATAAGAGACTGCCCGAGAAGAGACGAACGGTAGAAAATAAAAGTGGATCCACGCCAGGACTGGGGTGGCCACCTTATCCCAGTTTGCCTGGGACCTTTCTGGGTTTTAGAACTAAAAGTCTCACGGCATGGAACACTCCTCAGTCCCAGGCAAGGTAAGTCCGCAGTGAAGGATAAGGGAATAACATAGAGCAGGAGGATTTGTCCAGCGTCATCTGTCGGGTTGGTTGCAAAACCGTGGCTGGAGCACAGACCTCCCAAGTCCCAGCCGCTTTCTGCTCCCTCTGCTGGACAAACGCTAAATTGCAGGGAACGAATAGGAAAACCAAGCGCCCCAGGGTCTCAGTCCTGGATCCCTGGCTCTGTGTATGTGTTCTGAGCCTTACATCACTTACCTAAAAAAAAACGGAGGGGGGGCGGGGAGGGACATATACATATTCCTAATCTCAGGGGGGAATGTAAATCAAATAAACACGTGGAGGATGGAGTTTCGGCTGGCAAGAACCTCTGAAGAATGGTGGACAAATGGACCTGTCCCCTGATTTTAGAATCCAACCCCAAGGGTGTTGGCTGTCTCCTGGCCCAGCCTTCACGCTGGTTTGAAAAGTTCAACCCTCACGGAGGTGTCCTCACCACTGCTTTGAAAAATATGGTCCCACTACTAAAACTGTCTGAATAAAATATATTTCTCCCAGAAAACGGTGGTGGATTTATCACAACTGGGCCATCCATCTATTAAAAAGCAGAGTGGCATTTATTGCCAATTGCTTCCTTTATGGGAGAAAATAACAGGGAGCCTAATCAGCTCGGTTAATTTTTTTCTTTTATGGCTCCAGCAATTGCACTAAATATTCCGTCTGCTTTTCTTACGCAGTTTGAAGACGGAGGAAGATTCCAGCAGAACCGCGAGCTGCCGGCTCAGGAGGAGGCGCTGGGTAAGAAAGAGGCTCTGAGAACCAACCCCGGGAAATGTCTCTGCTGGGGCTTCACACGATCACTTTTCAGTTTACAACACCAAAGAGGTCACTTTTAAAAAATCCATCGGTCAATGGACAAGTTCTCTGTAGTGATTTGGCCGAAACGATTTTGAAATACACCAGGTTCTCAAGTCACAGAGAGAAGCAGAGTAGCTTTCTGAAGGTAAAAAGCTATGGAGTTAGTCCCAGGCCTGAACCAGTGGAATGTGTGAACTTGGTTGACATCTGGGGCCATCCAGAAAGCCCACCTTAAGTGCTCAGCAATCCCCCCTCCAAACACTCACATATCTACCCTAGAAGCTGCTGCTAATTTCATTACCCCAACCTAGAGTTTGAGACACACTGCTTTCTCTGGAGCCCAATGCTATACAAAGGGCATCAAAGCGTTGGTTGCTCAATGCCAGCTCTACTATTTAAATGACCTTTCTGGCCAGCGCTGTCCCAAAGAACTTCCTGAGGTGATGGAAATATTCTAATCCACACTGTCCACTATCGTAGCTTCTTACTATAGGCGGCAAATGAGCTTTGGAAATGTGACTGTGGAGAATTGGGGAACTGAATTTCTAAGTTGTTTTTTTGTTTTTTTGTTTTTTAACTAATGTAAATATGAACCTAAATTGCCACAGCTCAGAGCTGGCCTGCTTGGGCCTCAGCCCCTTCACCTGTAACATGGCACCTGTAAATGCATGCTGAGCATGGTTACTTTGAGGAACCCCCAAGCCCTGTGTTCAGCATGGAGTCAAAGGTTGGGGAGACAAGAAGGTGGGACTCCTCACGGATACGTCTTCATTTGACCCTAGAATCAGTACTTTCAGACTTGACATCAACTTGGAGCATCGGGCAGCATAAAAATTCTGACCCGCAGTTGTCCTAAGGCCACAGGAAAACAATCCATCTTTTGGAGAATTTTCCATTGGTGGCCCAGAAGGTTCTGCATGAGGAAACACATTAACTAGCCCATGCGAGCGAATGTTTACAGGAAGTTAGAAAATGCTGACTGACTTCAGTTAAGGAAAGTGCCTCTCTGAGAAGTTTCACGGTCGATTAATGCTCTGGAATTCCATTGAGGGGAGTGATAAGATAAAGGTTAAACTAACTACCTAAGTACGTTTTTAAGCAAGCTCTCGCAAACCAGAAGTTGCAGTCTAGGTGTAGCTCTGGGCTTCCAGCAAGCAAAGGAGAGCTTTTGAATCCAGTTCCGAATAAAAACAGCTGGGACACTCTAAGGTCGTTGGCTGTGGACAGAGTTTCACAAAGGTTTGGACTCTGAGCCCAGAAAAACCTTAAAGATCACATCCTAGCCTTCCTCAAAGGCCTAAATTCTCCCAACATAACAATTCCAGTGATGGGGATCTCCCTGTGTGCTAAGGCAACCATTGTGTTCATGGACATGTGACATTGGCAGAAAGAGCTTCCTATCTTGATCATCAAAACGAGTAGTGTGGAGAACATTCTCTTCTGAAACCTGGTTCCCAAGCTTTATCATCTTTGGTCATTTTTCACCTGATAGCTTTCCCTCTGCCCTTTAAACATGCTCATCTCCTAGGTAAAGCTGCCTCCTCTTCTGGTGTCCAGACACCTCCTTTTCTGATCCCCAAATCTGATCTTGTCCTCTGCTCAGTTTTACTTCAGACCTTGGTGTATGGTTTGGATTTATTAAAGCCAAGAGTTCTGCATTCTGGGAGGGGTGTGTTCTAAATTTCTTAAGCAGCCAGAAGCCGCTGGCATTTATTGAGCACCTACTAAGAGCCAGGCACTGTTCTTGCACTACACATTTGTTAACTAAAATGTACTCCTTGCCCAGTTCTGTGAGATGGATGGGTGCTATTATCATCCCCATTTTACAGATGGGGAAACAGATCAAGCGACTTGTCAAGCAGTAAATGGTGAAGCCAGAATTTGAACCCAGCAGCCAACATCAGAGCCTGTGATTTAAAGCCATTAGTAGATTTTTAGTTCAGTCCATCAAGTGTTTATCGAGCCCCAGGCATGCGCCTTCAAACTTCTGCTTTAAATAAAACAAAGTATCAAAGTATAAAAAATGAGAGTTCAGGTCACCTAATCCAGGACCAAAATCAGGGAGAAATCAATGCTGAAGGAAAAACAGTGACGTATCTAAGGTCATTTCATCATGAGAAAAGCCTGGATTTAAACCCTGGTCTCTCATTCCGCTGCTATTCCAATGATACAATGCTGTACTTTGAAAAGAAATCTGCTCTAAAGGGTTATGATATATTTATTATGGTTAACATCATTCTCTCCCACTGGGCAAAATGTTTTTCACACAATAGGTGGCCGACAGACATGTTTAGGCTATAAAAAGTAAACCTAGGAAAATAAATTTAAAATTCAAGGTCTTAGGTAAAAAAGGCCTTTTTGGAAATATATATGAGAGGCATATTTGCAGGGCCAACATTCCATTAGTACTTCAAATCATTAATCATGTGTTGAGTTTCAAGTCAACGCAATCCCTTTGCCGCTACTTTTAACAGATTGAAAGCAGGTGACCAGCTTCCTGGACTGTCCTTCAGGAGGGAAGCACTTCGGAAAAAAAAACTGCAACTCATGTTAGTAGCTCAGGTACAGGCTAATGAGGTCCTGGGCCGCCCATGAAACTCTGCTGGAGAAAAGGCTGGTGCATCCCAGAAGCTCCTAGCTCAGACTGAACAAGCCAGTCAGGAAAACCAGATGATGACTTTATGATGACGTCTAAGGCTGCCCAGGGCCTACGGGTACATTGGTTGAACTCAGAACTGATGGACGTGAGAACCAGACTCGCCTCTTACAACTCCAAGATCCTGCAGCATTAGCCAACTAGCTTCATATGAAAGATAAAATTGCATAACGGAGGGAAAGTAATTGCTAATTAAAACTCACGTCTATTGAGCCACTGCCTTTTGTCCCAAGCTAGACTAGGTATCTTGGGATTTTGTAGGAAGTGTCTGACTTGATTTAAGCCCTAGGAGTATCTATATCACTAATCAACATTCAAAATGTTTTCAAGGAATCTCTAAAGATTCTTTCAGGTCTTGCATGATTCTGGTTGATCCTAAAACCACGTAGCAGCGTAGCTAACAGCATGGACTCATGAGCCAGACTTTTGGGGTTCAAGTCCTGTCTCTGACCCTTACTAGCTTGAGCTTGAGCAAGCTGCTAAATATCTCTGAGCCTCAGCTCCATCCCTCTGCCCTTCCATCTATAAAATGGGATGATATCAGTACCTACCTCATACGGTTGTAACAATTAAAGGAGTTAGCATCTATGAAGTACTATGTCCATGGTTGGGCATGTAGTAAGCACTCTGTGAGTATTCAGTATGTCTTCAGAGATTGGAAAACTAAGGCTGACCAAAGGCAGCACAGGCGACAATGATGTGTGCAATGACATGTGAGAGTCAGAAGCAGAAGGCATGTTGCCGTGGGGACAGGCCGGTGTCACTCTTCTTCCTCAGACCCCTTCAGGATCACAAGATCGTCCTCTCGGACTTCCCCACCAGAACTGGAAATGGGCAATTCTACACAAGCTGCGGCTGTAGGTAATCGTTTGGATGTAATAATCTGTTTTTAATCTTGTGTGTAAATGAATACAGAGGTTCGTCAGTGGGTGCATATTAATCTAAAATAAATGAATACATTTGAATTAATCAGATCTTCAGTCTATGTAAGTTGATGATTTATAATGATATTAGCACAAATTGCAACGATAAATCATTTTAAAATTAGACCCAGTGCTGCTTAAGGCTGCAAGTACTCCGGAGATTTGAACAGAACTGGACATAACTTTAAAATGTAGATTGGTCTGGCTATAGCTTAAAGGCAGAAGCAAGGGGCGGGGAGACCAGAGGGCAAGGTCGAACCAAGTCCTACGGAAGAAGATAATAATGACCCTGCAAGGTCGCAGAAGTAAGAAAAGAGCTTCAGAAAGTCAATGAAACAGACATATTCTGCATTCCACAGTTGATAGTCTGGCTTGGGGCAGAAGACCTTGAGACTTCCATTCAGTTCAAAGCAACAAGAAGGAATTAAATCGAGGCAGCTTGATGAGAAGGAAAGATTTCAGCTAATTCCTCCACTTTCTTGCTGATGATCTTGGTCAAACTAGCTTTACTGAGGCAGGTGATTTCATCTGAAAAATGAGTTTTATCATTCCAACTTTAAAGTACTGTTATGAGAAGTAAATAATATCGGCTGTCAAGTAAAAAACCCAGTTCCTAAAAAACAGGGTGGTAATTTAAAAAAGAAATCAGACTGCTGCTGGAGATTTTCCTGAGCCTCTGTTTTCTCAGTTATAGAATGGAAATAATACGAGGGCCAATCTCTTACCATTGGCAGGAGAATTAATGTAAACACAAAGGTCCTGAACCTAAGGAGGACCCTCGGCAAAGGCTAGCTATTAATATAATTGATTATCATTGATGTCACCATAATTCCTGGGTAGTGATACTATAATGCTGGCTTAAGAAGAAAGAAAGGAGAGACGGGAGAAACTCTGATAGATATACTAATGGAGGAGAGAAGAGAACCAAGAAGAGGAGGAAGAGGGTAACTTTGTGGCCGGGCAATTATATGGCACCCAGACCCCGACTCCTCTTTTTCATGCAAGGAAGACTTCGCTAAACACATACAGCGTCTTCCCTGCTAAGCCTTACACTTAACCTGATCATTTCTCCATATGGACAAGGTTTGCAAACTGCCTGCAGAGAGGATTACCTGAAGGTAAGACATTGGACATGACTTGGTAAGACAAAGAATAAGGGGTCAAGATTGTTCTGGGCTTCCTCTTTTGAGAACGGTGCCCATGTAAGAAATTCTAATGGTCTACGATGAGCCGAAGGATTAGGTAAGCAAGTTTTCCCTGGAGTCCTAGGCTGTTTCTTCCTTGAAACTGTTTTTGAAATAAAAGTCCCAATGTTCTGAGATCTGATCTGAATTTTTCGGATCATCTGGCTGATGAAATAATTTTGCCGCCTTAATAAGGAAATCCCAAGGTGGCTGTAGAATGCTGCTCCATGACTGTCATGGATGGAAGAGAAGGACAGGTAAAGAAATAACTGCGGTAAGAAATCATCATTAAGTACAAGTCTGTGACAAGAAAATCCATGTGCACATGTTATAGAAGGAGGTAACTGGGGTAATTCTCCCAAGGGTTAGGGATAGGATGAGGTGACCACCTTTTATGGACTGGATGTTTGTGACTCCTAAAAATTTGTATTTTGAAATACAACCCCCCCAATACGATGGAATTTAGAGAAGGAGTCTTTAGAGGGTAAATGCAGGCATGAAGGTGAAGCCCTCATGATGGGATTAGTGCCCTTATAAGAAGAGAAAAACTGTGAGTGCCATTATAAGAAGTGTCTACCAGAGGTGTCTCTGCACCATGTGGGGAAGCAGCAAGGAGGTGAGTGTCTGAAATCCAGGAAGAGAGCTCTCACCAGCAACTGAATCAGCCAGCACCTTGAACTTGGACTGCCCAGCCTCCGAAACTGGGAGAAGCTAATATCTGTGATTGAAGCCACCGGTATTTTTTATAGCAGCCAGAGATGGCTGACACACTTTATTCTGTGATTAGCACATGCCAAAGTTGGGGAAGAAATTCAAAAACATTGTAAATAATCTTTCAATTAGAATCTTTGCTTTATGTATGTAAGTGTACCTTTGTGCAGACCCACACATGTATGTATACACACAGGCACATACACATACTCGTACATAAAACATGCAAACCAATTTGACCGTAAGTTGCAAAATCACATTAACTCTTCATTCAACCTCCCTGCAAAGTTTACTTTCTGAATTACCTTACAACTTAAGATAAACAAAAAATGGAATGTTTTTTCTCTACCAGAAATAAAACCTGTTTCCCTGGTGGTTATTTAATAGCCAGCCCATCTAACCACCAAATCCTTCCACATCATTACCTAGTGCATAATTGCTAACTTTTGGACATTGCTTCCAAATCAACAAACAATTACTAAACAGACTATTTTTAAGAGAGTCAAATCATATCATTGAAGGGACCCCAGAATTTTCAAAGGCACACTGCAGTTCTGTCCAAGGATACCCTCCTTAAAGAAACGCTCTTGCGTGGATCCAGGGAGACATGCATAAGGATGCTCACTGCATCATCATCTGAAACAACAGCTAATGTTAGGGGCAATCTACATGTCTGTCGGTAGGGAAATGGGCAGGCAGAAGTGTTTTGGCTGGTTTTGTTTTAACAAAAAACTATAAATATTAGACCTTCAAAAAAAAGTATCATTGATTGAAAAAAACCTTTGTATAGAAACACAAATATAATGATATGTTTTCCATGTCAAATAAAACCCAAATACTTAATAACACTGTATATTATTATTATGTAATTAAAATATCAGCTTAAAGGGAAAAATATGTGAGGTCCCTGAGGCCACTTGCAATACTGCAATATAATTCTGATGCTAGCCACCCTGAGGAAAGTAAGCTTTCACAGGTTAAAGGCACAGCCTCCAACAAAAGTGCCCTCCCTTTGGATACCACCCCCACACCTTCAGAGGTCTCCAGGCCACCTGCATTATTGGCCAATTAGCTACAAATCCAGGGGTCCCATGATACCCCTCAGGTTTGATCATTTGCTATGACAACTCACAGAACTTGGGAATGAGCTATCCTTAAGATTACAATTTTATTATAAAAGATCCCAATCAGGACCAGACAAATAAGGAAACACAGGGCAAAGTCTGGGAGGGTCCCGAGTGCAGGTCTCCCCTGCTTTCTCCCTGAAGAACCAGACTATGTCACCCCTCAGGTACGTGGGTGTTTTCACCAACCAGAGTGCTCCACTAAGCTTCCATGTTCAGAGGTTTTATTGGGGACTTACTACATAGGTATGATTGATTGAATCATTGGGTATATGTTTGAACTCCACCTTCAGCACTGCCCTCTTCACTTTTCCAGAAGTGCAGGGGTCCATCTCAAAGCCCCACCTTCTAATCACATGGTTTGTGATTAGAGCAGCCCCCATCCTGAGTCACCTCATTACTATAAACTCAGGTGGGGCCTGAGTGGCTCCTGAAAAACAAAGACACTCCCATTTCTAAGAAAATTCCAAGGACTTAAAGTCTCCTTCCCAGAAACTAGGACAAAGGCCCGTCACATTCTTTATTGTGCAATACCAGTCCTCTGGTAACAGGCAGAGCGGCACCTACCTCCTTTCAGACTGGTGAGCTTACAAAGCGTCACTCCTGTCACGGAGGTATAACTTATAAAACATGGGCTCATCTATTACAAAAGGAAGTTGCGTGTCTGACGCAAGTACAGAGAGCCGATCCACGTTGTCCATGTACATATGAGAACATCACTGTCGTTCTCAGGAAGTATAAATTTTCTTTCTCTTTCTCTCTTGTTATTACTCATTGTCGCGTGTACATTTCGATTAAATGGGAGTTGACTCTGCAGTCTTTTTGGTCATCTAATCTAATGCACAAGAACTGTTGCCTTTAATCTGCCCCCAGGTTCCCACGGTAGCATAACTTACCTCATCTGATCCTCCAGGGACGCGTAGGTACTGATGTTCTTCTCCATTTATATACAAAGGGACTGAGAAGTGAATAGTTTAAGCCACTTCCTTCAGGTCAAAGAGCTCATAAATGGCGAAAGTGGAATCCTGACTGGGCAATTTGCTCTTGATATCAACTTTCAAATCAAGAAGTCTGACGGCCGAGAACAGCAATGGTTTTTTTTCATTGTGGTTGATGTGTGATTTCAGAGGAGGTACTCAGGATTGTGCCCATACCACGGTTCTGTCCCTCGTTAACCCCCTGTCTGTGAAGGGACTACCTAATGGCTCTCCCAGGACCCGGAGGACTCCCATGTCCTAAAGAGGAAGGCCAGACCACCAGGGCTGCAGGGTGCCTGCCCCGGCTGCTCCTCTCCCTGCAGGTTAAAAACAAACAATGCTCAAGGGAACCGCTTGTGAACTCTAAACTGGATCTTCTCACAAGGAAATTGAGGAGGCACTTAACACTGCAAGTCGTGTCCCTGAAGTGTTTGCCACTTCTAGGACGGCTGATCTAGAACAAAAACGAACAAGGACGCAGGGACACGGACGACAGTGTGATGATTGTGGAGGGAGCGGTGGGGGGAGGTGGAAGAGGGCGTAAGGGGGATAAATGGTAATGAGTAAAAAATACAATAAAAAATAATCTATAAACAACAAAATAAATGGCGCAAAAAAAAATAAAAATGACCTGGAGGTAAAGGTGTCCCCAGTTCCTAGGTCTGAAACATTGGGTGTGAGCCACACAAACAGAAGGGCTTCAGTTTCATTTCATCATCAGAACTGCTGATACCCCTGGGGGTGGGGGCAGAGCACAGAAGGGTTGACTAGCTCACCCAAGGTCATATTGCTGGAGGAGGTAGAAGCAATGGCCATCTCCCGTTGCTTTGGTTTGTTTTTTCTGTCTCTCTTGCCTCTGCCCTTCCAGCTACAATACGCTTGAGAAGAGCTTGCTCAGTAAGTGTGATCGTCTCTACCCAGCTGTGAACCAGAGTCCCCTCTAAGTCCCCCATTATCTCTCTTCTGCCAATGGAAAAAAAAAAAAAAAAAGGAAAGAGTAGGTATCAAGGTAAGATGCTAAGACAACTAGATTCAGAAAATCAAAACAAAACTCTCCTCCTCTGAGCATCTGCCACGTAATGCAGCTGGAAGAAGTCAAGAGTCCACTCTCCAAGCAAAAGGAAGACCCTAGAAGATTTTGACCTTCTGGTGACTCTGGCCACGTGGCATTTAAGGCTATTAAGGCAAGTGGTAATGTAATATATAAGTTACGCATGAAGTGTCTGGACTTAGGGAGACTAGGTAGAAAATAGTTAGTAGAAAAAATATTTCTCTGTTTGCCACACCATTTCCTCTTCCTGACCACACAAAAACATGAATTTGTCGTGTTTTAGTCGGAGGCCGTGACACTGACTTCTGGCCCACAGAAGAGGGGCAAAGGTGATGGAAGCATTTTCAGCTCCTCTACTATGAGCAATCCATCCAACAGGATTACTTGTAAAGTTGCATGAAATTATATTACAAAATGTTCCTGCAGTGTTGTTCATAACAGCGAAAACTAAGAAAGACACCAGAAATCCAACATATACTAAAACTTTGTATATCCAACACTTGAACTTGTGCAAAGTCTTCAAAATGAATAAAATAGTCCCAGTTATTAGAAGTGGCGTATGTCATACTCATCTTTCTGTTGAGATCCACTTAAAAGCTAGATTAAATACATTTTAAAAAGACATTTCCTGAAGGCATCAGAAAGGAGACAAGGTAGATAACAACTGAGGTTGGAATTTCAAAGAGAAAGAAAAATTGCTAAGATGAGCCTCACTCTAGTGTCACTTTCTTCCTAGGGACTTTGTCAAGCTTCAGCAAGGGGCACAGAGGACAAATTGAAAGCAAAGAGAGGTCGCAGCAGTGTCACCGAAAGAGGAAGACAGAAATTAGAATTAAGTGTGATTAGGTAGCCAAGACTACAGGGGCCATGCCACAGAGAAAGGGGAACCACAGAAAACTGAGCCCAAAGTTACTCATGCAATTTCCCCAAATTGCTCCCTGATTGTAAACTGTGCATTCGTGGAACTAAATAAGGGAAAATCAAGCAGAAAATAGTTGCTAAAAGGTTAAAAATCCGAGCAGAGATTGAGACCGTCGTATGGAGGTGGGAAAAGAGAAATCGGAGCCCCGAGTCATCAGAGGAGGAGGCCATCAGAGAAAAATCAGGCTTTCAGTTGAGAATATTACAATGCTATGCCCAAGAAGCAAGAGAACTCATAAAAAAATAAGCCCTAATAAAGCCAGAAGCGCAGGATTAATTTCATCAAGTCTCCTACTTTACATAACTGCCAGGACAAAAGTAAATCTTCTCTCCAGGAAAACAGTATCAACCAGAGCCTCTAAAACTTTCCCTACACAATGCTGGGCATTTAATAAAAAATTAAGTCACTCCAGGACAATATAACAAATGACCAAAATCCAGAAGGAGAAAATAAACAGCATAAATTTACCCAAAGGTGATCACACAATTGGATTTTCAGACAGACTTTAAAGAAACTGTAATTACTGAATTCAATAAAATATAGGATAAGATGGAGAGTTTTACCTTTTGTAAATTGATGTCTATAAAAACATAAGTAGAAATTTTAAAACTAAAAACTATAATTACTAAAATTAGAATACAAAGGCAGATTAAAGATAACTTAAGAAAGACTTAAGAACTGAAACACATCAGTAACAATGTCTGTAGTGATGCACCGAGTGCATGATGATTGCAGAGGAAAAAAAGTGGAAAAGGTGTATGGGACGGGAAGAAATGTGTAGTATGTGTGATCAGAAAACCAAAAATGAAAGAGAACTTTCTTAATCCGATAAAAAGTATTATCTGTTAAAAAGAAGGGTGAAAAAAGCTACAGTAAGCCTAATGTTCATGGTGGAATATTAGAAGATTTCACCCTGAGACTGGGAATGAAACAAGATTCTCTCCTTGGCCAAACTTGCGTCAAATTTCTATGAGCCCTCAGCTCAGCTAGCACAGACCCTGGGCTTTCATTTTCATCTTTGTAGACTTCAGTTGTTTTTTTTTCTTTTTAAATTTTTATTAAATTTAGTCGGATGACTGGTTAATAGGCTCATATAGGTTTCAAGTGTATATTACTGTGACATATGATCTGTGTGTGGCACTGTGTACTCACTACCCACAGTCAAATCATCTTGGGCCACCATATATTTGGCCCATTTACCCTCTACCCCACCACACCCCCTTCCCTCTGGAAATCATCATACTGTTGTCTGTCTGTGCCTCTGGCTTTCAGTTTTATATCCCACATGTGAGTGAAATCATGCGGTTCTCAGCTTTTTCTGACTTGTTCCACTTAGCATGATATTCTCAAGGTCCATCCATGTGGTTGCAAATGCAGTATTTCGTCTTTTCTTATGGCTGAGTTGTATTCTATAGTATATCTGTACCACACCTTCTTTGTCCAGTCCTCTCTGGAAGGGCGCCTTGGTTGCCTCCATGTCTTGGCTGCTGTGAATAATGCTGTCATGAACATCGGGTGCATATATCTTTGTAAGTGTTTTCAAGTTTTTTTAGTAGATTCCTGGAAGAGAAGAGAAATTGCTGGGTCATATGGTAATTCTATTTTTAGTTTTTTGAGCAACTGCCTTACTGTTTTTCATAGCAGATGAGACAGTTTACATTCCAGCCACCAATGCACAAGAGTTACTTTTCCTCTAATACTTGTTAATACCAGTCTCGTTGATGACAGCCATTCTCACTGGTGTGAGGTGGTATCTCTTTGTAGTTTTGACTTCCATTTCCCTAATAGCTAGTGAAGTTGAAAATCTTTTCATATATCTGGTGGCCATTTGTACATTTTCTTGGAAGTGGTGTCTGTGAAAAACCTCTGACCATTTTTAATTGAATCATTTGTTTGCTGGGTGTTGAATTGTATGAGTTATTTATTTGTTTATTTAATCTTTGTTGCATTTTTTTTCATTACTATTTAGTCCACTTTTACCCTCCTCCCCTCAGCCATCACCACACTGTTGTCCATTGAGTCCAGATTTAACAAAAATTTTACTAAGTCAGGTTAGCGAGAATTCCCCATTTTCAGTCTCTGATCACCCTCCATGTTTGACCAAACTTCTCAACTCCCACCATCTCCCAGGTCATATTCAATCACCCTGTCCTGCCTTTCAACAAGAATCCTGTCGGGTCAGTTTAGCAAGAATTACCCTACCATTTTAGTAACGTTTTTATCCATCAACCCCACCAACACCACTCTGCTACTCGGCCAGAAACCCTCATTCTTCTTTGCTGTACTGTGAGTGCAGCCCTGCCCCTCTCTCCTACTGCAAAACCCATTACAGCGGTCCCTGCACCCATCACAGTAGATCTGGATAAAGTCTGCCTTGCTATTTTAACCAGACTCATGAATAATTCTTTAGTAACACTACTATCACCTCTTCTATTATTACATAGAGGCTTTAACCAGTGCAAGATGGTACCAAAAAATTAAATTAAAAATTGAATAAAAGGAAAAAATAAGGGTTATTATTTATAAAATATGATCATATAAATAAGAAATACAAACTACAAATAAATTATTAACATAAGCAAATTTTTATTACAAAACTAGCATACAAAAACAAATTGAACTTTTACATTATAGCAGCAAAGAATTAGAAATAGAATTTACAGAAATACAACTTACAATACCTACCATTAAAACACATTAATAACTAAGAACAAATCTAATTTTTAAAATGGGCAAGACCTCTGCATAGAGAAAGTGCAAACATTACTAAAATAAAGTGTAAAAAGAACTAAATGGATGGAGGGTTATACTATATTCATGGATCAGAGAACTCAATGTATTAAAGATATTAATTGAATTCAAATTGACTTATAGATTTAATTCCAACAAAAATGTTATGGAAATTAATAAGGTAATTCTAAAATAAATATGGAAATTACAAGGTTTAACACTAGTTAGTACAATCCTGAAAAAGAGCAAAGACCAAAGCTGAGTGACATGCATTGCTACATACCGACTCTAATAAAATTGCAGTTCTATGCATGGCAGTGGCGATAAAGTGAGAACAGACTGAAAGAATGGGGTAAAAAGTCTGGGAACAGACCCACCCATACACAGACTTTTGGTTTATCACAAAGTTCATCCATGAAATGCAGTACAAACATGGACTTTTCAATAATGTTAAATCAATTAACCTTCCCTCTTTTCTCACACCACACACACAAAAAATTGATTTCAGATGCATCATATATCTAATTGTCATAGATAAAAATAACACTTACAGAAGATAAGAATATAGCTTCATTGGAGTAGGCAGAAGCCACCTAAATGGAACAAAGAAAATGCTACCCACAAAAGAAAATACAGATAAATTGGACTTTACGAAGAGAAGCCTTAAAGAGTGACAAGGCAAACCACAATGTGGCAGAAGATATTTTTAATGCATGCACCCAATAAGGTATTTGTATTCAATCTATATAAAGAACTTGTATAAATCTATAAAAATGAGAAAAACACTCCAATAAAATAGAGGCAAATGTCTTGTCCAGGAACTCATATCAAGAAGCTAATAAATGGCAAATAAACTTATGAAAAGGTGTTTAACATCCTTAGTCCTCAGGGAAATGCAAAGTAAAACCACAGTGAATTACCTCTAAACAGTCACGAACTTGGCTGAAATTTAAGTGTTTTTCTTTTTTTTTGTTTTTTTTTTTTAATGACTGTACCAAGTGTTGGCAAAGATGTAGAGCAAATGGAGCCTTCATAAACTGCTTGTGGAGATACAAACTCTTTCAATCACTTTGGAAAAACTGTTGGTGGTAACAACTAACACTGAATATATATATGACTTTCATCATGACAATTCCCCTCCTGAGTATGTGCCCAAGTGTTATGTATATATACATGTCCATCAAAAGATATGTAGTATAAGGGTCATAGTGTTATTATAATAATGTTCTACCGTATTCTCCATAGTAGCCCAAAATGACAAAAAAAATCTAAAAAGTCCACCAAAGGCAGAATAAGTAAATTATAATACAGCCATACAGTAGACTACTGTGCCACAATGAAAATAAACTATTAATTTATGAAATGGTGAAAGAATTTCACAACCGCAACAAGCAAAGGAATCCAGAAACAAAAAACTAGTGCTAAATGATTCAACTTATATTAATCTCCAAAGAAAAGGCAAAACTAATCTACGGCAATCAAATTCAAAATAGGGCTACATTCAGGGAGGATGGATAGAAAGACGGGAAAGGGTGTGAGGGAGAAGTCAGAGACAGTGGTTATAGACGCCATCTCAGGTTAAGTGGTCGTTACATGGGTATCTTTACTTGGAAAAAAATCGTAAAGGTCTACACTAAAATTCTGTGCATTTTACAGTATACTTTAACTTAAAAAATATTTTAAAATTTAGATCTGTATACATAAACATAGAAAGATGCCCAAGCTGTATCAGCAAGTTGCAGAACTATCTTTCTAAGTCTACGTTAGAAGAGTAAACTTATAACCCATGATGTGTGTAGCTCTGGAAGACTATCCTGCTTCTAGTAAAGGCTGTGTGTGATAATGGGTTTCCTTCCGACCCTACATTCTTTACTATTTTAGCTTTTTCACAACAAGCAAAATTACTTAACTGAGAGAAATATTTTTTTTAAGTAAAACTTCTGAAAAGCAATTGGGAAAGAGAGGGCTTGGTGTGAAATGCAGCTAAAATAAAGACGTGGCATCGAGAGACATTCAGTATAAAAAACAATTTGAACTTGACCCTTTTGCCCTAACGAATGAGCACAAAAAGTGAGTCAGGCGTCTAGAAGTCTGCAATGTTTCAAGCAGGAGCCCTAATCCTCGGATCAAAATCACATATTTTAACCCAATGCCAAAAGTGAAAGGGTGTGTTCATGTGTTCTGCTGCCCTTCCTGGACCTGCTTCCGAGGCGCTCCTATATGCTATATTTTAACCAACTTTATTTCTCTCCAAAGTCTTCTGCGTCCTCCCCCTCAGGAGTAAAATGTATTCTACCGTATTACTCTCAATTACCATTTAATAATTTATGAAATTACTCAGCATCATACCTGCAGTATTTTAGTCAGGCCCCATTACATTGTAATGAGGTTTGATTTAACATAGTCATTATAAATGCTGCAAAAGGTTAATAGGGAAAAAAAAAGTTTCATTTCAATGCATTTCATTTCAATCATTCGGGAATAAAATAAGCATCTGTCACTAAACGTAGGACTTCCCTTTCCTATAAGCATCAGAGTACGATTATGTCTCTCACGAAAGTTTAGCAGAATGTAAAGGACTACGACCGGGCAGAAAGCCAACCTGCGGGGGGCATCGTGTAGAGCAGGATTTTCCAAAGAGTGTGCCACAGGCTTTGGGGGCAGGACAACCCTTGATTGCACGGGGTTGTCTTCCATATGGCAGAACGTTCAGCATGCCTGATCTTTGCTCACTAAATCTGCCTAGAGCATCTCAGTTATGGCCATGACCCAAAGTAGCCCCACAGATTTCCCAGTGTCCTCTGGGGAGGCAGCGCTTCTGCTCATTTAGTCCCACTGGTTTAAAAGGTTGAGCACTAGTTTGCAAGTCTAGAAAGTCTAGTGCTGGAAGTCTAATTCTGGGAAACAGGTTTTCTTTAATATACTTTTTTAAAAAAGCAACTGTGATGTCAGCCATCCCCTAAGGAAGGCAGCTCTTTAGACGTGACCTGAGGGCCAGGTTCTACCACCTCTCAAGACCTAGTGTGCTGTTGGTGGGAATGCAGACTGGTGCAGCCACTGTGGAAAACTGTGGAGCTTCCTCAAAATATTAAAAATGGAACTGCCTTATGACCCAGTGATTCCACTGGGAATATGCCCTAAGAATCCCAAAGCACTAATTCAAAAGAACTTATACACCTCCAGGTTCATAACAGCACTATTTACAACAGCCAAGTGCTGGAAACAGCCTAAGTGCCCATCCGTGGATGAGTGGATCAAAAACTGTGGTGCATTTATATAATGGAATACTATGTAACAGAGAGAAAGAAGGAACTCCTGCCTTTTGCAATAGCGTGGATGGAACTGAAGACTATTACGCTAAGTGAAATAAGCCAGTAGGTGAAAGACAAATACCATATGATCTCACTTATAAGAGGAATCTAATTAACAAAATAAACTGATCAACAAAATAGCCACTGACTGAAAGAAGGTGAAGGGATCAGTCAAGGAACATATGTATGAAGGACTCTTGGACATCGACAACAGTGTGGGGACTGTCATGGAACTGTAGGGTGGGCTGGGTGGAGGGGGCAAAGGGAAACATAATTGGAACAGCTGTAAAACAGAGAAATACAAAAAAAAAATTTTTTTTTTTTAAAGAGCTGATCAGCACATCTCCTCCTGAATCTACATTTAGTGACCTCCCATTGGTCCTTTGAAATCAGCCGTGGTGGGAACTCTGGGAGAGCCAGCTGTTAAACACTCACCATTGCACCATTGTTCTTGACAGATATAATAGATAGCAACTAGGAGACTTGAATTGTTATGCATTATAGGAAGAAAAGAATTTGTAGCTCCGAGGGGACAAAGAAGAAAGAAGGACTTCAGAATGTTACAGAACCAGCCAATGGTGTTCTAGAACAGCTGTGGAGTTCAATTGCCTGCCACCAAGAAATGTGACTCCCAAGGCAAGAGTTTGGTGAAAAAGGAAAGGGGTTGTTTATTTAAAGCTTACACAGGTTAAGAATAATAGCAGATTTCTGCTGCTAAGTCCCACTCCCTTTAAAAACACCCCAAAACAAATAGTTCTGCTTCCCTCTGCCAAGCCAGGCCAGTTTCAGCACAAACCACTCAGAGGTAGCATCTTTCAGAAAAGTAGAAGTCTGCAGCTCAGCATTCCTGGTCACAGTTCCGCTCCAAGCATCTCTCATGAGTCTGGATAGCCAGGCAGGTCCTCACAGCTCCGTCAGCTCTGCCGCCATCTTCTGCAGGCAGACCTCCAGGAGGACTTCCAGGCAGACCTCCTGACCTCATGGAAGTCTGCCCTTTAGGCCTTCTGCTCCAATTTTAAGTGCCCGGCTCAGAACATCCCTCGTGACCTCACATCTGGCCCTTCCTAGGGTGCTTTGGTGTCCGCCATTTTTGTCAGCCGTCCGAGGTCTTTGACCCTCTTTTGGCTGCTGTCTGTAGTCAAGGCATGAGTTCCCAGAGATGCATGGACATCAGGGGTGGGCACCCCCTCCCTGCCATTAGCTCACATGGGCATCGTACGAGCTTCCACCCTGGCTACGTCACGAGTCCCTGTGCGTTCTCAGTCATGTACACAATTCTACAGCTTCTGAAATCTTCCTTTCAGAAAGCCATGGGCTGTTAACTGGTCTTTGTTATGTGATGTGTCTTAAATGCCATACTTTCCACTCTGTAGACAGCCCTCCTGCCCCCTTCTGGCCCCCTGATCCTACATGAAGGCAGGATTGGGGGTGTTCCTCTATTATCAGGGGACCCATGCTCTGTACCCCATTACAAGAGCACACAGAGAGAAAAGAAACAAAGAGCAGAAAATTGCAGCCTTGCTCTTGTCAGAATAAATTTCTAGGTTCAAAATGGAGCTGCTCCTGCCTAGGGCACCACATCAATAAACCAAAATTTTGATAATGTGTGTTCATGTAAATGTTCTGCTTGCCCAGAAACACAATATAACCAGTCAGCCCAAAGCC
This sequence comes from Furipterus horrens, assembly GCF_987537825.1. Taxonomy (NCBI): domain Eukaryota; kingdom Metazoa; phylum Chordata; class Mammalia; order Chiroptera; family Furipteridae; genus Furipterus; species Furipterus horrens. Next base: position 211,733,403 of record NW_028327172.1, read on the forward strand.
AAGCCAGCTCTGGGCCTTCACACCCAAACAGGGCTGGCTAAGCGGCCCTGGCCTCAGATATTTACTATTTGTCTCTTCCCTGTTCCTTACCCTTCACTTAATAAAAGCTTCCTGTTCACTTCCCCATTTTGAAGTTCTCTGAAAAGAGATTATGAGCTTCATGAAGGGTTAAATAAACTTTGATGAAAATCGGATCTTCATCTAATTTGGGTTCTTTATGAAACACTCTATGTTAAAATACAGACTATTCCACAAATATAAAATTCACTTAGGTGAGCCTTGGTGGCTCCTTCCAGAGTAGCTGAAATGAAGGTACAGGAGAGGCAAATGGAACTGCCACTCTGAGGCTGGCCTGCTGTGTGTATGGCCTCTGTAGCTGTGGCTTCCACTGTGAATCCCAAATCAAAAGTCACTCAAAATTGCAACTGTGATTTGAAATTGGGCTGCTTTTCATCGGTATAACTTTCAATCATAGTTAAAAATGTTCTTGATCAGCACTGCTAAACTACCAATTTCTATTAAACTTGTTCGATTACTTCCTTTTCTCTCCTAGGTCAGCGAATTATCAAAGTCGAAGACCTTGTATGTTGTGTTCACCATGACGTTTCTCCTACTTAGCCGGACAGGAAGAAATTAAAGTAATTGGTCTGTGGTTCATTTCTCTCTTAGATATCAGAGAAAATTCTAAGGAAAAAAAAACTTAACTAATCCAATCTCCTGTAAACATGCTGATAACTAGACCACCTGGAAAATCAAGTCTTGATATTTCCTAGAAGACAAGTGATTATTTATGGAATCATCTCGGCATGATGCCCCTGGTTTAGAACCACTTGTGGTAAACAAACCTAGAATCCATGGAATTATGAGGCATGATTTCCTGGAGCACATCACGTCAGTTATATAATTATCTGTGGTATGAATGGAGAAGTTTCTCAACCCGAACACCCTCTTCTGCATGTGCGCAGTAACCAGCAGACGTCACGTATAGTTTTCACCTGTTCTGCTGGGCCAGAGATTCTGTATCTGATGCTGGAGAGAAAGATCTGGGGATCTTTGTCGACTGTCCCAGACCTCTCCCTGCTTCGCCTGTGCCACTTCCTTGCTTGTATCCATGAAATCATTAATAAATCTTGGTCCTGAGTAAGATCTTTGATTTCTGTAAATCTAATTCGATAATCCAATCCTCTGGGTTAGCTCATTAACATAGTACCTGCCTCGATAAATGCCGGTTAAAACAAATACCCAGGTAGAATGTTCCTTCTTTGGAGTAAGTTAGTTCCTATTGCTGGAATTATTGCCATGGAACCTGGAAGTCACCATCTAGCAGAGTTCTGTGTTGGGTGGCAGAGTGCAGTAGATGAAACTTCAAGGGCCTCCAGTGTTAGTATTCTAGAACATCATGACCCATCTTGGAAAGCTTGAGTCTCATGCACCCAAGAACTCAGTTAAATGAGAAGCAACTTTCAACAAGCAGGACCTTCACTCTTAGGTGAGAAGAAAACAAGCCTTTATTGTGCTTGAGCTACTACATTTTTAGTTTCTTGCAGCAATTTAGCCCACACAAATTAATACAAAGGGTCCTGTGCTCTGAAACTGAAAGGAGGGTTTTTCTTCAGGATTGTTATTGTAAGCTCAGCTGCCTCCCAGTTTAATTTTTATGACATGCGTCAACTTTTAAGTCAACCTGTTCATTTTAATAATATGTTCCCAATAATAAAAATATCTCTGTGCTACCACTCTACAATTTCTCTTAAACTGTAGCTTTTATCATGACAATTCTATACCAAGAGAAGTCAGTGGTGCCTGAAACCAGTTATTCCACATTTGACATGATCTCATGCAAGACAAACTAGTCACACCCTCCAGAAAGAGGCCGTTTATGGACTAGGGTAATACGGTGTGACTTAGGAGCACCAGGGAGGCCCTTCCCATCAGCATGCCTGCCGTTTAGAGCATTACTGGGGAAAAAAAGGCACAACTGAAACAAAATAGGGAGGAGGAGGAGGAGGAGGAGCAGGAAGTGGGGCAGGAGAAGAGCAAGAAGAAGTGCTCATCTGAACTGTCTGTCGGTATAATAAAGGTTTCTAACTTCTGTTACTTGAATCCATCTCAAATATCACTTCCAAATTACTCTTCGTAAAGCACTACATTATTCTGTTTTGCTTAAACTACAAAACTTGTAATGATCTATTGTCATCTTTTACCCTGGCTTTGAAGACCCCTCTCCATGATCTGACCCTGCGTTGTCCTCCAAGCTTACTTCCCAGCCCTCTTTCCAGTCTCCACTGGGCTTCACATGCACCAATCCCACTGTATTCTTAGTACCTCTGCCAGTGCCTGACACTCACTCTTCTCTGCTCCTCTGCCCGTGTAAGTCTTGCTCATCCTTCTCGGCTCAGCTCACTCCACCTACACCCTGACGGAAGCTGAGGCTGAGAGCTCCACCCCACATCAATTATTTGATTTCTGAAATCCTTGGCCCTCCAGCCCAGAAAACAGACAATGGACACTTCATTCTTCTCTACTCGGTTTCATCTGTTTTCCTTTTTTTTTTTTTCCATGTTTTTTAAAATTTATTTATTTTTTTTTTCTATTACAGTTGTCCTATTTTCCCACCATTGCTCCCCTCCCACCCCACGCACCCCGTTGTCCATATCATGGGTCATTTAATCTAGTTCCTTGCCTCGGCCCTTCCCTTTCTTGTTTTCCTTTTGTTGTCTATTGTGGATTTGCAATTCTATAGGGAGAAAAATTTCAACACCACAGTGGAGAATCAAGGTCTTGAGAGAGTAAGAGTCTACTCCTAGATCTTTTACTCACTGAATTTCAAAAAGTAATTTGAAATCCCTATCCCTCAGTTTCTACATCATTATAAATGAGTTATAATAAGCTATCTAACTCTAACACTGAGTAAATGTGCTTTGCATCCACATATCACTAGTTCAACAAAGATTCATTGAGTCTCTGCTAAATGACACATGTGATTCTAGAATGAGGATTCAGTGATGATTTCTCTTTTTTCCCCAAAAGGTTTCACAGTCTAAATAAAGAAGATTGCTATGAAAAGTAATAATTTTCGTATTATCAATGGCATGCAAGCAGAACTAAAGGAGTGGTTGCAGCAATGACTTCTATGGCCATAGGAGGCTTGAATACACAGTCCTGTTAGGGGATTAAGGGGTGACTCATACTTCCTGTCATCTGGAGTCCTGATCAATAAGATACAACCAAAATGGTCAGTTGTCAAACAGGAGGAAAACCATTATTCATGTATTAACTTAGTCAGCTCGCAATGCTATAATAAAATGTCATAAACTTGGTGACGTAAACACAGTTATAGAAGCTAGAAATCTAAGATAAAGGTGCTGGAAGATTTAGTTCCTAGTGTAGGTCCATGCCTTAGCATGAGGACAGCCACCTTCTTGCTGTATCCTCAGATGTCAGAGGGAAAAAACTCTGGCCTCTTTCTGTTCATGTAAGGTCACAATTCTCATCCTGGGGGGCCCCTCCCACACCTCATCTAGACTTAATGACTTCTCCAAGGCCCCACCTCCAAATATTGTCACATTGGGGATTAGGCCTTTGACACATGAATTTGGAGGGATATAAACATTCAGTTGATAAAATATATTAATTAATTGATACAAATTAATTACATTTGTATTAATGTATTATTAATTATGTTGAGGAAAAAAACTTTTCTCTATCCTTCTAGGTTCTTTGGCTGCTCTAATGAACAAAAAAACATAACACAGATTAACAGAAGGGAAACAAATTTAGCTATGTAGGTGTGGGAGCTCACAAAAATATGAGACTCACAGGCAGTCAGGCAATTGAAAGTCATATGACATCCTGAGCAAAGGAGAAGGGGTTAAGGCCCTGAGACTTCAAAGGGGAAGAAGACATCCTGTCCCATACTCTTTGTAGTTATTTTTGGTTATAGTTCTCTTCTTGAGCCAGCTCCTTTATCGAAATTCTTCTTCTTTTGTTGTTTTTCTGGTATTTTTTTTATTTTATTATTGTTCAATTACAGTTGTCCCAAGTTTCCCCATTGCTCTCCCCTGCCTCACCCCTCCCCACAGTCAATCCCTGCGCTGTTGCCGATGTCCATGGGTCTTTTATTCTTGTTCTTCGACGAGACCCTTCCCCTTCTCCTTCTTTTTCCCATCATCCCCATCCTCCTTCCCCTCTGGTCGCTGTCAGCTTATTTCTTATTTCCATGTCTCTGGTAGACAATTAAGGTGGAAGTAAGTCTTTTGGGTCTTGAGTGTCTTCAGCTCAAAATAGTCTGCATGCCAAAGCAACCCATTCTGGGGAGACTTGTTCTGAACCTCTTTGATTATATATGTAGTAATTAAATAGAAATGCCAAAACTAATAGCCATACTATTAAATTATCAGAGCTCTGATAAAACACAGACTGCAGAACGCAACTAACCCTTATGGGAAATTGGTACAGTAGGGAGTAGAGTGAGAAGTGAGCCTGGAGAACAGGATCTGAATGACTTTTCCCAACCAGTTGCCTCAGCGAGACCAAGGGCTTGTCTTTTTCATATAGTCAAAGGCAGAACTGGGAGACAGACAGAAACATGAGTGACATTTTTTTTTATGGAGTGGGATCTCCAAGCATAGCCCATGGAAGGTACCACCACCCCAGTGAAGCCAAGCCTTCCCTCCTGGAAAGGGGAAGGGGGCACCACCATGGTTCCTCACGTTCCTTTGCTCCTGTGGTTACAGAAGACAGGGAGAGGGCTACCTTGTAGTCATTCTCAATACCCTTTCAGAAATAAGATTTAACCCTGGCTGCTGTGGCTCAATGGATTGAGCGTCGGCCTGCGAGCCAAGTGTCGCTGGTTCGATTCCCAGTCAGGGCACATGACTAGGTTGCACGTCAGGTCCCCAGTTGGGGGTGCAAGTGAGAGGCAACCACACAGTGATGTTTCTCTCCCTCTCTTTCTTCTTTCCCCTCTCTCTAAAAATAAAATAAATAAGTTTTAAAAAAAACAAATTAATTAATTTAAAAAAATAAGATTTAGTCTGTTGTAGCATCTAGTATAGCAGAGAGCCCTCTTGAGCTTTTAAACCATCAGACAATCTCCAAGCCAGAATGCCAGCCCCACATATAAGTAAACCTCCATTTCCATCTGTAACTCATGGGCTGGCCCCAAGTGACTTACAGAAAACTCCCCTGCAAACTATGTCTATACCTGCCTGATTCATTCACCAGCACTCATCCAACCTGTAGCCTTATCCTGCTGGGTTCTTTGTTCCTCACTCCAGGCCTAATACTGCTTCCTAAACACAGTGCAATATCCCTCAGCTCCACCACCTCGCATCACCCCAGAAAATGCTACCGTCCTGGTCCCATGTCTCTCAGCTTTTCCAAAACGCACCCCTCACCCTGTCCCATACCTGAGAGAGACTCTCAAGACGTAACACACTGGGGCAGGTAGAAAGAGGTCAATAAATGTCCGCCAATCTCATCATTTTGAACGGTGACCAGTTGGGATATATGTCAGTCTTTACTCCCTTCTTATTTTAATTCCCAATAATAATAATACAACCATTTATTAACTGCTGCCCAGAATTTGAGCATGTGTTAATGAATTCATGCACTATGCTCTTTGATTCTCAAAACAACCTCTAAGGTAAATGCTTCTATTATCAGCTCTATTATAGAATCAGGAAGTCAAGGCTCAGAGATTGACACCTTGGCTAAGGTTCTACAGCTAGTACAAGATAGGACAGGCAGAATTTACTTCCCTATCTTTCTACCCTTAAACCTTACGCCAGCACTCATGATGGCTAATGGTGACGCTGAATCTGATGCCCGGGTCTTCCTCTTTCCTGAGGCAATCATGTGGATTTCTAACGTGCTTATATACCTGGAGGATTACAGGAAACCTCCCATTTATGTTTCACCATTGATCGTAGGTTTTATTCCCCCTCGAACTCTCATGTTTGTCCTTGTACAATGAGTTAAGGTGGCCCAGGAGTGGGAAGACAAGTGTGAGCTCTAACAGGTTGGGCGACCCTGAACAAGTCACATAATCTATTTTACCTTTACCTTTTCATCAGCCATATGGTCATAATTCCACCAGCTTTGCCTTTCCCAGCCAGTTCTCCCATGAGGGGAGGCCCCAGTGAGGGGGTGCATGTGGGAACACTATAAAGATGTCAAACAGGCACGTCAAACTACGATGGCCTCCATCTCGTGAGCCTCAGGGTGGAACCAAGACCGGCGAGGCCCACCCTCGGGTTTTCCAACTCGGTACTCTGGGATGGGCCTCAGAATGACCATTTCTAACAAGCTCCCAGGCGATGCTGACATTGCTGGGTCAAGGACCGCATCTCGAGAACCGCGGCCCCGTGCCAACTCTGACTCTCAATGAAGATGTTCCCAGGTGAACGTACGCCCAAAGTCAGCTCCCTCCCGTGTTAAGGAGGGCGACCGTGGGGGCTGCATTTCAGTCCCTGTCAGCCATCCCAGGGACACCACAAACAAAGAAACAGAAGGGACTAGCCGTCCCAGAGAAGTTACTTGTTCCCTGCCGGACCCAGCCTGGTGAGGGCTGAGCACAGAGGTGTGTGAGACCTACACCAAACAGACAGGGATCATGAGTCACAGCAGTGCTATCTGAGACACGCATGACGGAACGGAGAGAGCAAGGCACTGATAGCTAACTCTAGCTCCGAGACAGGCCCTCTTATCCACAGGAACAAAAGTACACCGTGTGCTCCCAGGAAACCTCCGGGGAATGCTTCAGCCCAGCTCTCCTGACAGGCTAATCGTTTTTCCTCCTCGTGGTAAGGGAGCCATTCTCTCCCCGAGGCCTGTCAGAATGTGTCTCTGGCTGATAACGGCATAATTTCCCTTGGAAAACGTCCTTGCCTTCTCTCCCTCTCATTCACCATTCTATGCTGCCTAAAGGGGAGAGACCGAGAGAGAGAGAAAGACAGAAAGAGAGAGAAAATAAATAGCAATCTTCCACGATGTTCCTTTAGCAATGTCATGGGGTAGGTCCAGAATCTGAAGGTCAAGTCCAGGCTGCATGCTTTCACCTGCCCAGGGTTCCCCAATGAGACAGGTACCCAGGCACTGATCTGCCTTCATCATGTGGGTAAAGCCCTCCCTCATCCCCATTGTGGGGAGCTGATGGGCTGCTACTGGGTGCCCCTAAGTCACCTGATGGCTGTGGCTGTCCCCACCCCTGACCCCCTAGGAATGAAGAAGGGGTGGGCTATCCACCTCAGAGGCTTCTCCTTGATTTCCGCCTTCAAAGTTCCCCTGTGTGTTCCACCCTCCCCTTGCCTAGAACAGTCTGGTCTTCTCAGATATGCAAGTGACTCATCTTTCATCCATCAGAGATGAGACTTAAATAAATAAAAAGATACTTCATGGGGCGGCTGGGCCTAATGATAAGCAATTACAGGAAGCCAAATGAAGGCAGTGCTTTGTGCGGGGCCTGTGAAATTGGTTAAGCAAAGAAGAATAATGGCCCGTTTCGGTGATTCATCCCTTTGCTCATTTCAGAGGGAGCATTATCTCAGTTAAGTGATGCAATTAATATGAAAATGAGGGAATCATTGTTTAAGGAGATGAGAGGGAAGCAGGGAGGGGGTCCTCAGATGCTGAGGTGGGGAAGAATGGGGCCACTGGGATGGAAATTTGCATAGGTCAGTAGCAAAGTGAGGCCTTCAGCACGTACTCGAAGCTTAGCTTCATTGTAATATGTCGCCATTAAGTTCCCATTATGGTGACCTGTGTCCAACACAATTCAATTTTTAGAACCGTAATGATAAAAAGTTAATTACATTAAGGTGAAACCCTTTTGTACTGGACTCTAAAATAAGACACAGAAAGGCCACCGTGAACACCTCAGGACCCAGAGGGTGAGGGGCAGGGGGCTTCAGTGATGGTTTTATTAACCATAACATGACTTGCAGGTTGGTTTTTTTGGTGAGCTTTGCAGACCTTTCGTAATGAAGGAGAGGGATAAATACAGTGTCGACTCTCCTCTTCCCCCTTCTTTTCTCCTCTTCCTCAATTTTCTGATGGTGGTTTTCCACTCAGTAGCTTGTAGACCATATTCCAAGGACTGGCCCACACTCTAGGGCAAAGAAAAGGAAGACAGCAAGGGTGGAGTGTGTGGGAGAGCGCACCGAGGGTCAGGGGCCATTAGCTTGGGGTCTGGTGCGGGGCTGTCACTCGTCACCGATGCATGCTGTACCTGGGGCATGGCATTTCACACCCAAAGCGCTCCAAGCACTGAGGGAGAAGGAAAGAGGGTCTGGTTTTTACAGCAGAGGGTCACATGGAGCTTTTGCCTCTTATCTGCTCTGTATCCTTGAGCCATTACTTAACCTCTCTGTTTCAGCAACCTCTTGGGAAAGAAAGAGATAGCGTTACCTTCCTTGCAGGAACTGGTGTGAGAATTTGAAATCAAGTGTACCGTAGTTCCTCTCTGTACCATGGCTCACTTACCGCAGCCTCGCTGTCGCGGGATTGTTTAAAATATTATATTTAATGATTTATCGTGGATTTTTCGCTCTGTCGTGGGATTTTGTGGTACTCTACATACAGTAAGTACTAAAATAAATGTAAGGTTCCTACTTCGTGGATTTTCACCTATTGTGGGGGGTCTAGAACGTAATACCCACGATAAGTGAGAGATCACTGTATGCCATGTTCCATGCCAGATGGGGGAGGGAGTCATTGTTATCATCTTCTTCTTCGTGGTGCTAGAATCTATGCCTCGAACATAACAGGAATGCAACAAGCATCGGGTCCCCTCCCCTGCTGAGCCTCCGTTTCTTTCTTTATAAACCAGAGCGTGAGTCAGGAAATTTAGACCCTGACAAGAGGGAAAAGCAGCAAAGATTTCTGGCGCCCTACCCATACTCCAACACTGGAAACTCCCAAAAGAGGGAAGAGGAGCTTGACAGACGTCCCAGACTAGCGTAAGAACTGCGGGTCTCCAAGGGGCAGGGGAAGGGATGAGATGCCCCGGTGCCGGTGTGCGGGGGTAGGAGGGAAAGATATCCAGGGTGGACAACTGCATGGGGACGGCATTTGATCAGTTGAAGTAGGAGAATTTAATGACTTGCAGGTTGATGAACGTCTCCCTTCACCCACACTTCCATACCCCTAAACTAGGTATTTTGAAGTGAAAGAAAAGGAAGTCTTAAAGAAAATCAATTGCAGGCCAGAAGTAGGGGCTGTGATTGCAAATGTTCTCTCACGTGAGATGCAATATTCTTTACCTTCCTCCCTAAATGCATCAACAGAAGCAGTCGCTAGGACCTGGAATTTATCCTTTCAGGCTAAGAAAACCAGGGAAATAACAACTCAGAGGGGAAAATAATACATCTGAGGAATAAAATGACTCTAGTAATAATAGCAAGACACATCCAACACTGAGCATATGCGAGTCACGGTTCTATGTGCTACAAATATCAATCTATTCAATCCTCACTACCGCGCTATCATCCCAATTTTAAATATGAAAAAGAAAAAACACAGAGAATTTAAGTTAGTTGTCCAAAATCACACAGCTTGGCATTGGCAGAGATGGGCTTTGAAGTAAGCAATCGGGCTCCAAAGCCTATGCTTCTACCACTATACTATACTGCCTGTCTGACAGATATAAAAACCTAAATTATTGGTACCAGATAAAGAAAGTTAATAGAACAGATGAAATTTGAACATAAATTTATTAAATATCCCCCCCCCCCCAAAATAAGGAAGATATCAGAAACATAAGTCCGGGCATGAAGTCATTAAATAAACAAACTATGTATGAAAAACATGATACTCGTAGTTGAAATAAAGAAAAATATGAGGGGAAAATATATAAAAGTAAATGACTAATAACATTCTCAAATTAGAAAAGCATGTACAAACTATGGTTGAAAAGGTTTCTAGCATACAAACATAAAACATAAGAAACTACCCATACTTTAACTCACTTTGGAGATGTTTATGAACATTAAAAACAAAGAGAAAAATAACATCAATAAATAATTGAAAAATATTTTAAATCTTACAAAGAAAAAGGTCACCTACGTTGAAACAAGGATCTGATTGATATCTGGGATCTCAACAGCAAAAAGCGCACGCACACACATACATAAAAAAAAAAACTTTGAAGCTAAAATTTTACATCCAGTAAAACTATTACTTGAATGCAAAAGTATTTTCAGATGCACAAGACTTCGCCTGGAGATTAGCACACAAAGATCTTTTTGTAATATACTTGGAGAAGTACTTCTAGAAGAAAAGAAATAAATCAAGCAAAATTTTACAAGATATGGAAAGTATACTAAATTTTAAAATAACAGAAAATATGACTTAAGGATGTTTGAAAATGTATAATAACTACATTGCATATTAAGATTTAAAATTTACTTTTCAGAAAGCAGAGACTCATAAATTGAATTAAAACCAAAATCCAGTTTTTTGGTATATGCAACAGATTCATTTAAAAGACTATTAAAAAGTTGAAAAATAAATAAATACATGTTATATCAGGCAAATATAAACCAAGAGAAAGGGGGGTTAATAATTTTAATACCATACAAATTAGAGTGGAAAGCAAAAAAAAAAAAAAAAAAAGAAAAGAAAATCAGGAGCAACAAAAAGGAATGCTACCAAAAGAAGCAATAAACCAAAAAGCTATGAAACCCATAATATATTTGCACCCAAGAACATAGCTTTTTTTAAAGTGGCTGATTTAAAGGCTATGTATTTAGTTTCCTGAAGACTTGGAGTTAATCATAAAGTCTCCATGTGCCTCAATAGTTCATGCTGTTTTCTTAATTCTGTCCATAATTCTGTAACTCATCCCTCCAATAAAGTCTCTTCAGGTAAGCCATCTGAGTTGAATTGTCTTGTTTTTTTTTTACACAGACCTTGACTGCTATAACTTTATCATCCAAAAGCTTCTGGACACAAAAGTCTGTTTTTATATTCAGGAAAGTTCAGACAAGGGGGTCATGTATGGACTCTGGAGTCAGACAGACCAGGCTGAAGTCTTAGCTCCCCTGCTTACCACGTGAGTGATCTTGGGAAGGTGCGCAAATTCCCCAAGCTGTCATCCCCACAAATATAAACATTGCATCACAGCCGCTGCTCCATAACGTTTTCTGAATATTCCCAACATACTTAGCACTCAATAAATTTCAGTGAGAACAGGAATAAAAGTGGCCGTTCTCGTACTAACACTGATGGCAATGCTGATAATAGCAGTTGTGGATCTTGATAATGTCATTGAGCTTTCAATAGTGCAAATTATCCTCTTTGGTCAATCGTACTAAGTACATAAAAGCAAGGGATGTATTCTTTGTCCAGGAGCAAGAAAACCGAATTTATGATTCTGGAATCTTGACGAGTGCTCAAAAACATCCATAGATACCCACTTTGATGTACTGTTTAATCTACCGTTGAGGTAAAAGAGGTGATCATATGAATCAACAGTCTCAGCAGATCTTACTCTGATACATTCAGATGGGATATTGTATAGTCAGCGACACTATATTTGGAAGCCAGGACCTTGATAACAAGGGACCAAAGAGAGAAGACAGGCATATGAAACCAGAGTGAAAAAAAAAGAAGATTCTTTGTACAAGAGGAAGGAGGGGTGTCCATCAAACAAGCAGTTTGGTGGCATTTTAGGGACAAAAAAGGCACGCGCAAATGTGACAGGCAGAGAAGAATCAACATGACACAGGGAATCAAAAGGATAAAGTGAGTATAAGAAATGGCAAGACGACTGACATCAAAGCATTATTCTGCCCTGTCAAAAAGCCACTTACATTATTCCTGCTGAGACACGAAACTCTCCGGAATTCATATGTAAGCCTCCAGGATTCATGACTAAGGAAAGTATCCGAAATAGTAGTCCCTGTCTCATGAATGAATTTAGACTATCTTGAGCCAACTTGATGTATTCTATGGATCAAAACATTCTTAGAGATTCACGGCATTCTCTGCCAGTGGCTCTCAAGCATGGTGTAGCACACAGTCACCCGGGGAAGCTGTGGAAGCACGTGTGCCCAGGTGAAAAGCTCTGGAATAAAAGCCCAGGAACCAGGATTTTTAACAGTAGCATAGATCATTTTTATGCAGTCAGACAGCAAAATAACTGCAGGGCACAGGCAATCTGGCGAACCACTGTTATACCAATCCCCGAATGGCCCCGCACCCAACATGCTTCCTTGCTTGTTGACTTTCCTGAAATATGAGTATAGCCATGTCCTATGAACAAGTTTATTTATTAAATAAATGTTTGTTGAGTATCTACCATGAGCACTAGTGAAAAAGGAGGCAAAATTCCTGAACTCCCCCCCCCCCCAAATTCAGAGCATAAAGGTGGTCAGACTTGGGCACTATGAGTCAATCAGAACACAAAGTAGAATAAAACATATTTCTAAGGAAGTATAGCAACAGAGAAGAGAGAGGCTATTGGTTTTGACTGGGGTGATTAGGGAAGACTTCATGAAAGAGGTGGCATTTGAGCTGAAAGTTAAAGGATGAGCAGGATTTAACTCACAGGAGGAGGAAGGAAAAGTGCTCCACGCTAAAGGACTAGCACAAACTAATGCATGGAGAGGTGAGAAGGCAGAAGGCATATCTGGGTATTGAAGAGGAGTCCAGCATTGTTAGACCTCCTAGGATACATCACCTGGGACCAGATTATCAAAAGCCTTGAGCATCCTGGAAGGGTGTTGGACCTTTGTTGGCAGCTTGTGGGCAGAGACAGCAAAGATTTTTAAGGATGAAAACACATGGTTTAAGTCTTGTACTGGAAAAATGACTCTATTGCAGTTTAAATCAAAAAATTAAAGAGGCAGCTCTGGCCGGTGCGGCTCAGTGGATTGAGCGCCGGCTTGTGAACCAAAGAATTGCTGGTTCGATTCTCAGTCAGGGCACAGGCCTGGGTTGCAGGCCAGGTCCCCAGTTGGGGGCGTGTGAGAGGCAGCCTCATATTGATGTTTCTCTCTGTCTCTTTCTCCCTCCCTTCTCCTCTCTCTAAAAATAAATAAATAAATATATTTTTTTTAATTAAAGAGGCAAAAGACTAGAAGCAGGGACCTCATTTAGCTGGCTCCCTTCGTCGTCCAAAGGAGAAGGAATGAGGCTGAAATGAGGACGACAGTGCGGGCTGTGGAGAGAAGGGGGTGTAGCCACTCTAACCTCAGCAGTGCCCCTCCCTCCACGCAGCAGCTCATCTCTCTTGTCTCCGTTTCCCCCTCTGTAAAAGGAGATTAATAATTACCTGCGAGGTCTCCTTCCCAGGGAACGTATTATGGCAGAAATCATGCAAAGTGTTTTGTAAGCATAAGGAGTTATGAGTATTAATAATGGCAGTAAGTCTCTACCAAGGAAAGAGAAGTCAGGAGAAGACAATTGGGAGAGCAGCAGCTCAGGAGGAGGACAAGCAGACCCCGCCTTTTTTCTACAGCACTTCCACCCTTGAGCCATTTGAAGCCTGCATTAAGTCCTCCGACACACAGTTCAGACCAATCCTAGATCAACCACCACCACAACTTTGTCTTATTCATTTAGGACTTGAAGCTAGCCCTGGCCCTTTATAACGCCGGTGCGTCTTAGCTCACATACTTCTGATAGACACTCATTCCAACGGCTGTGCATCCTTAAACAGGAACAGGAAAATCCTCATCTCAGCCGAACCTTAATGCCTGTAGGCAACTAAGAGAATGGTACAGATTCCCTTATTAAGGAAATGGGCCATCTTCCCTGACAGGAGAAAGGGAAGTAATACAAAATGTAGATCCTTGGGGACAAGACTCAGGCTATTATGCTGACTGTGCATTTCATTGTCTTCTGGCAGGAAAGGTGGATGTACAAGGTGACACTCTTCAGCCTTGTCAGTGATGTTATTTGGCTTCAGTATGAGACCTGCAGAGGACCTAAGTAGGGGGTCTCCATTGGGGTTGCCTTTCTATTCATCTTCTCTCCTTTATCTGCCCCCAAGACCTCTGCCAAACCAATCTCTCAAGGTCCAACAATGATTATCCATTTACACATAAATATTATGAATACATTTCAATTTCTGAATATCCAAAACTACGATTTGTGGCACCCAAACCTGGTCCTCCTCCAAAAGCCCATCAAAACTCATTCTCCCAAATCAGACTTCACTTCTATCCCTCCTCACTCGTACTTCCAAAGTCCACCTGGCCATCAGATATACCCAGCATTGGCCCCCAAGCCGCATGGATGTCTAGAGAAGGGGCTTGGCCAGGGTGAGGAGGTCCTGACTCACGCCCCATCGCTCACATTCGGCCACACTACAGAACCCCTTGACTAACCTCGGCCTGCAGACCAAGGTCAGGAAGGAACTAACTGGGCTCCAACTAGCCCTGAATCAGACCTGACACTAAAATCACGAATGCAAAGGAGTTAGGTGATGGCCCGCGGACTTACAGGGAGACCAGAAAACCAGGATATTAATTAGGATCATTATATTCCTTAATAATGAGATTCAACTGACTTACAGCCAGTTCTAAGTTCACTGTCTTTCTCTCTGGATTCTTAATTGTACTTACTCATTTTTACAGTTGCTAAATTATAAGATATGCTATAGTTGTGAACGAGAAGGGAAAATTTATGCACATTCTATGCCAGTCTCTGCAATTGAAAGTAAAATTTAAAGTGTTAAAGGAGTTCATGAGGAAGCCAATGTTATACTCCCCCCTCACAGTCCCCAGGTCCCCAGATAAGAAATCCTTGACAAAGGAGAAAGCCAGGACAGCTGTTTCATTCTGCGGCCACTGTGACCAGGCTTTCATTTGTGGCTCAGATCTCCAAGGAGGTTTATGATTACAGGGCTGGTTCAAAATCTGTCTCACAGCCCTGGCTGGCGTGGCTCAGTTGGTTGGGCATCGTGCCACAAAGCAAAACATTGCTGGTTCTGTTCCCCATCAGGGCACATGCCTGATTGTTGGGGTTGATCCCCAGTCAAGGCGCATACAAAAGGCAACCGATCGATGTTTCTTTTCCTCTCCTTCTTCCTCCCTTCCCCTCTCTCTAAAAATAAATGAACAATATTTGGTTCAAAATTTCTCTCACAACCACCTGCAGGAGTTCCAGGTCTTGTTAGCTACTCACACTCTAGTGTAAGAGACATGTCTTCAAAGACCCAAATTATCACCATCGTTATCATCGTTATTTTTCTCCAGCATGCTGTGTGACCTTGAACAAGTTACCTATAACCTGGAGCCTCCGTTTCCAGGTAAGTGACACATGAGTTCAAATAGCTTCTACCTCTATAACCCAGGACTTCACACACACAAAATGCTCTATTGCTCATAGCTGCTAGTGGCACTAATCATAGAAGTATTTCAAGGCAAAACGTTACCCGAACTCAGATCTGCTATAATGCAATTGCTGTGTTGCAGGCAAGACTTGCCTACTTGGTTTGAGACAGGAGATTGAAACAAGTGACCACTTCATTCCTCTGGTAGAACCCTCCTACTCCACTGGGCACTATGGCCCTGCCTCACCAGCCCTCAGTAGGTCAGAGACTGCCTCTGTCAATCATGACACTACACACATATCACACACAGCATTACTCATGTAGACAGTGACGCTGTGGAAGCTTATCTTAGTAGCTAATGGAAGAATCTCCCTGGTGAAAAGACTGCATTTTTGTTTTAGAAGGAATAGTACACGAGCTATTTCAGTGACGGGGTGAGGCCCCAAGGAACACGCACAACTAAAAATAGAAGCTGACTCTGCTGCCTTCCAAAGAAGATAGATGCTTCTGGCTGAAAGGACTTTGTTTTGTTGAACTAGTTGTCTTGGCTCGATAAATCTAGGGACACGACCTGGGAAGGAGAAACTTGCTCTGCCTAATAAAGAGGTGAAGAAGCTGGCATTCCCCAAAGAAAATCTAGAAGGAAGATTCCTAAGAGAAATCAAGGCTTGTCCTCAGATGGAGAAGAGAGAGGAGCGAATCCCAGAGGTGATGGCAACTCAGTGAACGAGACGTCCTCTATTGTATCAGAATAAAGAGGGAAAGTCACTGCTTCTGTCTGCCTGAAGCAATATATACATTTAGTGGATTGAGCTTCGGCCTGCGAGCTAAGTGTCGCTGGTTCGATCTTCCAGTCAGGGCACATCAGAGAAGGAAAACTCTGACTCCAAAAAACCTCCGCTGCCTTGCGGCATACCTCTTCAGGGGAAAGGCTAAGGGAGTAAACCCCGACAGAAAATCCGGAGCCGGAGTCCCTAAGGCGGTTTGACGTTGTAGTCAACACCGGCAACTCCTGCGGCGCACCTGAAGCCAAGCTGGATTGACTCCGTCTTTCCCTTGGGCCCTTCAGCTGCGAAGAGAGGGGGGGTCTGCTGCATGGGCAACAGCAGACCCTCCATATCACCCTGCCCAGGCTCTGTAGCTTCAGCTCCACTGGAGAGGACACTCCAGCGTCATCGCAAGATGTCGATTCAACACAGGAGGAGACAGATACCGTGTCACTCCCGAGTCAGACTGCACAACCATTCTCGGCGGTGCAGGTAGACTCTTAAGAAGCTACACCATCGTCTCTCGAGACGGACGGCTGCCGACGATGTGTGTGTGTGTGTGTGTGTGTGTGTGTGTATGGAATTAATATGAAATCTACAAATTATATATAGGAGCCAAAGTAAAATAAGTTTGGTAAGGTCTTTTCACAGCTTAAGTGATCAACAACAATTTATAGTTGTCGGTCCATAAATTGTAATAGTTTTTTCATTCTAAGATGCACGTTTTTTCACACTTTGATCTCTCCGCAGTCAGGATTCACCTTACAGCTGATGATGTGTTGATATTAATTGGCATAGTTGTGTTTGTGTGTTCGTTTCTTGGAGGAGAGGAGAAGAGTGTGTCGTACAACCAGAGGCACTTCAGATTTTTTTAAATGTGGTGGTAGCTTCAACAGATGTACCAACGGCTTCAACTCTCCGAACCATGTGTGACAACTACTGGCATTATCGCAGTCCGTAGGGTGACAGTGGTAGATTCCAGGCCAGCAAAAAGGAGCGCTGTTCATTTTTTGTTTAAATTGACATATCTTAGAGTTCAGAGAGTTCTTGTGCAATCTCTAAAATGCGAGAGAGGCAAATTTCATTTCACCTGACATCTGTGTTGTGGGGTGATTAGCCCACTAACAATGCGTGTTGATTAACTCACTGGGTCATAAATATGTTGAATCTCTTTGCTTCCTTATCACCACAAAGGAAGGCAATTCAGAGCACAGCATTTCCATAACAGATATTTTTAAATCCAATTAGATTATTTCATTTCTCTGCAAGACTCACCCATTCTTCCCCTTGAGTTAAGGAAACATACATGATTGTTACTGCACACTTTTCTTCTCAAAGGGAAGACTTGAACTTTCTCATTCCATCTTAGCCTGAGAGGTGCTGGAGACACACTCACAGGAAAAAGGTCCAACACAAGATTGACCAGAATGAGCTCGGTACAATGTGACCCTTTTTCAATGCTGCTGCAAATCTTTAGCAAAAACTCTCAAACACAGCCCTGGCTGGTGTGGCTCAGTTGGTTGTAATGTCATCCCATACACCAAAAGGTTGCAGGTTTGTTCCCCAGACAAGGCACATACTTAGGGTCCAGTTTCCATTGCCAGCTGGGGAAGTATGGGGGCCACCTATGGATATTTCTCTGTCACATGGATGTTTCTCTGTCTGTCTCTCTGTCTCTGTGTGTGTGTGTTTCTCTCTCCCCCTTTCTCTCTCTCTACAATCAATAAACGTATCCTCAGCTGAAGATTTCTTTTTAAATCTCCCAAACCCCCCCCCCCACACACACACACTCAAGTGTTTAGCATACAGGATTTGAATTTCTTGTTAACAATCCTAATTTTGGTATCTAGATGGACATAGAGACAAAGCAATGTGTGGTTGAGGGAACAGCAGCATCTGTGATGCAGAAGCATGAACTGGAATCATGATAGGACATGATAAACAGAGAGGCTACAAGAATTTTCTTGGGACCTTGTTTGGGTGACTAGGATAAGGTCAGCAACAGTTAGACTCCACAAGTCACCCCCTAAGCCCCAGGCACTGTCCCCAATATCACTGGCACCCGCCGAGAACCTGTAAGGCGCATACCACCACCCAAGAGGCCCTGCAGTAATGTGTCTGCGCAGCAAGAACCGGGGCTGAGATTCCGGTACAGAACTGCCAGCTGCCCAAGCTCTCACTGTCTCTCTTCGGCCAGGTTGCCTCTCACTTTCATGCTGTGTCCCCGTTTTCCAGCCCTCGGAAGAGTTGCGTTCTCTCACGCGGCACAGTTTCTCAGAATGCCGCCCCCGCTGAAACGCCGGTCTCCAGGTGATGAGCCACCTTCTCGCTCTGCAGCTACCCTTGCGTTCTCCATTCGGGCCTGACAGGTAGCAACCGTCCCTCCTTCCTGCAAATGTCACTGAGCCATCTTCAAGGAAGAAAGGAGATGCTGCCATTCTGCTTTTTCCGGGACTCCCTGGAGGAACACTTCATCCTCATGACCGTGTGGCTATTTAAAAAGAGCCAATGCCCAGACCTCATCACTTGGTGACAGCCAGCATTTTGTTTAATAGGCCCGAGGGCGGGCACGGTTCACAATGGGCAAGGGTAGCATCTGGCTGGTGTTTAAAAAGCAAGTGGGGTTTCTCAGTGATTATTATTCATCAACAATATTCAAAGGCATGTCTTCTCTGCATTATTGTTTATAGGCAAAAACAAATCCCAAGCCCAGATACTCAAAATCTACATTGTTTTTATGATGGACTAGCAAGACGCCTCTCTCTCCTAAAACTGGAGGGAATCCAATTCGATTTTTTAGGACACCAGAATTTGATTATTACAGGATTTAAAAGAAATATTAAAACATAACAGCTATGGATGTTAACAACTACCAGTTACTAAGTCCGACAGTGACCTTGTGATGTACGTTAGCCAGTTGTATCCTCTTATGTAAAATGATTACCCAGTTTACAGGTGGAAAAACTGAGACGGAGGAGAGACCCAGGACTGGGGCTGCTGTAAGCGATGTTTGTTACCTGCCCATGATGCCGTTGGCATAGAAATTGAGAGTATTTAGAAACTTTTGCGGACATTTGACATTGCCATAAGAACCAAGCAGCATTTCATTTTTCTAGTAGTTTATCTTTACTTTTTATATTTGACGAAAGTATCAGTCTACAATGCATTATAACTTAAAACCAAAAAACAAAAAACAACCTGTCCTTCAGCACAAATGGTTTTAGAAGCACTTTAAGAAACATAACAAACACTTCTTCCTCTGGGATGATGGTCAAGTTGGTAGAAAAAAATACAGGGTGTTGCAAAAAATGTATCCACAATTTTAATGATTATAAAGTCTGTATTTATTAGCATACCATTCCCTTTCATCATTCACAATGAACTACATAAATGTACTTTTTTATACTTAGTGCCTGTTTTCAAACTGATGACTATTCTGGTCTAGACATGGCTGGCAACACAAAACAACGAAATCACAAACATCAAGAGTCATGTCATTCGGTATTTGGGCACATTCTCAATGGCTACTTGTAATTCCTCAATGGTTTCAGGTTTTTTATCATAAACCTTATTCTTGAGAAATCCCCAAAGGAAAAAGTGCAGTGGTATGAGGGCTGGTGAAAACACAGGGTGATCTACAGGACCTCTTCCCCTGATCCATTTGTTCATCAGGTTCCCATTGAGACAGGCCCTTACATCACGGTGGTAATGTGGAGGTACTCCACCTTGTTGGAAATAAAAGTCCTCATCCTGAGAATCTTGTTGAATACGTGGCATGTCTGACTCCTGCAGTAAGTTCAAGTGAGTGGCACCAGTTACAGTACCTGCAAGAAAGAAAGGGCCAGGGAACCCATGCGTGGGCACACTGCATCACACTGTCAGTCCTGTCTCTGCACTTGTTCCGCGTTTGCGTACTTTCAATAGCACTTCAAAGTAAACTTTCTTTGTTCAGAACTTAATCAGGTCTCAGCCATTATTCCTCAATGGTTACATCTAAAACAAACAAACAAACAATCAGCAAGTTACCAGCTACTAAACTGTGGATACATTTTTTTTGCAACACCCTGAAGGTTCAATGATTCTCCCTTGCCATTTCATGAGGAGTCATTCTTTATCAAAGTGGCTAGGTTTCTGGGGCATAAGATGGGACCCAGGCACCTATATTATTTAAAGCTCTACAAAAGGTGTAAGGTCTTGGAGGGTAGCATCTTTGGTCTGTCTTGTTCACTGATGCATCGCAAAGGAACAGTGTGTGGTACTAAGTAGGTGCTTAATAAACAGTGAGTATATGAACAAATGAACAACTTCTCAAGCAGAGACATGCTTAAGAGCCATTATTTTCTACATGCTCTTCTAAGAAACCACTGCCTAACTCATGATCATGAAGTTTATTCTGGTGTTTCCTTCTATGACTTTTATAGTTGCAGCCCTTACATTTATGACTGTGATGTACTTGGAGCTAATTTCTGTGCATGATGTGAGGCAGGTGTCCAACTCCATTCTTTTGCATGTGAATATACAGTTAGGCCAGCAACATTTTTTGAAAAGATAAGTAATATTTTAATGAACTAAAACAGAATCAGTAACAGTGTCATGCTGAGCCATATTGGAGCCTGAGGTTAAAAAAAAAATCAGAATACTGATGCATTTTTATTCAAAATTTTTGGGTTTTCTTCACCATGAATTTTTGGAGTCTTTTCAAATTTGGTATCTGAGGCAAATGCCTCACTCACTTCACCCTAGGCTCAGTCTGATAACTCCTAGGCTTAGCATGCCAAGCCTTCCCCAGCCTCGCTCCTACCTGCCCTTCCAACCACCTGCATCTCGGCCCACCATGCCTCAGCTTTTATCACTGATAATACAGATGTAGTCATGTTTCCCTGTGCACACCATGCTGGGTCAAGCATCTGTCATCCTGATCATGCTCTTCACTTGCCTTGGAGCATATTCCTCGCTCTCCATTGCTAACTCTTCCCATCCTACAGAATCAAATGCCAACCCCACCAGAAAGACTTCAGTGAACTTCCAAGTTGGGTTAGAAGTTCCTACACTGCTCTGTCTTCCAGCAACAGAGCACGTAGATCACACTGCATAATAATTATATGTCTTCTCTTCCACTGGACTGCAGCTCTTTGTCCTTACGTCCAGCTGTGTCTTGTTCACCCAGACACTCCTAGATCCCAGCATAGCACCTAGAACATGTTCAATGAGGAAATAGATGTTCGCTTCACAGATTGTCTAAATGGAACTAAAGCAGGGAAAAAGCAATCCCACCTGCCTAAAGTAAGAAAAGAATATTCCTTCAAGAAACCTTCCTGGGAAGAGGACATGAGCTAAGCATCTGACATGGAAGGCCTGCCTGCTGGAAAGAGAGAGAGGGAGAGAGAGAGAGAGAGAGCAAGCAGGGGCTGTGCCTGAGGCAAGAGCTACCTGTCCACACTCCCATGAGAGAAGCAGAGATCCCAGGCCTCATGAGGGGGTCAGCTCCAGGTACAGGAGGGTTACACAGAAATTCCTAATAGGAACCGGTCCTAGGGGTCTACAGTGAGGCAGGGAAATGGCTGCCCCCTGGTGGTGCAGAATAAGCAAAACATAAAGGCAAATCCTCACTGAGCTCAATTCCTTTATTCATTCATCCATTCCCTCGCTGACCAGTCATCCCAAAAACATGGGTGGCGCATCTCTTTTGGGTACTGTCCTGGGCCCTGGAATATAGGAGTCAAAGATCAGGCTCACCCTTGAGAATCTCATAGTCAACCAAAGTGCTACAAACCTACTATGTGCAGGGTGCAATACCAAGAAAATAAAGGTGTTGACAACAAAACCCAGTCTTCGTGGGTTTTGGTGAATTCTTCCATTTGTCCCTCCAAATCCACTCTCCATGTTTATCCCCCCTGGTGTATCCTAGAAAGCTGAATACCTCAAGCTACACCATTGGGCTCCCTTATGCACTGACTTCCAACTGGATTTGGCCAATGCCATGCACCGGCGTGACATTTAAAGGAGGGAAATGAGCAAAGCTGTGGCACTTATAACCATTGCTATGGAGCTGCCATGGGCTGGCTGTGTCCAAGGTGAGGAGTTTGGTTAAGAGGTCCACTCCACACAGACCTCACTGTCTTCTGATTATCCTTCCCCTCTTCCCACTTCTTTAGACCCACAATGGCAACTAGATTTCATAGCACTGTAGTACTGGAGTGTTTTTTTATTAATAATCTGTTAATAAATTCTTATCAAATTACCCTAATGTGAGTGCCATCTGTTTCTCACTGGGACCTCAACTGATACAATAAGCTCCTAAGGAAGACATGACCAGAGCATGATAAGCAGAGAACGGGAGGCCATGTGAATGAATACATGCCACCCACCGGAAAGAGGCACGGGAAGACTCAAAGCCTGTGCCCTGGAATTGTTTGCATTCCAGGAGGCTGGAGTAGTGCACTGACTGAGGCTGTCAGGGAGTCTCCCTCAAAAAGATAGCAGATTTGAAGAGCAAGGAAAGATTTCATTCTGCCAGAAAAATGCCTAGAAGACAATGACTTTGAGTTTTCCGGCCATCAACAGCAATGAAGACTTAATGAGCTTAACGCTTCAGGGTTGGCCTCTCCTTCCAGGCCATCCTGGGACCTCAAAGCAAAGGAAAGGGCAAGTGGATACACCTCAAGTTCAAGAGATAAAGAAAATAAGCTGTTTTCTAAGAGTTATAGTAGATACCAACCAATAAAAGGACAAAACAGAGCTCTGCCAAGTCATCAAAGACACAAAATGATTTCCAAGCCTATAAAAGTTGCCTGCAACCTGACGTATTATCTAGAGGTCATCTAGAAAATATTTATGGTGTGGGGAGCACACTACAAAGAAGCATCATGAGGCTTTTAACCCAACATCATCACACAACTCACATCCCTCTTTTCAGTTTCATGTCCCTTGAAAAAATCTCAGGAGTATTATTTGGTGGCTCATGTTGTTTTCCTGCAAGAGAATGGAGAGAGGATGCCTAACAAGAATATATTTCATGCTGAAAATCATCCCATTTAGCCTCAGGTATTATTATTCCTCAGTGTCCCACAAGCATTATTAGCATGAGTCAGCCTTCCCAAGCGCAGGAGGCTCTGGAACACTTGGAGTATGTGAACCCACAAAGCTCAGGTCAAACACTGGGGCTAGGGAAAAGTCACAAATGTCGAGGGCTGCCAAGAAGCTCCTCGGCAACCTGCTACCCGGTGGCCCAAGGACACACATAGAAACAGTGGTACCTCAGTGGACCCTGTCTCCTGTCTCCCTGTTTGGCCCAGTTGATTGCTTGACCAAAGTTCAGGGGTTTCCATTAACCCATTTTCAGTTTCATAGGCTGCTTGGGCCCATTGTACTTGACTGATTCTGCCAGTCACTGCATCTGCTACCTCTGTCTGACGAGAGTAATCCACAAATTTGGTAAGCAGGCATTACCCAAGCGATTGATAAAAATGTTAAATGCACAAGCAGAGGAGTTCTTCAATTACATCTGGTTAATCTCCTTTGAAAACTCTGGTTTGTCTTTTCTCCCTTTCATGTTTCGGGCCCAGAACTGAAAGCAATATTCCAGGTTTGGTCTAATGAGCATAACAAAGCATGGCTCACACCTCCCTTGTTTCAGTCCTGCACTCCTACCAACATATGCTAAGAACAAAATATTTCCCTACCCCTTTAAGGTTCATACTGTCCATAAAAACACCTCAATGACTTTTTATGTTGCTGATATTAACTCACATCGGCCTGTCTTGTTAGTTTTCTTTTGGACTCAAGTGTAGGCTATCTATTCCTGTCCCCTTACGTCTCCTTAGGCTCAGACTGAGGCTTCAGCTTGTTGAGATCCATTAGGATCTCAGTACAATGGATCAGACACATGGAACCTGTCATTTCTCAACTTTTGTCTGACTCCTTAGCACCATCCTGTCCCTACTTCTGTCTCGCGACTTTAGTTACAGCGATGTTAACTGATTCTGGGTCTCCCCAACATTGTCTAGACTACATTTGCTGTAACCTCTTCAACACAGAAAAAGTCTCTGATGAAAGGCCCACACCCCAGGCTCTGACCCACTCCACTCAAGCACTGGTTTATGCAAAACAAGACCCAGCAGAAAAAGAACAGGCGCTCTCGGAGTCACGTGGCCAGGAGGCAGGGTCTACCCATCACCACGCTTGCAGGGCTAACACAGGACACACTCTGAGCAGCTATGATACAGCAGGACAGAGGATACACCAGAACTCTTTCTGCCTCTCTCTAGCTGTGGCCGAGGTTGCTCATTGCTCCCCAACTCCATCCTCCTCTTCTTGTAAGAAATGATCCTCATTTTCAACAGAACATACGTGACTACCAAAGCTTAAGAAAACATTCCCAACTCCCTCACAGTGAAGAGTGGTCATGAGAGAAAGTTCTGACCAATGAGATGCAAGAGGCTGGGATTATAAGGGATTTTCAAGAAGACTTTTATAAGAAATGAGGTGGTTTTTTTGTTGTTGCTGTTCTCACCCACTTATGGCTGATGCCTGCCTGGAATGTCAATGTGATGACTGGCTCTCAAGCAGCCATCTGAGGACCATGCGGGAAACCCAAGGCTAGAAGCCAGGTCTGAGGATTGTGGGAGAGAAGAATTAAAGCCTGGTCTCCAAGCCACCATTAGAAGCCTAGACTGCCTCTACACCAGCTGCTTTTATGGGAGAAGCAAAGAAGCTTCCGTTAATTTAAACCACCTTCCAGCAACAGCTTCCTGCTGTTTTCAACTGAAGTTACCTCTAACTGCCTGACTTTGGGAAAGGCTCTTGCTCTCAAACCCTGTTTCTCCAACTGCAAGATGAGACTAACAACAAGCCATGGAGGAGAAAAAAGCCCACATTATATACCCGGGTCCCTCCCATTTTTTCAGCACACTTTCACTCAGTGCCTGTCATAGGTCAAGCAGTGACATTACACTTGTAATAACAAGGCTGAAAGATACAAGGAATTCAGTCTACAGGTTTTGTTTTATGACCACTTTTCAACTCACCCATCATTCCTTTTTTTCAACAAAAATTTGCAAAGCATCAACAGAGGTGGCAGCCTTGGAACAAACCCTGAGACTAGTACTACCATATTTAGTAAGTAAAAATACAGACACAGATTTCCGGCCAAGATGGAGGTGTAGACAGACACGCTGTGTCTCCCTTCACAACTAAGAAGGACTACAACTACCTCAAAACTGGAAAAAACCAGAAGTTCCAGAAAATCGAACTGCATGGAAGTCCAACAAACAAAGATATAAAGAAGAAATACTCATCCAGACAGGTGGGAGGGGCGGGGCCAGGGTGGAGAGGACGTGGTGTGGTGGTAGCAGCAGCAGCGGCAGCGGCAGCAGGCTGGTGGAAAGCACAGTTACACGTTTTAAAAAGTCAGGAGGGCACCTGGGGAGCGTTCCCTGCTCCTCACCAGACCACAGAGCTCATGGTTCCAGCACCAGGAAAAATCAAGCCTCATTGCTTCTGACTGTGCAGACCAGTGGGGGTTGGGGTGGAGGCAGAAACTGCCAGTCTCTCAGCATAGCCTGTTTTTTTAAAGGACCCCCACAGTCCTAGAACATCTGCAGACCCACCCACTCTGGGAACAACTGCTAGAGTGGCAGCTAGAGAGGAGCCAGTCCCATATGGAAGTGGGAGAGGTGCCTGGAAAAGGGGTGAGTGCTGGACAAGCTGCATTGTTCCCTCTCAGATCTCTCCCCCACATACAGCGCCACAACGGTGGTGAAACAGGTTGCCTTATGCTGATGAATCCCTAAAGTTCCTCTCCTTACAACATAACAGGAGTGACAGCTCTATCTAAGACAAAGAGGTAAACAAACACAGGAGCATGTCAAGACAAATAGACAAAGAAGTATGGCCCAAAAGGGGGAATGGATCAAGGTTCCAGTGGGAGAACCAAGTGACGAGGAGATAGCCACCTAACAGATGCAGAGTTAAAAACAGTGATGATAAAGATGCTCACAGGCTTGACAGATATGCTTAAGTATGGCAAATGCATAAGAGAAGAAGTGAAGGCTATGCTAAGTGAAACGAAGAAAAATCCACACAAAACCCATGGTGAAGGGAAGAAAGCAGGGGTTCAAATCAATGATTGGGAACATAAGGAAGAAAAAAACAGTCAATCAGTACAGAATGAGAAAACAAGAATTGAAAAAAATGAGGAGAGGCTTGGGAATCTCTGGGACAACTTTAAACATGCCAACATCTGAATCATGGGGGAGCCAGAAGAAGAGGAAGAGCAAGAAATTGAAAACTTATGTGAAACAATAATGGAGGAAAACTTCTCAAATTTGGCAAGGGAAATGGACATACAAGTCCAGGAAACACAGAGAGTCCTGAGTGAGCTGGTCCCAGAAGGGACCACACAAAGAGGCATCATGATTAAAATGCCAAAGGTGAAAGATAAATAGAGAATCCTAAAAGCAGCAAGAGAGAAGCAGAGAGTTACCTATAAAGGGGTGCCTGTAAGACTATAAACTGATTTCTCAAAAGAAACTTTGCAGGCAAGAAGGGACTGGCAAGCAATATTCAATGTGATGAAAAGCAAGGACCTACAACCAAGATTACTCTATCCAGCAAGGCTATCATTTGGAATGGAAGGGCAGATGAAGTGCTTCCCAGACAAGGTAAAGCTAAAAGAGTTCATCATCACCAAGCCATCATTATATGAAATGTCAAAGGGACTTACTTAAGAAAAGGAAGATCAAAACTATGAACACTAAAATGACAACAAAGTCACAACTATCAACAAATGAATCTACAAAATAAGAACAAAATCCAACTAAACAAACCAGAATAGGGACAGAATCATAGGTATGGGGATCATTTGGAGGGTTATCATCTGGGAGGGGAGGGGGAGAAATGGGGAAATGGTGCAGGGACTAAGAAGCATAATTGGTTGGTACAAAATAGACAGGGGGAAGTTAAGAATAACATAGGAAATGATGACGCCAAAGAACTTATATGCATGACCCATGGACATGAACTAAGAGGGGTGGGATTGCTGGAGGGAAGAGAGGTACTGGGCAGAGGGGAGCAGAGGGGAAAAAAATTGGGACAGCTGTAACAACATAATCAATAAAATACACTTAAAAACAACAATAATTTTTTTAGAATAAGTATGCCCTGTGGAATTACTTTCATATCAAAAAGGTATTCATTGTTTCTCTGAAATTCAAATGTAACTGGGTGTCCTGTATTTTATGTGACAACCCCACCCAGGACTACTGTGGTGGATAAAGGTGAAAGGTTTGGTCCTTCAAAGAGCTCTCTTCCTACTGGAGGACACAGTGAGTGAACCAGTAGGCAGCTCGGTATCATCAAGGAAGGTAAGGATGAGCAACCTGAAGAAAATAAAGCAGCTACAGTGTGGTGGGAGGAGAACCCCAGGAGTTAACGGTTCACCAGACATCTGGATGCGGAAATGGAGCCAGCCAAGCAGGAGAGGCCACATCTGGGGGAAAGAGCCCATCAAGGCAAAAGCCCAAAGCCCTCAGGTAGAAACATATTTACAATGTTCTGGAATCCCAAAGCCAGAGCGGTTGGTATTGAGGAGGGAAACGTGAAACTGAGCCAGGTCATAGAGAGCCTGTGGTGATAGAGAGGCAATGGAGTTTATTTTAAGAATAATGGGCAGCCATCAGGGGAGTGATAAGATCAATATATTTATTTCTATTTTGTTTTCCATTAATTGTTGTAAGAATAGTTAACATGAGATACACCCTCTTAATTTTTTTAAGTGCACAATACAGTATTATTATCTATAGGCTCGATGTTGCACAGCTGATTTCCAGCACTTACCATCTTCCACAATTTAACTTTATACCTGTCAATCAGCAACTCCCCGCCCCGACTTCCCAAGCCCCTAGCAACCGCGCTGCAATTCTTCACTTTCATGAGTCTGACTATTCGAACACCTCATACCAGTCGAACAAGACAGTTCTGCCCCTCCATGACTGGCTAATCTCACTTAGCACATGTCTTCGGCTCCGTCCACGCTGTCACAGATGACAGGATTTCCTTCTCTGGGTTTTCAAAGACCCTCTTGACTACTCAGTGGAGATGCCGTAGGCCTGCAGGAGCAAAGGTGCAGCGGACAGAAAGGTGAGGGGACTTTTCAGTGATGCAGCCGAAGTGACAGAGGTTTCCACCGGGGAACGGCAGAGAAGCTGGGGACAACAGTCCAATTTTGTGTGCGTTTTAGAGGTAGAAGCGTTATAGGGGTTATTCCTGAGTGACTGAGAAGAGGGGCTCTCAAGCCCCACAAGGGAACTGCCCCAGCGCATGGGGTAGGGTAGGACATTAAGAAATCTGTCTTGCCCATGAACAGGGACAACGGCGTGGAAATTGTCTGTGGGTGTGGAGGGGGGCTGTGATAGGTGAAAATCTGTGAAGTAGGAACCTTATATTTATTTTAGTATTTACTGTACAGGACTGCAAAATCCCACGATATAGAAAAAATCCGTGATAAATAATTAAATATAATATTTTTTAAAATCCCACAATACAGTGAGGCCACGATAAGTGAACTGTGATATAGAGAGGGACTGCAGTATATGTTTATATCCATGAAAAAATAATCATCATCCCAAAAGACCCAATGTTCTCCAGTTTTAAGCATCAAAGAAGAAACAGAGAACCAAGCCTTATAAGGCAAGGGGTAGAGAGGCAAGAGAAAAGGTTGGTCACCTTCTTGGGAGCTCTGTTTCTTTAGCTGCGATGTCGATGTATCTAAACAGATTGAAAGAAGTGGGAGGGAATTGGCCCTTGCCTTGAGGAAGTGTGTGGATGGGAGCAAACAGGGAGAAAGCCCGTAGGGAGCCCAAGGCTGCTATCAGGTAGCAGGTTATCTTATAAACCAAAATGTCAGGTGGAACACTGCCCGCCATCCAGGATTCATTCCCTTTCGTGATCTGGGAGCCCTGCCAATCATTCTTGCCCACCTCAGTTGTACTAGGGGGGATAAAGGTGTGAGTTTAGGTCTGCCTAGGACACATGTGGAACTAAGATCCACAACCTCTGAAGAGGGCATTGTCATCAACAACAATAATGAGAGAACAAAGGGATGGATGTGTCTCAGGGAGAAGAAAAACCACTGCCTACCCATGGGAGCTTCCCCAGCCATGGCTATCCAAGGCCAATTCCATTTAAGGCTCTGGTGCCTTTCTTTACCTGTTCAAAGGTGAGTGAAGCCCCTTTCAGCCAAACATGGAGGCTGCTCTAGGTCAGGCAGCTGGGATCCCAAGAGAAGAAAGAAAAATAAATTAAACTCCTTCATCTGGGAAATAAATACTGAGCAGCAAGTGAGCATGTGTACTGCATGAGTGAGGGAGGGAGGTCTAAGCCTGTAATCACTGCCTCTAGTTTCCCCATGGAGATAAACAGTAAGCTGGTGGAGAGAGATTATCAGGGCATAAACACTGTGTCTCCTTGGCTTCTTTTACTTAATAAAATAATGTTTAAAAAGGCAGGCAGGCAGGCAGGAAGGAAGGAAGGAAAGAAGGAAGGAAGGAAGGAAGTCCTCTTGAAGATTCAAATTCCAAATGCATAAAACTATGATTTATGTAAAGGTGGAACTAAATAACCAAGAAGAAAGTGCTTTATGAGCCCCAAAGGCCTAAATAATGGTTATTCCACACATTAGATGCTATGATTTGACCTTCCATTGCTGTTATGTCTGTTCCTTTCCTCTCCTGCTAGCCTGTAAGCTACAGTGTTTGATCAACCATTGTGCCACCATGTGACTTGATGAGTCAATAATCAAGAAGAGGGCTTTTTTTGGGGGGGGGGGGGGAGAAAATAGAGAAAAGGATTAGAAAAATTAAATCAGAATAACATCCCTCAAAAAGAACCTGTGTACTATATCTTAGAGCATCTGTCCCCTTAAAAAAATAATGAAAGTCACCTTCAGGAGTCTGAATCCTCTCTTAAGAACCTCAGACTTGTGGGTCATTCTTTTTCAGAACCCGTATTGATCGGCAGCAACAACTACAAAAATCAATGGAGGCTACATGCTCGATGGGGAGAGACTGCAAAACAGAGGATTATCCTCCCTCAGGAAGAGAAGAGCTGAAGGGGAATTGATTGAGGGTGTCAGGCCAGTCCTTTCATCACAGCTGGGAGGGCTTGGCGCTCAGGGGAGGGCAGGCTGCCATCCTGGCAGCACAGGGTCCCCTGCAGATGCTTTCTTTTGGCAGATAAAGCCTCCAGAACTTCCTAGAAGGCCCACTCTGGCCTCCTGCTCTTCTGCAGAGACCTGGCCCCTTTTCCTCTCCAAGATGGTACTGTCGGCCTCCACATGATCTCTGCGTTCTCTCTGGGGAAACCTGCATATGGTGGAACCTGGGTCCTCAGCCCCAACACCCCCACTTCTTGCCACTGCTGTTACAGAAACAGGGGAGTCCAGAAATCCCCAGAGTTTGCTGCTGGGGGATGGAGAGAAGGAAGCAGCTTTTAGAATGCCTCCACATGCCTGAGGCTGGTGGCTACTGTCTTTTTTATGCAAAACGGCTTTAATGCATCCAAAGCCTCCGGTAGATGGGAGGGGACTTGGACCAGGGGATGCTATGGAGAAAGCACACAGAGCCTGCGTGAGGTTCTGTGAATGGTCAGAACTGGTTACCGCACCCACTGCATCAGAGGACGTAGGCAGGGATTTAAAAATAAGCGGCAGACATTTTAGCCAGGCTGACTGTGCGGATTTGTCTGAGACTGAGGCTGACTGTCGTCGTCGGCAGCCGTCCGTCTCGAGAGACGATGGTGTAGCTTCTTAAGAGTCTATCTGCACCGCCGAGAATGGTTGTGCAGTCCGACTCGGGAGTGACACGGTATCTGTCTCCTCCCGTGTTGAATTGACATCTTGTGATGACGCTGGAGTGTCCTCTCCAGTGAAGCTGAAGCTACAGAGCCTGGGCAGGGTGATATGGAGGGTCTGCTGTTGCCCATGCAGCAGACCCCCCCTCTCTTCGCAGCTGAAGGATCCAAGGGAAAGACGGAGTCAATACAGCTTGGCTTCAGGTGCGCCGCAGGAGTTGCCGGTGTTGACTACAACGTCAAACCGCCTTAGGGACTCCGGCTCCGGATTTTCTGTCGGGGTTTACTCCCTTAGCCTTTCCCCTGAAGAGGTATGCCGCAAGGCAGCGGAGGTTTTTTGGAGTCAGAGGCTGACTGTGCGGATTACAAAAGGACTAACTATACAGTTTACAAGGAGGCTGAGAATCCACGAGGTTCTGGATTAAAAGCTGGTGGACCCAATAACACAGACGAGGTCTCCCCAATCAGGATTGAATGATTGGCAGCTGCTGGTAAAGCTGAACTGTGTTTGGAAAGTAGGGAAAGGGTTTCTCTGACTTTTCTAAAACTAGCCTGGTTTGGTAGGGGCAGGCAAGGATATGTGTTTATGGGTGTTTTAAAGAACATAAGACTTAACAACAGAAATCCGCAAATAACTAAATCTATATAACTGTTAAATAAACAATTATTTTTCTTTTCACTGAACTCTGGTATTGAGAGTTATAATTTTGGCGGTGGGCAATCGGGCCGCTGACTAAAGAGCCCGGGTTTGTTTTCAATTGGAGCAGCCCAGGGGTGCTGTAACACTGCCACAAACAATATGCACAAGGACCCTTCGTGCCTCCCGAGCACAAACACAGGAGCCTACAGCATCTATGGTTCCGTGCAGGGTGGTTCTCATTCCTCACCCCAGGTTGTGTCTGTGGAGTTGCCTGGTGGTCCAGTGGCCCCTAGCTGTCGTCACTCATCTCTGTCACATCCTCTGGGACTCGGCCCTGACTGCCTTCCCTTTTCCTACAACCCTCTCTTCCCTCAGGCCCCTTCCTTCCTGAATTCCAAGCCATTCCCCAAACCTCTCCTTTTTCATGGGGACCCAGATTTGTTCTGATCAGCCACGGGAAGACACAGAGACATAAAAATGACTGTCTTGTAGGAGGAAGTTGACTCACAGTTCTCACACCACACCACAGAGGAGGCAGAGGAGAGAGGGGTCTGCGGGCAAATACCTTTATTGTGGTTTCCACGGGGAGGAGCCAGGAAGGCCGAGGAAGCAAGCTGAGGATTGGCTGGTCTGAGTAGCTGCACTGGGTCCTGGGCAGACTGCTCTCCCTAGCAGTCTGGTACCTGACCTGGGGTGATCACAGGAGGAGAATGGTGACCTATCTGACAGAGAGTGTCTTCGGAGTATAGGCTGTAGACTGCTCTCTAGATCGTCGTCGTTGGCAGCCGTCCATCTCGAGAGACGATGATGTAGCTTCTTAAGAGTCTATCTGCACGGCCGAGAATGGCTGTGCAGTCCGACTCGGGAGTGACACGGTATCTGTCTCCTCCCGTGTTTAATCGACATCTTGCGATGACGCTGAAGCTACAGAGCCTGGGCAGGGTGATATGGAGGGTCTGCTGTTGCCCATGCAGCAGACCCCCCCCTCTCTTCGCAGCTGAAGGGCCCAAGGGAAAGACGGAGTCAATACAGCTTGGCTTCAGGTGCGCCGCAGGAGTTGCCGGTGTTGACTACAACGTCAAACCGCCTTAGGGACTCCGGCTCCGGATTTTCTGTCGGGGTTTACTCCCTTAGCCTTTCCCCTGAAGAGGTATGCCACAAGGCAGCAGAGGTTTTTTGGAATCAGAGTTTTCCTTCTCTGATTTTCCTTCTCTAGATAGTTTTAAAATAATTATATACATTTCTTACGTATTTCTGATGCTTTGACATCTTGGGGCTTTGCTGATGCTGAACAGACTGCCTCACCCAGGGCTTGCTAATTCCTAGAGATAGTTGGCCTGGGCGTGTGCCTTTAAAATAATAGCACCACTAAGTATTATAAACCTTCACTCCCGATGCCCAGCTCACCTCCATCAGTAATTGATGGAAACTTCTCAGGATAAACCCAGTTCCCTGAACCAAATACTCCACTGGTCTTTGCAAGGGGAATTTAAAAGCAAGAAAGAAAATTCCCTGCCTCTAAGGCACAGTCCCTTCACTGTTCAGATGACATCTCAGAAGACCACGTGCAGGCACCATGCAGGGATTGGGGGGATAAAAGTAATGAAACGTACACGGCCCCCCTGTATTAGTTTCCTGAGGCTGCCTTAACAAAGTACCTCTCACTGTGGGACTTAAAACAATGAAAGTGTATTCTCACAGCTCTGCAGGCTAGAAGTCTGAGATCAAGGTGTTGGTGGGGCTATGCTCCCTCTGAACTTTCTGGAGGGGTGGGATCCTTCTTGTCTCTTTCAACATCTGGTGTTACTGGCACACCTGGGCATTCCTTGGCTTATGGTTGCATCACTCAGGCCTCTGCCACCATCTTCCCACGGTCATCTTCCCCTTGCATCTGTCTTCACATTGTGTTCTCTCTGTTTGTGTGTGTCCAAATTCTTCCTTCTTACGAAGACACCTTCCTTGGGCGATGGCCTTCCCTGCTCCAGTATGACCTCATCTTAACTCAGGTATGTCTACAAAGACTCTATTTCCAAATAAAGTCACAGTCACAGGGTGGGGGGACACCATTCAATTCAAAAAAGTTCCCCGTAATGTGTTCACCAGCTAACCACAAGAGTAAGACCCATACAGAAATAACCTGTATTTTTTTTAAGTAAAAAATTTTGAAAAGATTCTATTATCCACATCCTAATAAAATGTGAAGTTCTTTATTCCTTGTATCCATTTCTCTACTTCCCTCTCAATACTCTCTCTCATGTCAAACGTACCTTCTCTTGTGGCCAGGCGGCAAGTCTATGTCCCCAGAGTATGCCAGCCACGGTCACTGTGGAAGCTAAGGCAAGGGAAAGCTGGTCAGATCTCATTCCTTTGCCTGTGCCTCCCTATAAAGAAAGTGTCAGTGAATTCTGTGTTTTAAGAAGCCTCTGTCTTCATTGGCTGGACAACAATAATAAAATACCGGAGATGGAGCGGCTTATAAACAACAAATGTGTGTTTCCTGCAGTTCTGGAGTGCGGTGTCCTCACATGGGAGAAGGATCTCGGAAGCTCCGTGGGGTCTCGTGCAAAAGAGCGCTCACCCATTCACGAGGGCTCCCCCTTCGTGTCCCGAGCACCTCCCAGAGGCCCCGCCTCCCAATGCCGTCACACCGGGCACGGGAATCTCAACATATGGACTTTAGGGGGCATAGTCAGACCAGAGCAGAATCCTAAAAAAAGCACAATCTAAAGAACAAAAGTTCATTTCCAAAGCAACTGGAAATGTCAACTCGAGCTGTTGTGACTGCGGCAGAGGCGATGGGGTGTGTTTGCCAGCTGCGCGTTCTCCACCGCCTGCCCACAAAGGCTGACTACCTGCCCTGCCTCCAGCACGGTTGGGTGGGCCTATGACGCTGAGTTTGGACCAGAAACAGGGGGGACATGATGTACGCCTCATTCAGGCCCAGTCCCTACACAGTCTCCCATGTTCTTTCACCTCCGATCGTGCAGAAAATCCAATGAAAAAAACCAAGGTCCTGGCAGACAGTAGATCTCCTCCAAGGAAGAAGCTGGACCCTCAGTAACTCCTGGGGCATAAGGACCTCACACTCATAAAAGCGAGACTTCTAATGGGTAGTAACAGCAGTAAGATTTTTAAAAAGAATTGAGGGCTATATCAGAGACTGGGGGGATGCTTTGTACATAGCCTAGCATCCTCTAAACAAGTCCAGAGTTCATAGAAAAGTCAATGTTGTAAGCTGAACTTCATCAAACAGTGAAGTTAACTAAAGTAGGCAAGACCAGGCTTAGAGAGCTGGGATTTACATAATTATATAGGAGAAGCCCGGTGCCCTGTGGTCAGGCGGCAGCGCTGGCTAAGGTATGGAGACTGGAAAGTTTAAAGCCTGCAGAAGGGATAATAGGGGCACATGTCAGTTTGATCAAATGGGGAGGTAGTGAGCACGGAGTGAGTGGGAGTGAATGGTGCTGGGCAGCCTTAGCCCGCCCAGGCTCGGGCCACTTTAAATCTTAGGAGATGAAGAAAGAGGGCAGAGAAGTTGGGGCCAATACATCAAGCAACAGAAAGCCATCGAAGACCATCTGACGAGAAAATGACAATAAAAAACAGGGCAGGCCGTGCACCAGATGGCTCTGAGGCAAGTGAAGGGAAGGAACCCACTAGGAGGCTATCGCAACTGTACAGATGAGCGATGGTGCGGGATCTGTCCGGGGCCGGGGTTCAGGGGTGACGAGGGGGGCAGGGAAGACAGCAGCAGCAAGAGCTTTGACTCCGGGTGCCACTTTGTACCAGGTAATTTATGCACATCATAGAATTTAATCCTTCAAGTCATAGGTAGTAGAATTATGGCCCTATGCGGAGTTGAGGAAACTGAGGCAGAAAGAAGCTCCAAGGCTAAGTTATTAAATGCCTCAACTGGGACTTAAACAAGGGCGTTTGACTCCAGAACCTTCTCTCTTAACCACCACGTGGAGATAAAAATAGTAAGGAAGAAATTCGGGTCCCCTGATAGGCTGATCTCAGTTCTCCCCTCCACAACCCACCACCCACCTGTACCTACCTTCCCACTCCCAAAGAACAATGTGAGTTTGAATAACAACTTCTGGATTACTTGTATTATCTTTGAAGCATCTGCCCATGATCACATGACACATTATTTCCAATAAAAAGTGAAAATGCAGTAAAAATGCAAATTCCTGACCAGACCACTCAAGGCCGTAAACACAGATGCACCGTTAACTTTAGTGCCTGGACAGGAGCAAGGATTCTAGGTACAAAGCTGCCCAAGGGAATCAGCTGCTCTCAAATTAGAGGGAAAAGGTCAGCCCTGCGCCTCTGGCCCAGACCTGGAGCAGATAAGCTAGAAACTTTGCAATGAGTTATCCCTCAGGTTGTGGTTCTCAGCCCCGGCTGCACAGCAGAATGATCTGAAGGCTCACAGCAGAGTAGCTGAACCAGAATTTCTGGGGCGGAGGCCGAGGCATGATGTTGTTGAAACTCTCCCAGGGCAATTCTTCTGCACGCTATGGGCTGAGAAGCGCCACCCTTGGGTAATGCTGAGCAAAGCAGTGGCTCATGTACCATTGGAGAACCCTCATACAACAGCATTCATCTGGCCCAAATTTATTCGTCTGGTCTCTCCCACTGCCAGAAGCTGTGCCGTGTTCTGGAGATGCAGACATGAATGGCAGGATCTTATCCTCCTCGATTTTACCTCCACAGAAGGAGGGGAACAGACAATCGCCATGGAATGGGGGAGTCGGCTAAGTGTAGTAACAGAGCTGACTACACAACACAAGAAGGGATTTAAGGGGAAAAAACAGAATCAGTCTTAGGGATCAGAAAGAACCTTGAAAAGAAGTCGTCGGCTGAACTGAGTGTTACAAGAGGAATGAAAATAAGCCAGATGCATACAAGGTTGGGGGAAGCATTCATGACTGAGAGAACAGCTTGCAGCAGAGAGCACCAAGGGACCTAAAGAAATTCAAGTCGGAGGAAGCACCTGATGCATTTGAGAGGCCCTCTGCTGAGGCAGAAGGGGAAGATCCAACAGGGTACTGGATTTTGCTGGAAACACGGACAGCACCTTTCAGAAGGTATATGGGATTAAAGAACAAAAGTGTGAAAAATGTGGGGACTGATAAATGCAAAGTATTTATGTTGTTTTGCTGTGCATGTTTATTATATAAACAGGTAAAATTTGTTGTACTTACCGTGTGCCAGGCCCTGTCCTAAGCACCCCACCTTCATTCATTCAATCGATGCGCAAGTGTTTGTTTATGGTCACCTACAGCGACGGGCCAAGCCCCAGGCATCAGGTGCAGAGAATACACAGCAAACAGTCAAAAATCTCTCTCCCTGTGAAGTTCACATTTCTCAAGGGGGAGGGGGAGAAAGACAATTATCAGAATAAGTAAAATAGTAAATTAGATGCTAATACATGCCATGACAAAAGAAAAAAAAAAAACAGAAAAAGAATACAAGTATTTGAGTTGTGATTGTCCTTCGATGCATCCACTTGTCTGGGTTAGGGTCCCCATTGTTTCATCAGCAGTAATCTAGATGTCACCAGGGAGATATTTTGTAGATGTGAGTAGAACTCGCAACCAGTTGCTTTACACTAGAGGAGACTGTCCTTGCTAGTTTGGTTGGGCCTAATCCAATCCGTTGAAAGTTTTCAAGAGCAGAGCTAAGAAAGAAGACATTCTCAGCTGAGCGTGCCAACCTGCAGTTTCTGAAGGCCTGCCCATTGGGATTCAAACTTGGCTAGCCAGCCCCCACGATTGCATCAGCCAATTCCTTGCAATAAATATTTTAATATTTAGTTCCTACTGCTTCTGTTTCTCTGGTTGAACTCTGACTGGTATAGGGAGAAGCTATTTTAATTAGGGGAGGCCAGATGGATCCCACTAAGAAGTTAATATTGAAGGAAAAAAACCTAAAGATGGTGGGTAAATGAGAGAATGGAGGGGGGAACATTCCAGACAATGTAACCACAAACACAGGCATTATTCCATTTAATTCTCGCAGCAACATTATAAAGTGGGAATTAATATTATTGTCAAGAACTGTGAAGAGTCTGAGATTTTTCCTGGCTTGCTAGCTTACAAGTTAGCCTGCCACGTGTGGACGCTGGGAGAAGATATGATACAGTTACAGAGTGAAAGGGGTTCCGTCACGGGGCGCCTCGGTGTGAAACCCAACAGCTAGTGTTGAGGAGAACAGGCCTTTATTTACAATATTCCAACCTGGGGAGGGCAGTGAGCACTTCAGCTCAGAGCCCTGTTCTCCCACGGGACCCAGCTCTTCCCTTGCTCCCCAAAAGGCCAGAAGCCAAAACCATGCCCAGAAGTTCCCCGTCCCTTATCTGTCAGCCTCATGTCCTTCGGGATCTGGGGTATGACATCATCAGCCTCCGTATAACAGTCCAGGAAAACATGTGCCATGTTGCACTGGATCACGCATGGTTCTCTCTGCCCTTTCAAAGCCGCATGGAGTTCCTAGCGAAAATGCCTACCACCTTATTTTTAAATTCCTGACCATGGTCTGTGATGCAGTTGGCGTGGTAACCAGTTCTGACCATTTGCAGAACCTTGCGCAAGCCTCCTATGCTCTTTCATCCCTATTCCATAGTCAAAGCCCCTCCCATCTCCTTGGGGCCTTGAAAGAACCAAAGCCATTTGCATAACCAAGACACCAGTTACCAGCCATAGTCATGCAAATGCATCTTAAAAGCTGTTCCCCTCTCCCCATCCCCCAATGCATAGACTCTGGGGATTTTGAGGGACCCCCACACTGTAACAAGACTCTTGAAGCAAAGGAGGTTGTTACTCACAGCACTGCAGGCAGCAGGAACTTTGCGTGTGCTTCAGTTCCCCTAGCTGTCCCGGACCCCACAGGGAAGACGCAGGTGGGCCCATGTGGATGCTGTGGACCTTGTGGACCTGAGTCACAGCTGAGGAACCTGAGCTTAGAAAATTCCCATCTTTTAATTAGGCCACTGGAAAACCTACCCAACCTCTGCCTCAGAAGAAGACATTATCTTTACTATACTGGTCAAGTAACAATTCTGACCTGACAACTGGAAGGAGACGCTACACCTTCCAAGACTATTTGCTCTTGAAAAGTTGGTCAAGAATAAAAATTGTTAGTGGTAAATAAGAAGGTCAATAATAAATGAAATTAGAGAGAGAGAGGGAGAGATGATAGTCATATCAGGTAGGGTCTTGCAGACAGTGATGAAATGTTGGATGTTCTGGTAAGCGTCATGGAGGTCCAAACAAAGGATGTGAAGTTAGCAAATGGCGTAACCACTTTGCACTCTGTGCATATCACTCATTGCTATATGGAGAACAGAACCAAGGACAACAGAAGGAGGCGTGGAAAGACTGTCTTGGAAAGGAGCACCCTTGTCCAGGTGAGAGATGATGGGGCTTGGGACCAGAGGAACATCAGTAGATCTAAAGTCAAAAGTGTTTTGGAAAATGATTTAATAGGACTGGGTATTAAATTCAATGTGAGGAATGAAGAAAAGGTACAGGAATAACTCTCAGGTTGCAGACTTGAGCAAACGGTTATTCACTGGGCTGGAAAAGCCTGGGAGAGAAGCATACCTGGGGAAAACCACAGCTCCCATTCTGAACATGTTTGCTTGGCAATGCCCAGGAGGTACTCAGACAGAACAACTGAGACATCTCTGAAAGGTGAGTCTGGACAAGGGAGAGGCTGAAAGAGGCTTCAGTACATAGGGGGTTCTAGTGCCCAGAGAAGTGGAGAGTGTGGGCAGAAAGAAAGAAAGAAAAAGGCCCAGGGATGCTACCAAACATCTTTCAACATGCAGAGATTGGGAGGAAAAAAACAGGCCATCGAAAAAAAGGCTCCGAAATTCCTTCTAAAGAGCCAGCAAGAGCACCTGGGGAGTCTGAAGTCACAGAAGCCCCAAGCAAACTGCCCTTCGGGTTCTGCTCTACGGAGTTGGGTGGACATGGGAGAGGTGATTGTCAGGGGGGTGGTGCCGGGGTGGGGACATGATGGACGCCTGTTAGAATGGGTTGAGAAGAGAGTTGGAAGCAAATAAATTTAAAAAGCGGCATATATATATATATATATATATATATATATATATATATATATATACACACACACACACACACAAATATATTATCGTCTATATATATAATTATATATGTGTGTGTGTGTATGTGTATATATACACATATATATATATATTTCAAAAGAATCCTAAATATGAAATGGAAAAGAAGGTTGGGTGATACCTAGAGGGCAATGAGAAGGTCAAGGGATATCTGAAGATTCCCAAGAAGGATCCAAAATACTACAGATTGAAGGAATAGAGAAGAGCAGAAATAAGCAATGAGCAGAAATAAGCAATGGCATGAAAACCAGCAGAAGGAGACAAGATCGAGGCATATGAGCCAACGGAGACTTGGAAAGATTTTCTGTGCTCAGAGGAGGAACCCACGGCAGTTCAGGGAGGGGATGGGTGCAGATGGAGAAGAGCCCCCCATTAGGGGAGGAGGAGTTCATCTCTGTGTTTGCATCACCCTTTACCTCTGCAGAATTGTTCACATTCACCACCTCAATGAATCCCACTCTCTGAAGTCTTGAACCCTTATTCCCATTATACACGTGAGGAAATCAAGATTCCGACTGCTTCCAAGTGATCTGCTTGAAATCTCATAATATGCTAACAGCAGAAGCAGCATTCACATCCAGGTCTTTGGTTCCTAAACACAACTCCCTCCCTCTCTCCCATTCTCCCTCTTTTCTTTCCTTTTTCCTGTTCTCTTCCCTACCCCACTGATTCTTTTTTGAATGCGAGTCAGGTCCTCGAGCAAAATCAATCTTGGAATTAGTGTGCTGGCACCCTTGGCCACCCTCTCCTCAGCCCGCACTTTACATCCTATCAAAGGACAGACGCGCCAGCAGATTAAAGCTGTTGGAAGCCTTCCCGAGTTTTATGCCTCGGTTGTTTGGAGTTAGGGACCTCTCAAGTTCCGGATTTCAAAATACACTTTCTTTTCTTCTTTTCAATTTTGTTGGCAATTTCTATTAGAGTCCTGCTATCTCTCTGGATTGCTCCCACACAACTGCTTTAGAGGTTAAAGAATGCTTTTGCCAAGGTTGGAAACACACTGGAGCCTCCTGAGTTCCAGACTTCACCCTAAAATTCCAAATTTGTTTATGGTTCAAATTCATTTACTCTTGGCATCAAAATCAACACATTCTCTTACTTTAAAAGGCATTTTGAATGACCTTTAAGAAAAGAACATAAGCAGTGAACAGTAAATAATTCATCCAAATATCTTCCACGAGAGAAAACGTGTACATGAATAAGCATCATCGGGGCTATATTTTACTTAAAATCCACCAGAAAATAATAAAAGGTCCAAAAGCTAGTCTGAAATTTAATAAACCCTAAATACACCAAGTTCCAACCACCTCATTAGTATAAAATAATACATTAGCCCAATTCACTTCGGGCGCTCATGTGAAAAACTTTAGTACAAATAAATCATTTGTATGAAAAGATATCCGCTTCATCGCCCTAAATGGTACTCCTGTGGCCCAAGCTGTTAATGATGCCCCCAGCAGCTTCTAATGACACACACGAAAATCACACTGTTGATCAAGTAAGGACAGAGGTCTGTCAACAGAGCCGAGAATTCCACAGAGTTAGATGAGGGATCGAATCCTGGGTCTGCTATATCCCGCCTCTGTGTGTGCACAGAATTTGACCTCAGTGAGTCCCTGTTTCCTTGTTTTCTATATAACGATGATAAAAGTAACTTCTTAAATCCTCACCTAAAAACGTTCTTTCATTGCTTTTGGAGAGAGAGACAGACAGAAAGAGAGAGAGAGAGGGAAGGAGAGAGGGGGGGGAAGGGAAGGAAAGGAAGAGAAGAGAGGAGGGGAGGGGAGGGGAGAGAGAAGGGGAAAGAAAGAAACATCGATGTGAGAGACATCAGTTGGTTACCTTCCCATACACACCCCAACAGGGGATCAAACCTGCAACCTGGGTATGTGCCACACTGGCCAGGGCAGAAGTAATTTTTAAAACCCTCTTTTAGGCTTATTGTACGGGTTCCCTACGTGAACGTGGCCAGCATCAAGTGTGCATCAAGTGTGACCGCCCTTGAACTCCCAGTTCCTCTGCACCCACCTGCGTGTTGGAGCTCTGTCAGTGCTGGACTCCCGGTTGGTCTTCAGGGGAAAGCAGCCGGCACACGAAGGCAGCATGCTCCATTGCCTACGTTTGTTTAGGCCCCAACCCCTTCTTTAAATGCCTGGATTGGAAGTTAAGTCACTTTCCCCCTTTTTATTGAATTTCTTGGGGTGACACTGGCTAACAAAAGTATGCAGGTTTCAGGTGCGCAGTTCTACCACACATCATGTGTACCCTGTGTTGTATGTTCACCACCCCAGGTCAAGTATCCTTCCATCACTGTGTACCCCCTATTTACCCTTCTCCACCTCCCCACCCCCAGAATTGAGGGAAAAAATGAAGTAAGTCGTATACAGCATGGAGAGAACTCAGAGATCACACTGTCACCCCTCTTTTGTTCAGAAGAGCAAACGAGTTTCCAAATAAAGGAAGTAAGCAGCCTGATCTCCCTCAGAAAATCAGGATAATTTCTTATCGCTGTATTTCTGTGACTAAATATGAGGTGATGGGGACACATGATAAAATGCATAGCACATCCCCTGTAATTTAGGCAAGTCACGGGGGCAGACAAGGGAAGGGCTAGAGAGCTCGTTTGGTGGAAAGCAGCCAATAGCTGATCATGGCTCGATGCTTATTAAATTTCCTTCCAGTACAACCACTGCATGCTGCAATGAAGGGTTTAGAATAAGCACAGTCATCAGCCTGGGAGAGCTGACAAATGTCTAATTACTAAAAAACCAATGAGGACAGGTGACACAGCCATCAACATGACCCACCTGAAAAGCCAAATCAGAATGTAGCTGCAAATGGCATGGGCTTGTTTTCTACAAAAAAAGAAAGAAGTCATTTTAGCCATCAACTAAAGTATTTATGTATACCCAGTTCTGTATACAATGCATGTAGAAGAATAAAAAAAAAAAAAACCATAAAGTTATATAGCATCCCCAGTGACTTTAAGGATGTTATGATTGGTCGAAAAGATAAAACACGGCCTTGAAAACAGAGTTACAATGTAGTAGACACTAAATAGATGACCATTGAAGTGAACAGGGAGACTATATGGGTTATTCCATTAACAAATAATATATATATATTTTTTTATTCATACAGGGCACTGTATGAAGCCACAAAAATTCAAAGCATTAAAAAGCATCATCTTTGTGTTTAAGATGGTCATACATTGCTTGGACTATTGTCATAGAATACAGGGTTCCAGTGACAGGAATATGCAGAGGGTACTGTGAGATCACAGAAGAACAGAACCTCCCACGGACTCAGGAGACAAGAGAGGGTTTTGTAGAAGAGGTAACATACTGAACGCTGAGAGGCCCCATCCATGAGCAAAAGCCTTCATAAGCACGAGCCTCATGGGGAAGACAGAGTTGAGAACAGGAGTCAAAGTTTTTGATGGGAAAAGCTACTCTTCCAGGATGTGTACGGCTGGTTGTGTTTGGTAGCATTTCAAGAACTTGCCTTTTCATCTCTAGAGAAAAACTGAATATCACAGAGCCCAGACTTCATGCCATAAACTATAGGAAAAAAAAAAACAAATAATGCCAACTGCTCTC
This sequence comes from Furipterus horrens, assembly GCF_987537825.1. NCBI lineage: Eukaryota > Metazoa > Chordata > Mammalia > Chiroptera > Furipteridae > Furipterus > Furipterus horrens. The sequence continues at coordinate 211,776,688 of NW_028327172.1, forward strand.
CTGCCCAGAAGAAGATAAAAATTCAACCAGCTGGCAAGAGGGGAAAGATATGTCATGTGTAGACCTTGGCACCCAGAACAAGAACAGGATCACAGATAGTAGCAGGTGGACCGTTTTTCTTTGGAGAGCGAGGCGCAGAAGCTCTCCCGCGATGCTGAGGACACACAGCACCCCCCTGGCAGTTTCCATCGCCCTGGAGACCAGGGTAGGAGCAAGAGCCTGAAACTGACCGACCTGACATTCTGAGTGAGCCATGTTTAAATCCAGAAGTGACTGAGTTTGCTATATATCGGCAAAATAATGTTTTCCACCATAAACAAAAACGGGTTTTGAGAAAATGAGAGATAAGAAAATGGAGGCTCATAAAGAATGTAAAAAAGGAGAGGAGTCAGATTCTTGCACATCTGAGTGGTGCCAATCAGAGTTACTCAGGTGAAAAAGTCAGGGCCTGAGTCCTTTCAGCTGTGCGCTGAAAGCACATTATTATTAGGGCAATAATGCTGGTCCCAGACGGGGAGCCTCGGGAAGGGCAGTGGGGGCTTGCACGCCTTCCTCTGCTGGGTAAGGAGCTCAGACTTTATACCCTACAGAGGACAGGAAGCTGTTGAAGGGTGTTCCTCAGGGAAAGCCATATCAGGCTTGCTTTTGGAATACATGTTAGGTGCCAGTGTGTGTGGAGGCTGGAGTTCAAGGACAATCACGGCCACACAGAAAGCCGCTTTGGGGAGGAGGGGAGGTGTACACTGAGCTGTGAGAATCGGGCACATGGATTGGTGACGGACTGGGAGGACGCAAACAAAAGCAGAGGGTGGGGAGTTCACCCAGAATGCCCCAGAGGGAAGGCAGCCTTAGCAGGACCACAGATGTGATCTCAAAGAGGGAAGAAAGGACTCAGGAGTACTTTCCACAAGCTTCCTTTTCCCCTGAAACCCAGGTGCCAGAAAACTCCAATAACATAACTTCAGAGTCCTGCTTTGACTGGATCCAAGATTGAAAAACTACCCTTTCAGTAAACAAAGTTTTACTGGCATAGAGCCACGTTCCTCCATTTCCACAGTATCTCAGGTTGGGCTGAGGAGTTGAAATAGGGACTGAATGGCCTGCAAAGCTGGAAAGAGTTACTATCCAGCCCTTTAGAGGAAGTTTGCTAACTGCTGCTTTAAGCTCACAATTTGATGATCACAGGTCAACTTTATTGTCAGATGATCAGGACCCTAAAGCGTGTAGTCTCTCTTACCCATGGGAAGGAGGGCCAGCACTGAGGGACAAGAATCCTGTAGGTACCCAGGGGAGCGGATAGGGCTAGAGCTCTACACATCCTTTTATTAACTGTGAGACATGGGAACCTCTCTGAGCCTCAGTTTTCTCATTTATGCCATGGGCACAAATAACACTCGTTACCGTATAAGACTGTCTTGAGGATGAAGTGAGGTAACCTACGAGGTAATATGACCTCATTAGCGTAGTGTTCAGTATGTGAAAATTGTGCAAAAAATGTTGATCATGCTGTTTTGTGTTGAATTGTCTGTTATTTAGCTTCCGTTAAAGTGGCCGAAAGAGGAGAGATTTACAGAAGATCATTTAGAAGACAAGTGGCCCATCTTTTCCCCTAGGTCCGCGTTCTTCAAGTTTTGCTGCGACTCTGCCTGCACCACAGATATTGGAAGTAGCTGTAAGGAAAATGCATATTTTTAGGCCCTTTCAAGGCTACTGAATAAGACCTTCTGAAGTTGGGGCTCAGGAAAGTGCATTTTACAATCTCCGTTGATCCCGATGCCTGACAAACTTTAAGAACCACTGTTTCTCAAACTGGGGAATGAAGCGTTTCCTACAGAACACAGGTCCAAGTTCAGAACCTCCACTGTTGCTGTTCTGCATTCATTTTAACAAACACAGGAAATTGAACAACATGGAATAACATGACTTGGAATTCATTACTTTATGAATACTAAGGCTTAGTATGAGGCTAAAAGATGTATTTAGGTTTAAAATGGAGTTGTTGATTTTTTTTAAGTATAAGAGTTGCCTATCCATGGAAAACTAGCGATCGTAGTTCTAAATGACATGAATATGAGAAAATTGCTAAGAGAACCCCTGCACATGCCAGGACTCTACTAAACCAAAACAAAAGCACAGTGCATATCCCTGAACCATTTATATTATTCTAAGATCTGTGGCCAAAACCCTATTTTTATATTAAAACATACAGGGATATTCTATGCAATAGAATGTAATATAATAGAACATAATATACAAGACTCCAAAGAAAGTTTATACCATTGCCCCCAGACCCACCCATCCCTCCACCCTCCTACCCCGCTCGGCACGTATGAATTCTCTGTCCTCTGTTGTTAGCAGACTTGAATAAAAATGTCTGAATGAAAGCTGGAACAACACAGCTCTAGGACGCCCTGCTACGATGCCCCTCTCCTCCCTGTTCAATCAAACTAAAGAATGTTTCTTTGAGCGGAGCAGCCCAAGAAGTCAGTAGTCAGAGAGAAGCGCCAAAAGCCACAGAGTTTCCAACTTCCTCCACACAGCTCTTGCTTGGACCACACGTAGTGCCGTTGGCAATACGACTTCCATGACTCTTAGTGGTGCTGAGCACCAGGCCTTACAAGGAGCCTTTAAGGCTGAATTAGCATCTTTACGTTTCTCCCCCAGCTTTTTGCCTACAGGATTCTCCCAGGAATCACTGTGGGTGCATCCTCTCCTCTGCTCATGATATTGAATTTGCTCACCCTTCCCAGACTCCTAATACAGTGAGGTCAGCTGTGGGATTTATTAATGTCTCAGGCAGACATTTTCTCCTCAGCCTGTAGCAACTTCCTGATTCAAAATTTGAATACACCTGAGGTCTCCTGACCCAAAATTGGTGACCATCGCACCTTTTTTCAGATCTCATTTTCTTAGGGTTGGATCTGCATAGTTGCTGGGTCTTTTCTTTTTTTAAATCAAATTACTAGCTTGTGGATAATAACACTTACCCAGCACTTTTTCTCTCTAAAGATATAAAGGTCTCTGAGTCCATTTGTCTATTCAGTGAATTTTTCATCCTTAATAAAAACAAGTCTCAGGCACTAATTTCAAATGCTGATGCAGTCACACCTGCCTCCTGGGAGCAGGTGCTAGATTCATATTAATGTGCAAAACTAGGACTGGGGTAGGGAGGGGACTTCAGAGGCTCAGGATGGGGACTTGAAAGATAAAGGTTCCCTTTAGAGGTTTCTGACCATGGCCAAGTAATTTACCTTTGGCACCTCAGTCACCTGATATTAAAATGCGGATAATAAATACGCTTCCCGCATATCACAGTTTGTCGCAAGAAATAAGAGAGCTATAGAATGATTTAGAATCCATTGTAGATCATATGCATTCATTATTACTTCCCAAAGAGGTCATATTTACCCAAACTTTGGGTCACTATGGATAAATCTAGAGGTTTTCCTCCTTCACTTCTCAAGCAAAATATTCCAAAGATCCCTTCTGCTCCAAAGGGCAAGGGGAAGGAAAACTGTCATGCATTCACTGAGGAGTAGTGGTAACTGGCGTTAAGCATTTACTAAATTCCCCCCAGGATTCTAAGAGAACAGTTGTAACCCTCGGAGCATTATCATCATTATTTTACAGAACAGAAAACTGAGGTACAAATGCATTTAATATCTTGCTCATGTTTACTCAGGAGAGGAAGAGCCTATTTTCTCAACCAACAGTTTCCAATATTAGTCCAGAAACTCCTGAAGATACTTTCAGGGGAGTCTGTGAGATCAGCATTATTTCCCTAATAATGCTAAAGGGTTGTTTATTCTTCTCTCACTCTCATTCTTTCTCAACCCTGTAATGGGCTTTCCCAGAATGTGCCTGATGGGAAACGCTTAGGAAAATCCTGCCATCTGCTAAACCAGAAGAGATTTTCAGAAATATTCAACATGCGACCCTTTTCACTATGACTATATTTTATTTTGGAAATATCATTTTAAGTAAAAACCTCTACTTATCTGAGATCTCGATTATGCTCGATTACACTAGATTTGCATACATGGTTCTTGACGCTACTATTATCAAATTTCCCATCAGATAAAGATCAAATGTCATTCTGATAGTGAACTTGACATTTTGTCAGTACAGAGTGTGAAAAACGCTGCTTGTCTCTTCTCTGTCATCCTTCTTCCTGCTATCAGATCCCCAGCTAGTTCTGGAGTCCAAGAAGATGTATCATTGATCTAAACCCATCATGGTAATTTGGTTCTACTTGACAAGTGTTTAGTCTACAGGAGTCATGGGATCCATGTCTGGCCAATAACATGGAAAGCCATGGAGCTGAATTTCCAGGAAGCTACAGCTTTCAGGGGGAAAAACAGATTTGAGAGGCATGCTGTTTTTGCTACTTTTTCCATTTTCTTGAAACAGTGAGGTTACCAACATGAGAAAGGTGACTAAAAGGATCACAATGATGCTTACATTATTGAGCTGTTGAATTGGAACCAGCAATTGCTCACCTCCAGGTACTTTATAAGACATAAACTTCTATTTAAGTTCATCTTAGTCCATTATTCTGCTACTTAATGTCAGATGCACTACCAACTGAGATACAGAGAGGTTTTCTACAAACTGGAGAGATATTTCCATGCACAAGGATCTCATTGCCAATAAAAGTAGATCCAGATAGTAGGTATACAGCCACATAATATGAAAAATAGAGACATTTATTGCAGAAGATACAAGATACAAGAAGCATTGTGCATAGGACAATGATACCTCAGTCCCCTTCAAAGTAAGCACATTGGGACCTCACACAGTTCTCCCAGTCGCCATCAGCTGTCCCGTTGTATTTTCCTGAGTCTCAATGACATACTGAAATCTCTTCCTTTTCAAAGGTGACTTTAGTTTAGAGAAGAGCCAGAAGTCAAAGGGCACCAAAACTGGGCTGTAAGGGGGACTGAGTCACCTGGGTGATTTGATGTTTCACCTAAAAATTCTGCACAAGACATGATGCATGAGCAGGTGCATTGCAGTGATGAAGCTGCCAATCACCAGGTGCCCATAGCTGCGGCCTTCTGAGTCACCCAAATGTTTTCCATGGAGGAATGTTCAAGCTTGATGCAAAATTTGATGCAGATTCATTGCTCTACTCTCTCAGTCATTTTAAATGCAATGGCTGGTCACACAGTACACATGCTCACTTGATGGTATCTACCACCCTTACTAACTAGTACAGTGAAGTCATCATTGTTCACACATGCACATTCCAGGCCACTCTCCTTGGCTGCCAGATTACATCGGTGTCATGCAAACTGTTCTTGTTATAATAAGAATGGCTTGATGTTTTCCAGACAAATGTATGTGTGTGTGTGTGTGTGTGTGTATACACACACACACACACATGTATGCACACATACACACATATATACAAGAAACATAAACATTATGAGAGAAATTGAAAAAAATAAAAAGAAACCCAAAGGTAACTTCTAGACCTAAAAAACACTATCTAAAATAAAAAATGTAATGCATAAAATTAATAACAGATTAGACACCAAAAGAGAAAGCGATCAGTATGATGTAGAAAGCAAAGCAATAAAAATTGCTCAAACTTAAGCACAAAGAGATAAAAGAAAAACTTCCTAGAGCTGCAGTAACAGGAAGGACAACATCAATTAGTCTAATATAAATGGAAACTGGAGTCTGAAAAAAAAAGGAGGGAGGCAGAAAATAATATTTACAAAAATAATAGCTGAAATTTTATTTAAATTTGATGAAATCTATAAACACACACAGTCAAAAATTTCAACAAGCCCAGAGCAAACCAAAACAAAGAAACCCATACCAAGGCCCATTGTAATCAAACTGAGAAAGAGAAAAATCTTAAAAGAAGCGATAAGTAAAAATGATACATTATAATCAGTGAGACAGAATGACTACAGATTTCATGTCACAAGCAATGTGATACAGGAGAAAATAAAACATCTCTAAATTACCGAAGGGTGAAAAAGGATGACATTCTGTATCTAGTGAAAACATCGTTAAAAAGTGAAGACTAATTTAAAATGTTTTCAGGTAAGCAAAAACTAAAAAGCATTTATTCTGAGGATATCTTCACTACATGAAATGTTAAAGGAAGTTCTTTGGACAAAAAGAAAGTGATAGCATATACAAACTTGTTTATATATGAAACAGTTTAAATAATAATGAACTTGCATTCATTTTAATTTTTAATGGAATTGTTTAAAACAAAAATAAAGTGATGATACTTCATAAAGTTGATAACATGTAGAAGTAAATTGTGTTATAATAATCATATAATGCCTGGGGGAGAACAGAAGAAGAGTGTTGTGACATCCTTACATTATAAAAGTAAAGGGACACAAAATGATATACAGTGCGAACACTAATAATAAAACTGAGTGACTATATTAACATTAGACAAAAATTTTAAGACAAGAAATATTGCCGGTGGCAAAGAGGGACACTTCATGATAACAAAAAGTTCTATTTATCAAGAAGACCTAACAATCCTAAATGTGTGGGAACATATTAATAAAACTTCAAAATACTTGAAGTAAAAATTGATAGAACTAAAGGAGAAAGGGACAGATTCTCAATTATAGTTGGAGATTTCAAAATCCTTCTTCTAGTAGTTGATAAATAAATTAGAAGGAATAGAGTCTAATATAAAACTTAAACAACACTTGATCTAATTGACATTTATAGCTCAATTAACCAAACAATGACAAGATATAGATAATTTTCAAGTACAAATTGAAAATCCACTAAGATACAGCATACGCTGAGCCATAAAATAAGTCTCAAAACACTTCAAATAATAGAAACTACACAAACTATTTTCTCTGAACACAACAGAATTAAACAAAAATTAAAACAAAACAAATCCAAATAACCTCAAATAAATGGAAAAACAATTTCTTCAAAATAAACAATTTTTAGGCCCTGGATGAGTAACTCAGCTTCTAAGAGTATCATCTGATATGCCAAGGTTGTGTCTTCAATCCCCAGTCTCGGCACATACAAGAAGCAAACAATGAAGGCATAAATAAGTGGAACAACAAACCAATGTCTCTCTCTCTCTCTCTCTCTCTCTCTCTCTCAAAAATTAATAGAATTTCAAAAATAAATGAACAATTTTTAAAGAAAAATGACAACATACCATATAAAAATTTATGAGATGCAAATAAAACAATGTTAATAAACAATTTTATAGCATTTAAATACTTACATTACCAAATTTTTATATGTCAAAAATCAATTATCTTAGCTTTCACCTTAAGAAGCTAGAAAACTAAGAACTAAAACCCAAAGTATAAAGAAGGAAGGAATAAAAACTTTAAATCAATGAAATGAAGAACCAACAATAAAGGAAAAATTAATGAAACTATAAGCTTCTGATTTTAAAAGATTCATATAAATAATAAACCTTTAGCTAGACTGATCAAGAAAAAACAAATACTTCTTTAAAATAAAATAGGATGTCACTGAACATTTTCTAGACATTAAACAGACAATAATAGGTTATGAATAACTTCATTCCAACAAATTTTACAACTCAGTTTAAATGAACAAATTTATTGAAAGACACAAATTATCAAACCTTACACAAGAAGAAAGAGAAAATTAAAATAGCTGTAAATCTCATAAAGGCTTTGAATTTTTAATTAAAACTTCCCAGAAAAATTTTTAAAATACCTCAAAACTCAGATGGCTGCTTTACTATTGAATTTATCAGACCTTCAGAAAAATTAATATCAGTATTATACAAACACTTTTCAAAAATTAAGGAGTAGAGAATACTTTTCGAGTCATTTCATGAAGCTGGCATTGCTCTGACATTCATTATAAAACTACTGTTTTATGGTCAGAGATGCAACAATCCATTATAAAATAGGAGCATACTTAATCTAGCAATAACCAGAAAGGATAATTCAACATAAACAAGTAAAATTCGTTTTATGAAGGCAAGGTTGGTATAACATCCAAATATCAATAAATATAATTTACCATATAAACAGAGAGGAAAAACCATCTGATCAGATAAATAGACGTAGAAAATATACAAATAGGTTGAGTTTTTTTTTCAATGAGAACAAAAGATATACCATGTAACCAGTAACCAAATTTGTTAGAGTAGCTATACTTAGATCACACAAAATAGACCATAAGAAAAAAAATTGTTATTAGAGACAAAGAAAGAGATCTTATGAAAATAAAAATGATCATCTTATAAAAAAGGAATAACAATTATAATTATGTATGCACTTAACCAGAGCACTCCAAAATACACGGAGAAAAAACTAATAAATGAAGAAGAGAATCATGAAATTCAACAATAACAGGTAGACTTTCATACCCCACTTTCAATAGTAGATAAAACAAGTAAGTAGAAGACTGAAAGGAAAGTACTAGACTTAACAACTCTATACCTCGTAGGATGTATGGCATACTCCACCCAACACACAACAGAATACACGTTCTTCTCAAGCATACAGTGAAACTTCTCCAGAATAGATCATGAGCCATTCTATAAAACAAGCCTCAATAAATGTAAAAGGACTGAAATCCTACAAAGTATGTTCCCAGAACACAGTGGATGAAACTGGTAACCGATCACAAAGAGAAACCAGGGAAATCAACAAATATGGAAAAGTGAATTATTATATTCTTAAATAACCAATGAATCAAAGAAGAAATCACAAGCGTTATTAGAAAGTATCTTGAGATGAATATAAACAAAAACACAACACACCAAATTTTATGGGATTCGCCTAAAGCAGTATTTAGACAAAATATTATAACTGTAAATGTCTATATTTTCAAAAACAGAAATATTTTAAATAAGTAAACTAACTTTCCACCTTAAAGACAAATGAAAAACAAACAAACAAACAAAAAAGATTAAACCAGAGCAAGCAGGGAAAGGAAGTAATAAAGACTAGAAAGAAAATAAGTGAAAAAGAGACTATAAAATCAATAGAGAAAATCAACAAAAGCAAAAATATTTCTTTAAAAAGACCAACAAAACTGACAGATCTTTAGTTAGAGAGAGAGGGAGAGAGAAAATTCAAACTACTAATATCAGGAGTGAAAGAGGATGGACCATCACTACCTACCTCACAGAAATGGAAAAAATCATAGGGAACAACTCTGCCAACTAAGTCGATGACCAAGATAAAATGGACAAAATTATAGAAAGATACAAACTGCTCCTGAAGAGCAAGTTGGGGTCCTGCTCTCACGCGGTGAAAGACAAACACCATATGATCTCACCTGTTCGTAAGTGGAAACTAATGAACAAAACAAACAAATGAGCAGAACAGAATAGAACCAGAGACAGGGAAATAAGGAACCAACTGACAGCGACCTGAGGGGAGGGAGGAGGAGGAGGATGCGGGGAAGAAGGGGAAGTGTTTTTTTTTTTTTTTTTTTTTTAATTTTTTTTTTAATTTTGGTTTTTCAATTACAGTTGTCCCGTTTTCCCCCAATTTCTCTCCCCCACGCAGCCCACCTCCTCTCCCGCAATCATATCCCTCCCCGTTGTCTATGTCCATGAGTCTTTCATACAGGCTCTTTAATTAAACCCTTCCCTTACTTATCCCCCTTCTCTCCCTCTCCCCTCCCCCCTATTGACTGCTATTCTGCTCTTTGTTCTATTTAGTTCCTTTGTTTGTGTTGTTCTTTAGTTTCCTGTATTAGGTGATATCATATGGTATTTTTCTTTCTTTGCCTGGCTTATTTCACTAAGCATAATTCTCTCTAGTTCCATCCATGTTGTTGCAAATGGTAGGAGTTCCTTCTTTCTTTCTGCTACATAGTATTCCATTGTGTAAATGTACCACAGTTTTCTGATCCACTCATCTACAGATGGGCACTTAGGTTGTTTCCAGCACTTAGCTATTGTAAACAGTGCTGCTATGAACATAGGAGTGCATAAGTTCTTTTGAATTGGTGTTTCAAGATTCTTCGGGTATAATCCTAGTAGTGGAGTCGCTGGTTCAAAAGGCAGTTCCATTTTTAATCTTTTGAGGTAATTCCATACTGTTCTCCATAGTGGCTGCACCAGTCTGCATTCCCACCAACAGTGCAGTAGGGTTCCCGTTTCTCCACATCCTCGCCAGCACTTGTTGCTTGTTGATTTGTTGATGATGGCCATTCTGACTGGTGTAAGGTGGTATCTCATTGTGGTTTTTATTTGCATCTCCCTGATGGCTAATGATGTTGAGCATTTTTTCATGTGTCTATGGACCTTCTGTATGTCCTCTTCGGAGAAGTGTTTGTTCAGGTCCCTTGCCCATTTTTTAATTGGGTTGTTTGTTTTCTTGATGTTGAGTCGTATCAGCTCTTTATATATTTTGGAAATCAGTCCCCTGTCTGTGATGTCATTGGCAAATATGTTTTCCCATATGGTTGGTTTCCTTTTCATTTTGCTGATGTTTTCTTTTGCTGAGCAGAAACTCTTCAGTTTGATGTAATCCCATTTATTTATTTTTTCCTTTATTTCTCTTGCTTTAGGAGCTGTATCCGTGAAGAGATTGTTACGTGAGATATCTGATATTTTCTTGCCTATGTTTTCCTCTAGGACTTTTATGGTGTCACGGCTTACATTTAAGTCTTTGATCCATCTTGAGTTTATTCTCGTGTGTGGTGTAAGTTGGTGGTCTAGTTTCATTTTTTTGCAGGTCCCTATCCAGTTCTCCCAGCACCATTTGTTAAAGAGGCTCTTCTCACTCCATTTTATGTTCCTTCCTCCTTTATCAAAGATTAGTTGACCATAGAGGCCTGGGTTTATTTCTGGACTCTCTATTCTGTTCCACTGATCTATATGTCTGTTCTTATGCCAGTACCAGACTGTTTTGATCACAGTGGCTTTGTAGTATTGTTTGATATCTGGTGTTGTGATTCCTCCTGCTGTGTTCTTCTGTCTCAAGATTGCTTTTGCTATTCGGGGTCTTTTTTGGTTCCATATGAATTTATGGAGTATTTGTTCTAGGTCTGTGAAATATGTCATTGGTATTTTAATAGGGATTGCATTGAATTTGTAAATTGCTTTGGGTAGTATGGCCATTTTGATGATGTTGATTCTTCCCATCCAAGAACATGGTATTTGCTTCCATTTATTTGTTTCTTCCTTAATTTCTTTCTTCAATGTTATGTAATTTTCAGAGTACAGGTCTTTTATCTCTTTGGTTAAGTTTACTCCTAGGTACTTTATTTTTCTTGTTGCTATAGTAAATGGTATTTTCTTTTTTGTCTCTGTCTCTGCTATTTTATTGTTGGTGTACAGAAATGCCTTAGATTTCTGTATATTTATTTTGTACCCTGCGATTTTGCCAAATTCACTTATTATATTGAGTAGTCTTTTAGTGGAGTTTATAGGATTTTCTAGGTATACTATCATATCATCTGCATATAATGAAAGTTTCACTTCCTCTTTCCCAATTTGGATTCCTTTTATTTCTTTTTCTTGTCTGATTGCTGTGGCTAGGACTTCCAACACTATGTTGAAAAGGAGTGGAGAGAGTGGACAACCTTGTCTCGTTCCTGAGTTCAGGGGGAATGCTTTCAGTTTTTGTCCATTGAGTATGATGTTGGCTTCAGGCTTCTCATATATAGCCTTAATTATGTTAAGATATGCTCCCTTTATTCCCATTTTGCTGAGTGTTTTCATCATAAATGGGTGTTGAACTTTATCAAATGCTTTTTCTGCATCTATTGATATGATCATGTGATTTTTGTCTTTCATTCTGTTTAGGTGATGTATTATATTTATTGATTTGCGAATATTAAACCATCCTTGCATCCCTGGAATGAAGCCCACTTGATCATGATGTATGATCTTTTTGATGTGTTGCTGGATCCTGTTTGCCAATATTTTATTGAGGATTTTAGCATCGATGTTCATCAGTGATATTGGCCTGTAGTTTTCTTTCTTTGTTGTGTCTTGACCTGGTTTGGGGATTAGGATAATACTGACTTCATAGAAAGAGTTTGGGATTTTCCCTTCTTCTTGGATTTTTTGGAACAGTTTGAGGAGGATAGGAGTTAGTTCTTCCCTGAATGTTTTGTAGAATTCGCCTGTGAAGCCATCCGGTCCAGGGCTTTTGTGTGCCGGGAGATTTTGGATTACTGTTTCAATTTCCTTCTTTGTTATTGGTCTGTTGAGACTTTCCACTTCTTCTTGATTCAGTTTTGGAAGGTTGTATGTTTCTAGAAATTTGTCCATTTCTTCTAGATTGTCAAATCTCTTGTCATACAGTTGTCTGAAGTAATTTCTAACTATCATTTGTATTTCTGAGGTATCAGTCGTGATTTCTCCTCTTTCATTTCTGATTTTGTTTATTTGTGTCTTCTCTCTTTTTTTCTTGATTAGACTGGCTAGAGGCTTGTCGATTTTGTTGATTTTTTCGAAGAACCAGCTCCTAGTTTCGTTGATCTTTTGGATTGTTTGTTTAGTCTCTATGTCATTTAGTTCTGCTCTGATCTTGATGATTTCATTCCTTCTTCTTGCCCTAGGCTTTGTTTGTTGTTGTTGTTCTAGTTCTTGTAGCATTGTGGTTAGGTTTTTTATTTGAGATTCTTCTAGCCTTTTCAGATATGCCTGTATTGCTATAACCTTCCCTCTCAGGACTGCTTTTGCTGTGTCCCACAGGTTTTGGGTTGTTGTGTGCTCATTATCATTAGTTTCTAGAAATTTCTTGATTGCTTCTTTGATGTCATTGTTAACCCATTCATTATTTAATAGCATGTTATTCAATCTCCATGAGTTTGGGTGTCTTTGATTTTTTCCTCTGAGGTTGATTTCTAGTTTCAAGGCATTGTGATCTGAAAAGATGCTTGATATGATTTCAATTTTCTTGAATTTGTTGAGGCTTGTTTTGTGACCTATCATGTGGTCTATCTTTGAAAATGTCCCATGTGCACTTGAAAAGAATGTATATTTTGCTTCTTTGGGGTGAAAAGTTCTATATATATCAGTTAGATCCATGTGGTTTAGTGTGTTGTTCAATGCCTGTATATCCTTGGTGTTTCTTTGCTTTGATGATCTGTCTATTGTTGATAATGGAGTGTTGAAGTCCCCTACTATGAGTGTGTTGTTGTTGATATCCTTTTTGTGGTCTTCTAGTATTTGCTTTATGTATTTGGGTGCTCCTATGTTGGGTGCATATATGTTTATCAAAGTCATATCTTCTTGATGGATTGTTCCTTTAAGTATTATGAAATGTCCTTCTTTGTCTCTTTTTATTGTCCTTGCTTTGAAATCCATTTTGTCTGATATGAGAACTGCTACCCCGGCTTTTTTTTCCAGTCCGTTTGCTTGGAATATTTTTTTATATCCCTTTACTTTCAGTCTGTGTAAATCTTTTGTTTTGAGGTGTGTTTCTTGTAGACAGCAAATATGTGGGTCCTGTTTTCTTATCCATTCTGTTACCCTATGTCTTTTAATTGGAGCATTTAATCCATTTACATTTAAGGTTATTATTGACGTGTATTTATTCATTTCCCTTTGTACCTCTGTTCCTCTCCTCTCTTGTTTTTTCCTTCTTTTTTCTTAGAACAGTCCCTTTAGCATCTCCTGCAATGCTGGTTTGGTGGAGATGTATTCTTTCAGTCTTCCTTTGTCTGAGAAACTCCTTATTTCACCTTCTATTTTGAATGAGAGCCTTGCTGGGTAGAGTATTCTTGGTTGTAGGCCTTTGTTTTTCATTGCTTGAAATATTTTTGACCATTCCCTTCTGGCTTGTAATGTTTCTGTTGAGAAATCAGTTGATAGCCTTATCGGAGCTCCCTTGTATGTTATTTGCTGCTTTTCTCTTGCTGCTTTTAGGATTCTCTCTTTGTCTTGGAATGTTGCCATTTTAACTATGATGTGCCTTGGAGTGGGTTTTTGGGGGTTCCTCTTGATTGGAACTCTCAGTGCTTCTTGGACTTGCATAGCTTTTCCTCTCATCAGGTTCGGAAAATTTTCTGTCACTATTTCTCCTATCAGATTTTCAATTCCATGTTCCTTTTCTTCTTCCTCTCGTATTCCGATGATCCTTAAATTATTTTTCCTAATGCTATCCTGTAATTCCCTTACATCTTGTTCATATTTTTTCAATCGTTTTTCATTTTGCTGTATTGTCTGGGAGTTTTTCTCTACATTATCTTCTAACTCACTAATCCGATCCTCTGCTTCGTTTAGTCTGCTTTTGACTGATTCTACTGTGTTTTTCAGTTCAGAGATTGTATTCTTAAGTTCTTCCTGGTTCTTGTTAACGATTTCTATGTCTTTTTTTATGCTGGTGTAGTTCTCTGCAAGTTCCCTGTAATTTTCTTGGAGCTGCTGGTAACTTCCTTGAAGGTTGTCATAGTTGATTTTAAGGATGTCGAGTATATTGAGCTTCTTTACCACCATTGTTTTGAATTCCATGTCTGACATTTGGGCTATGTCTATTTCGTCTATCTCTCTTTCTGAGGATTCCTCTTTTCTTTTCATTGAGGGGTTATTTTTGCGTCTTACCATGTTGGATTCTTTTTGTTTTTATTTATTTATTTATTTATTTATTTATTTATTGGGGGGGGTAGTCTGCTTTGACTTCCCTCCTTTGTGGTGTAATATTCTTTATCGAAGGTCTGGGAGTTTCAGTGGTGCAGTCTCTTTGATATCCTGAGCCTGATGGTCTTGAGTTACCCTTTATGTCGTTTGTTTATGCTGTTCGGTTATATTTCAGATGTTCTTTGATAGGATCTTCCTTCTGGCTACTTGGTTGAGAGTCACTCTATCTGCTTTGTCTTGAGTTCTTTTGTGGATATGCTGTTAAAGACATAAACACACAGCCCAGGCAGGAGACCCACACCCTCAGAAAGTATCCCCCACTCTATCCTGCTATCGTTAGCCAACTAGCCCGTATTAATATAAATGTAAAGAGATTTGAGCTTTTATACTATAAGAAGAATAGATACGAGTTGTTTTTGGGGAGGAAAAATATAATTTTTGATAGAGGGGTTGATAGATTAATAATAGTTGAGACTGTGCAAGCCAGTTAGTAATATTTACATTGTATGTTAAGAAAAATAGAAGAAAAGGATAGAAAAATACTTAGTATAGTAAGAAAGTGGGATTGTATTGTATTTGGGTTTATATAGTAATTATATTGTATTATTTAAAGTAATAGGGGGGCTAAGCTAGACACACAAACGAATAAACCACTATTAAAGAGAAAGGATGAGAAGGAGAGGTTATATGCAACACGTTAGAGATAAAGTTTGTTATTATTGGAAGAGGTGGAGGAAAAACACCCCCCCAAAAAATCCCCAAGAAAATAGAAGAAAGAAAAGAAGAAAGAGAGAAAGAGAAGAAAATAAAAAATTTACCACAACCACCCCAAAAAACCCCAAAAGGTAAGCAAGAAAGGAACAAAGAAAGATAGAAAAGAAAGAATACAGAAGAAAGAAAAAAGAGAGAGAAAAAAAAATTGAACCAAAAAAAAAATATATATATATATATATGCATATATATATATACTGCCCTGGCTGGTTTAGCTCAGTGGATTGAGCGTCGGCCTGCGAGCTAAGTGTCGCTGGTTCGATCTTCCAGTCAGGGTACATCAGAGAAGGAAAACTCTGACTCCAAAAAACCTCCGCTGCCTTGCGGCATACCTCTTCAGGGGAAAGGCTAAGGGAGTAAACCCCGACAGAAAATCCGGAGCCGGAGTCCCTAAGGCGGTTTGACATTGTAGTCAACACCGGCAACTCCTGCGGCGCACCTGAACCCAAGCTGTATCGACTCCGTCTTTCCCTTGGACCCTTCAGCTGCGAAGAGAGGGGGGGTCTGCTGCATGGGCAACAGCAGACCCTCCATATCACCCTGCCCAGGCTCTGTAGCTTCAGCTTCACTGGAGAGGACACTCCAGCGTCATCGCAAGATGTCGATTCAACACGGGAGGAGACAGATACCGTGTCACTCCCGAGTCGGACTGCACAGCCATTCTCGGCGGTACAGATAGACTCTTAAGAAGCTACACCATCGTCTCTCGAGACGGACGGCTGCCGACTATATATATATACCCCCCAAACCCCCCCCAAAAAAAACCCCAGGAAAAGAATAAAGAAAGAAGGAAAGAAAAGAAATTATTAAGAAGAAAGAAAGAACAAGGGAGAAAAAATTTGGAAAGAAAAAAAAAAAAAAAAAAAACGATGTTTTTACTCCGTTTTAGCCTTGGTGTGTTGCCTTCTTTTTCTGGGTCCGCAGCTGGTCTAGTGTGGCAGGTCAGAGGTTCTTGTTCTTTTGCCGGACTGGTGTGCGCACCCGGTTGCCGCTATGGTGCGCGCCCGCGGTTGCCGGCACGGCGCGCTACCTTGCTGCCCCCTGTAGCCAGTTGAGGTGCCCTTGCGCGCAAGCCCCTGCGCGCTCGGACGGCCCGAGAGTTTGCCCCGCGGTTGGAGCCCACTGCTGCCGGGCCGCGGTGGTTCCCCGTTCGTGCCAAGGTGTCTCTGTCCGCGCGGGCGGCCCGAGCGCTTTCCCCGGGACTGGCTCCTGCTTTCGCTGGGCCGCGGTGGTTCCCCGTTCGCGCCGAGGTGACCCTGACCGCGCGGACGGCCCGAGCGCTTTCCCCGGGATTGGCTCCTGCTTTCGCTGGGCCGCGGCGGTTCCCCGTTTGCGCCAAGGTGACCCTGCCCGCACAGGCGGCCCGAGAGCTCCCACTGACCCCGGGCTGAGGTGCTTTCGCGCTCGCGCGCTGCCCCGTGCCCTCAGTCCCGCTGAGCCGAGCTCCGGGAGTTGGTCTCTCGCCTCTTAGGGCAGGGCCAGGGACACTTGTGCTCAGTGGAATCGAGCGTCCGTGGGTCACCGCCTCTCGCTGTTCCCATGCTGCAGCCGCCCCGTTCCCTCACCCGTCTGGGTGGGCACAAACAGAGCCTGCGCTAGTGGTCTGCTTTCCGGCCTATGGCCCTGCGCCCACGGGAGCTGTCTAGGGGTGTCTGTGCACAGTCCTCTGCGTGTTCAGTGGGCCCTCCCTGTGCCCGTTGGGGCACTGATCTTATGTCCGTTGGGGAGTGTCCGAGGGACGCCTGGACTCACGGCCCCGCGCACCTGGGCCAGTGAATGAGAGCACTTCCCTATGTGCGCCCCCGCGACCCAATGGTAGGGTTGAGGAGTGGATTAGCGCGCCCCTGCGCCTGGGCTCCTCCAGAACGGCCTACCACCCCCAAACTTTCCTCCCGTCTCCACCGTCCACTAGAGAAAAATATAAAGGAGAATTATGTTCTCACTTGCCCGGCAGCACGCTGTCTCCTGTCCTTCAGCGCCAATGCCACTTGGTCGAGTCCCGTCTCTGCCAGCGGGCAGAGATCCGCTCTCCGCCTGACTCCTCTCTGGGGTAGCCTGTGGTCGCCAAAAATCCTTTGTGTGCTTCCTGCCACAGCTCGGGCAGCCGCCCCAGTCAGGAATCCCGTTTCGTCCCCTTTTTCTCCGCTATCCTCACTAAACAGGTTGTTCCCAGATGGATTTGCTCTAATCCAGCAGTGCCTTGGCTCAACTCCCGCCAATGTCCAGCTGCTCACTGAGATGTTCTGTCTGCAATTAGACCAAACTGCAGACGGGTCTCCGGAGCCTAAAACCGCAACCTCTCCTCACTCCTCCGCCATCTTACCTCCCCCGGGAAGTGTTTTGTCAAGGAACAAGTATAAAGGACCCAGGGGCATGAACAACAGGGTGGGGACTGGCTGTGGGAGTCGGGGTGGGAGGGCAGGCAGGGGAGAGCGATGGGGGAAAAACGGGGCAACTGGAACTACTAAAATTGAAAAACAATAAAATAAAATAAAATAAAACAGAGGCTGCAGCTACCTCACTGATCAACATGGTCAGCCCAGGTCACAAAGGGGTTGGAGCCAAAGTTCCAGCTAATAATGACTGTGTCTTTGACTGGGATGCCCTCTGTTATAGGTTCGATTATGTCTCCCTATAAATATTAATGCCCTCACCGCCAGTATCTGTCAATGTGACCTTCTCTGGAAATAAGGTTTTGCCGATAATAAAGTTGAGGTCATTACATTGGGCCCTAATCCAATAGGACTGTTTTCCCTAAAAAAAAAAGAGAGAGAAAATTTGAACACAGAGACAAACACACACAAAGGGAGAACTCCATGCGAAGATGAAGGCAGAGATCGGGCCGATGCTTCAACAAACCAAGGAGCACCAAAGGCTGCCAGCAAACCTCCGGCCGTTAGGGGACAGGTGGGAAAAAGTCTCACTCACAGCCCGCAAAAGGGAAGAACCTTGCTGACACCTTGGATCTTGGCTTGACAGCCTCCAGAAGTGGGAGACAATGAAGTTCTTCCCTTTAAGCCACCTAGTGTGTAGTCCTTTGTCATGGCAGCCTAGCAAACTGATACACCCCTGCACCAGACAATAAGACAAAGGCCCGGGGGTACAGGATCTTGTCCATATCTCCTTCAGTAGGTATATGAACCAGCTTCAGCAGTCATGACCAAGGGCCTCTTCCTTTCCTTCCTGTTTCCCCTCACCCCCACCCTGGGAGAATGGTTCAAATTATTTTTTGATCCGCCTTATCCTGATCCTTTCAATTAGGTCGGTCCTCCAAGGCCCCAGCCCTGGAAGCATGTCCTGCTCAGGGATTAGCACAGACCTCAGAGGTTCCTATCTGAACTGCGGGGTCAGACAGACTGAGTTCTCTCCTTGTCCCTTCCACAGTTCAACCTGTGCGACTTTGAAAAAGTACCTCTACTCCTTTCTGCCTCTGTTTTCAGGATGGGAGAGCCTGCCCCACGGGGCTGTTCTGAGGGGCACACAGCACGGTGTTTAGCACGTAGCTAGTGCTCGTTAAATGTTCGTTCAACAAGTGGCTCAGAGGACAGGGATGGTTATGCGTAATCACCCCAGATCTCTTTCCCCGGCTCTCTGTCCTCCTATCCAATGGTGTGGCTCGGTATCTTGGTTTTGGAAAACCTTTGGCCTGCCCGTCTTAATTCTGCTGTTCGGAAGGCCATGTCTGGCCTTCTACACAGCTCCTCCCTGCTCGCTTCTTCTGAGGTTCCACTCTCTTCCCTAGTCCAGACCCAACCTCAAAACTCCTTCTGCTGGGCCTACCTAGGGTCTCTCCTTGTCCCTTCCACAGTTCAACCTGTGCGACTTTGAAAAAGTACCTCTACTCCTTTCTGCCTCTGTTTTCAGGATGGGAGAGCCTGCCCCACGGGGCTGTTCTGAGGGGCACACAGCACGGTGTTTAGCACGTAGCTAGTGCTCGTTAAATGTTCGTTCAACAAGTGGCTCAGAGGACAGGGATGGTTATGCGTAATCACCCCAGATCTCTTTCCCCGGCTCTCTGTCCTCCTATCCAATGGTGTGGCTCGGTATCTTGGTTTTGGAAAACCTTTGGCCTGCCTGTCTTAATTCTGCTGTTCGGAAGGCCATGTCTGGCCTTCTACACAGCTCCTCCCTGCTCGCTTCTTCTGAGGTTCCACTCTCTTCCCTAGTCCAGACCCAACCTCAAAACTCCTTCTGCTGGGCCTACCTAGGGCCCCTCTTCAAAACTCTAAGGAAGAAACACTGATAACGCAGATATACCATCCAAACCAGCTCTGGAAAGCCCTGGTCATCACGGAAAATGCCTTTAAGAAGTGTGGTCTGTGGAGGTGGGCCCGGAAAATAAAAGGATGAGTAGGTGCACAAAGCTTGTAACAAATGGAATATATAATCAATGTCACTACCCACTCTGAGGTTCAGAATTTCCAATGCCTTTCAGGACAAAACAAGCCTTGGATCAAAGCGCTCCAATTGTCACGCTTTGCAGAGCGCACTGTGCAATTGTGCATCCGCAGGCTTTGATGATTCTGCGGTCGCTCTCCTTGCCAACACACGAGGGGTCTTGTCAGAACACATAACCAGCTGACGCCCACAGACAAGGAGCTGTGTGAGTCACCTTGGGGAAATCAAGACCCCAGATGCCGAGATGAGCAATTTCAAAGCTGAGAGTTTGCTGGAGACAATTTTGTGCACAGCAGAGAGAATTTCTGCTGGCTTCTGCTCTGCTTGTTCACAGCGGATGAGCGGTGCCTTGAGTGAGCCTCCTCATGACAGCAATTCTCAGACCAGGGAGACCGGGCCTCCCAGGGGATGCTGAGGACCGTCTGCAGGCATCTGTGATTGTCACAGCTTGGGGAAGGAGTACCGCTAACATCAAGTGGGCAGGGACCAGGGATGCTGTGAGATGTCCCACAATGCATAATATAGCCCTACGCGAAAAATAATTTTCCAGCCTAAAATGTCAATAGTGCCTCAGATAAGAAGATCTGTCCTACACAGAAAGCCCAGGATATTTTTCCCATGGCTCTCACAGAACATCATGCTCCTCACTTTCCATGATCTGGCCCCAATCTGGTTGACAGCTTCATTACCTAGGATTGCCATGAGTGAAGAGCAAGAACATCAAATCCAAGCTACTCCACTTATCAGCTTGGGCAAGACGCTTCCTCCGTTTCCTCATCAATAGGCTGGGGATGGGAATATAACTTGTCTGACAGGGTTGTTTAAGGACTAAATGAACTGCAGGAAATAACTCCTGTAAACTGTTTCATTAAATATCTAGCACTGAAAGAGTAATGTTCACAATGATCTTTCTTAACCACTGCTTTAGTTCATATATTGTTATTTTTAAAAGATGCTCTTTGTTTTGGCCATGTCGCCAGCTGAGAAGACCTTCTTCCTTCTACCTTCCCACCTGTGATCATTCTTGTTCTCCCTCAAAGTGAAGTTCAAATGTTTCCTGAAACCTTTCCCAACCTGTAGGGATCAGTGAGCCCCCACTCGGAGGTCCCTGTATATTGCTCAATCCTGCGTCCACCCTGATCATCTACTAGTCTGCCGGCTCCTAAATGGGGTTACATCCTATCACCCTGCATGCCCTAGATCAGAACACAATGACCATCCTTTGAGTTAAGCCTCACTCTGCCTTTATCACACTTGTTAGCACTCTGATGCCTCTTCCCAATGCGTGTGCTGCCTTGCCCATTTGGGTTGCTGCTTTAATAAGGAGCCCTACCATGTGCTAAGATTATCTCCAGTGGTGAACGTCTCTTGGGAATAAACCATGGGTCTGAGGATTTGCAAGACTTTCTTTGAGATGAACTGGAATGGAGAGGGTAAAATTTTATGCTAATGACCAATGAAGATCCCCCATTCATACTCAGGAGACAGAAATAGTGATTATTGCCAAGGATCTCTATTGGTCAGGCGTTGTGTGGGCCTTTGTCATGAACTATTTTCTTGATAGTTTCCATGATGGAGGTGTCAACATAAGCCCCATGGTGTAATTACTTGATCAATGTCACACAGCAAGGATAACTACTCACATAGGTCTGGTTGCCCCAATGTCTGCACGTCTAATCACTCTGACACCATTCAAAGGAGAGCACAAAAATCTAGTGACAAATTCGCAAGACTCTTTTGACCCACAGCAGCAGTTATAAATGCCACTTGGAGAGGTGTCTAATCTTTTTGTCTTCCTAAGAGCAGAAATCAGTCTTTGAAGAAAGCGTAAAAGCACATCTGTTTTGCAGAAGACGTAACACAAAACTGTTCTCAGTTGAAGGAGGTGGAGGAGACACTGGTGCCACCTTCACCTGTCAGCTCCTCCCCCTCCTTCCCACTCCAGGGGCCCTTAAAGGAGTTCCGAGAAAGCAGCTGGTTCCACCTTTTCATACTGCACATGTGGAAATAGGGACTCAGGAAGAGGAAATTATTTCCCAAAGCTAACATTGCTCAGGATCAGGAATTCTAGGTCTCCTGGCCCCGAATTCAAAGCTCTTTGAAATTCGTGCTTTGAATACATTTTGATGCCTCACTTATGACAACTAGACTTTCTTGGCGAGATATGCAAAAATATAAAATAAAGCTAAAAATCCCAAAGGATTACCATAGCTCATCCAATATGATGCCTTCGGTTGTGAGATGCATCTTAATATAAGATATTAAAAATTATAGACTTCAGAGTCAATGATAAGTGGTAAATGTGTCAACAGAATGTTTATTCTCTTAAATTTTGGTGGAAGACAGTTTTATTAGTGTCTCCCTTTGTTCTTCAGCTCTCTATGTTCTAAGACACTTGTTCTATTTTTTTTATTTAAGTCTTCTTTGGAACTGGATGCAAGTTACAGAAACGCTAACTAGAAAATGCACATATGATTTTGCACAGTTTTGAATATAGTTTTATAGTCCTCTGAAGGCATTGCATGGGACCCACACATCTTACGTAGTCTTGATTAATGATAATCCCCATTTCTGGAGCTCACGTCTTTCCCATCTACTCAGTTTCTATGGGAAGAAAGAAGAAAACTTCTATCTATCCTTGCTAACACAGAATTAGCCTCTGTGCCCAGAGATGGGGAAATATTATAAACTGCCTTCGTGAAGTATAACTGAAATGTAAAAATCTATACATAACTAATGTATACAATACGATGTGTGCAGAGACCTGTAAAACTGTCACCATAATTATAACAATAGACATATCCATTATCTCCAAGAGGTTACATGGATCCCTTTGGGGCTCTTTTTGGTTTTGGTTTTGGTTTTTGTGGTAAGAACACGATATGAGATCTATGCTCCTAATAGATATTTTTTTAAATTTTTTTAACAATTTTATTTATTTATTTATTTATTTATAGAGAGAGGGGAAAGGAGGAAGAGAGGGAAAGAAACATCACTATGTGGTTGCCTCTCACTTGTGCCCCCAACTGGGGACCTGACGTGCAACCTAGTCACGTGCCCTGACTGTCCTGGTAGATTTTTAACTGCATGATACAACCTTGTGATCTGTAAACACAGTGTTGTACAGCAGACCTCTCATACTTCATCATCTCACATAACCAGGTCTTTAAACCCATTCATTAGTGACTCCCCATTTCCCTCTCCCCAAAGTTCCCAGCAACCACTCTTCTTCCCTTCTAAGAGCATCACAATTCTAAATACCACGTGTGCCTTGGACAAGTGGAGCCAGGCAGGGACTGTCCTTTGGTGGCCGGTTTTTACCTCGCATAAGCCCCTCAGGCTTCATCCACGTTGTCACAGATGGCAGGATTTTCTTATTTTTTAAGGCTGAATAATATTCTAATTACATGTTTCACCACAGTTTCTTTATCCATTTATCTGTTGATGGACATCTGGGCTGTTTCCATATCTTGACTGTTGTGAATAATAATGCTACAGTAAGCGTGGAATTACAGGCATCTCTTCAACACTCTGATTTCAATTCTTTGGGGCATATATGTCCAGAAGTGGGATTGCTAGTTCTATTTTTAATGTTCTTAGATGTCTCCATACTGTTTTCCATAATGGCTGCACCATTTGACATTCTCACGAAAGGAGGAAGCTTCTGGACAGAAGGGTAAAAGAGTCAAATTTCCCTCCTTGCCAAGCTAACAGTTTCCCAACCACCCTGTCATAACTAAAATTCTTAAATTTAAAAAAATGATAAATCCTAAAAATCAAAAGCAAAATGAGACCAGGGGAGCTAACCGTGTTGGGAGTTAGTGGCTGAATCACGCAGAGAAAAGAATTATTTCAATTGACTTAGAGTACAGTAATTTTACTGCACGTCCTTCAAAAGACAAAAACAACTACAAAGGCACATTAAAATCTCCAATAACTATATTGTTAGTAATAATAATGATGTTGCTTTTAAACTATAAGACCTCAGTCGAGTGTTATTAGAAATTTTCTTTGCCCGGATTTCTGTTAGCTTTCAAGTGGAAAGCCATGAAGATAGCCTCCCGAGTTCAGAAAAGACAGTAGGTGTTCTGAATCTAGGCCAATCTCCCCACCAGCTTTGGCCGTGGCTAGTTAATTACTCGAGATCAAACATACATTATCACAGCAATGATTAATTCTCTCCTGAATAAAACACAATGATATCCAATGATAAAAGAACTTCTCTGCCCACATAAAAAGGACTGTACTCCTTTTAAGAAATGGAAACATTGATCTCACTATTGGGAGACCAACTTGTCTTGGGTTGCCTAGTATTTCCCTGTTTTTAGCTAAAAATCCAGTGTCCTGGGACATCTCACAGTCCTGGGCAAACTGGGACAGTTTGTCACCCTTCTATACAAATAATTCATTCACCTCTCCCCTGGGCTGGCTTTTTTTAAGATCTCCACATCAGCTAAGAATAATTATGACAGAAAGATGGGGATGGGGCAGGACAAGGTCTTATTGTTCATCTCACTTTATGGTTCTTCCCGAGCACCTTAAACTTCACTGCTCTTAGAAGCCTTACTTGCCTTCCCAGTCATGTCATACTCCAAGGCAACATTTTCCTGGCTACTTGGAAAGAAAGAAAAGAGAAGAAACAATTCCCAAACCCAGTTAAGTGAATATCTGAGGCAAAGGAGACCAGTGGGAATGTAAATTCCTGAAAGCTTGGGGTCTATGTGTGTGTGAATATATTTTGAGGTGAAGGAAGACCCAGAATGAAGGTGAGGTTGCTTTCCAAAAAAAAAAAAAAAGGTGGAGAGAAAGCTTTCAGTGGTGAAAGGGAAATTAAAGTGTCACACCGCTTGTCCGACTAAGTCATCCAGCTGTAGCTGGATGGAGAGAACGCGACCAGAAAATAGAGCCAAGATTGGCGGGACAGAGTAACAAGGTTCAGGGAGGGGCTTGGGAGGCAGACTGTGAAGAAACTCCATAAGTACGGCCACCACTGCTTCTTGTTTGGTTTTAAAATATTTATTAAGGAAAATTACAAACACATATAAGAATATAGAGAATAATAGAAACTCACGTGTATCTATTTCCAGCTTTCAACAATGATCAATTCATGACTCTTGTTTTATGAATATGTTCTCTAGTCCCTAACCCCAGGTCATTTCAAAGCACTGTACAATACTGTGGTACCCCAGATAACTTCCAGACACTGTACAATACTGTTTTGCTTATAGTTAAACCACTTGTCCAAGGCGAACTCACTAGTGAGTAGCAGAACCAATATTCAACCTGAGCAGTTTGATCTTAGAATATCATTATGATGCTATTTGCTTCTCATGATAGGGTATTAAGGATTAATACACAAATACATGCAAATGTTCACACCCACATACATGACCTGGGAAAGAGGAATGCTAGCGAACCCAAGTTATAAAAATCTCATTGCAAAATAGGATTTGGAAGCCTGTGAGATTTCTACAGAAATCAGCCCTGCTAATAGGGGTAGGAGACCATATGGGAATTGCAATTAAAACTCTGTCTGGACAGATGAGGGATAAATAGATACATTTATTCATCTATCTATTCATTCTTTACTCCATAAATGAGGACACTGAGTTAGAGAAGTTAAATAAATAACTTCCCAAACTCACTCATCTAGAAAATCTTTGCATTTAGAACCACGTATTCCAAAGACTTTGTAATGCTTTGAGGAACCATTGCCACAGAGGTGATGAATCTTAAATAGGGGACCCAAGCTGTCTCTTCTCAAGATACAATGCTAACAGTATCCATGAGGCTTCCCTTCTGAGCAGAGAGTTCAATCCCGTTCTCCCCTACAATGAGCAAGAAGTAGTCTCTTTGTACCGAGTTATCTTAACCCAGTGGGTGAGAGGGAGAAATCCCTAATGCAAGCGGGGCAGGTGCAGAAACCCATCCACCCCGTCCCCGCACACCAGGGTACCGCTCCTCACAGCCTCACTGCCGGGAGAACCCATGAGCACAGCACGCAGCTGGGCAGACCCCGTGCCAAGCATGTGTGAACCCACATGGCGGGAAGGCAGGCTGAGCACATCAGTTCTCCGACGTGCTCCTCATTGCAGTTGGAATGGCAGAGCACACGTAAAAGCAACGCCAGCTGGTGTGTTTCCTGGCGGGGATGGCAGCCACAGCCTTGTCTGCCCCTAGACACACACACACAGCACTCCAACTGCATGTGTAGCTCCCTTCCCCTTGTCTACCAGGACCGCAAGGCAGGAGAAGAGAACAAACCAAGGTTTTGGGGGCCGAGCAGGACCTGGGCTCTGCCTCCAGTGGAGCAGGGTTGACGGATGGCAGGCTGGCCGTCAACAGATGAAGCTTCAATTTACTTGTAAATCCGAGCAGGAAACACACACGCACTCCTGGCATCACGGCCGCAGTCCCTGCCCTCAGCAGCTGCCCTCACCGGTCACACTGTCTGCCTCTCCGCAGCTCTGGCACTTCCACTGGGCTGGGAGAATGAAGTGGAAGCTCTGGGGCACGCCGAGGGCTGCCTGTCAGGGGCGGGGCAGAGTGGGGAAATCCCACCATGCTGCGCTGCCTTGGTCTCTTGTTTTGGTGTGTCCCCTCATCTCTCATTGCAGGAACTGCAGCCTTTTACTGCTCCTTCCCTGGCTGTCCCCGAAGTGGTCAACAAGAAAGAGAGATGAGAGAGAATGAGTTTTCATGCCTGACTCCCGACATGATTGTCATTTTTAAAAAAATTCATTCATGTCTGTTCTATTTGCATCTCTCAATTCATACATCTACCAATGTCTACCGCTATGCGTCCTGGTGCCACCATTTGGGCAGTTCTCTATGAAGACTCCAAATACCAAGGCAAAAGGAGAATCACCAGGCTTCCTCTCTCTTCAATTCAGGGAGACTTTTTCAAGCACCAAACCCCGTGCAAGGCACAAGAAGAGACAAATGAAGAATGGGAGCTCTGAGTGGAACAAGGGAAGCTGCTTCAGAAAGGATGAAAATGAGCAAAAGGATGGAGGCAGAAGGAAGATGAAGGCGATGTGCTCAGAGTCAAGCAAGGGTGTGTGGTCTTCATGTGGTACAAACAGGAAACTATGGGGGTGTCCAAGGAGGAGAGCGACACGGTGCTACTGCTTTTTAAGAGAAGCCGAGGGGCACACAGTCTAAAACCTACCAACATCCAGATGGGGGACAGTCTTTGAAAAGATGTGGGCCTTGTATGGAATTGTTGGGGATGGAATTTCATGAAAAGGGAGTGAGAGCCCCAGAGCTTACTGAGTGAGGTGTCAGTACTGGCAGCCTTGTTCCCAGTGTGTGGGAGCTCTGTTCACAGCAGGAGACCACACTGAAGTTCATGCAGTGCCCGCCTCCCAGCGCAACGCCCTGCTGGATCCCGCAATTCAAAGGCTCTGATCCCCATGACTTCTCAGCTCAGTGGCGGGCCTCGGCCTCGAGGAATGCTATCACACACCAGCCTTTATTAGTCAGGGCTTTCCAGGGAAACAAACCCAAGAATATGTGTACGTATACAGAAAGAGACTTATTTTAAGGAATTGACTCCCATGGTTATGGAGGCTGGTAAGTCCAAAATCTGTAGTGTGGGCAGCAGACGAGAGCCCCAGGAGAGCGCCAATGCGACAGTTCAAGTCTGAAGGCCGTCTGCTGTGGAACTGCCTCCTGCCCAGGGGAGGGCGGTCTTTGTTCTGCTCAGCACTTCAAGGACTGCGTGAGGCTTACCCACACGAGGGAGGGCCATCTGCTTTGCTCAAAGCCCACCGATTTAAACTCTAATCTCATCTAATAATACCCTTCCATAAACATCCAGAATAGTGTCTGACCAAATATCTAGTCATGAGGGTACAGACAAGCGGACACAAAATAACCATGATCCAGATCCCAGTCCTTCAAAGCAAATGGCAAAGCACGATATAAAATGAGTTTGGGAAAGGATCGTTGTTTTGGAAATGATGGGTAAGGAAAGAAAGAAAGAGAGAGAGAAAAAGAAAGAAAGAAAGAAAGAAAGAAAGAAAGAAAGAAAGAAAGAAAGAAAGAAAGAAAGAAAGAAAGAAAGAAAGAAAGAAAGAAAGAAAGAAAGAAAGAAAGAAAGAAAGAAAGAAAGAAAAGAAAAGAAAAAAAGAAGGAAAGAAAGAAAGAAAAGAAAAGAAAAGAAAGAAGGAAAGAAAGAAAATGAAAGAAAGAAAGAAAGAAGGAAGGAAGGAAGGAAGGAAGGAAGGAAGGAAGGAAGGAAGGAAGGAAGGAAGGAAAGAAAGAAAGAAAGAAAGAAAGAAAGAAAGAAAGAAAGAAAGAAAGAAAGAAAGAAAGAAAAAAAGAAAGAGAACAAAAGAAAGAAAGAAAGAAAACAAAAGAAAGAAAGAAAATGAAAGAAAGAAAGAAAGAAGGAAGGAAGGCAAGAAAGAAGGCAAGAAAGAAGAAAGAAAGAAAGAAAGAAAGAAAGAAAGAAAGAAAGAAAGAAAGAAAGAAAGAAAGAAAGAAAGGCAAGAAAGAAGGCAAGAAAGAAGGAAAGAAAGAAAATGAAAGAAAGAAAGAAAGAAAGAAAGAAAGAAAGAAAATGAAAGAAGAAGAAAGAACAAAAGAAAGAAAGAAAGAAAGAAAACAAAAGAAAGAAAGAAAGAAAGAAAAGAAAGAAAGAAAGAAAGAAAGAAAAGAAAGAAAGAAAGAAAGAAAGAAAGGAAAGGAAGAAAGAAAGAAAATGAAAGAAAGGAAGAAAGAGAACAAAAGAAAGAAAGAAAATGAAAGAAAGAAAGAAAGAAGGAAGGAAGGCAAGAAAGAAGGCAAGAAAGAAGAAAGAAAGAAAGAAAGAAAGAAAGAAAGAAAGAAAGAAAGAAAGAAAGAAAGGCAAGAAAGAAGGCAAGAAAGAAGGAAAGAAAGAAAGAAAAGCAAGAAAAGCAAGAAAGAAGGAAAGAAAGAAAATGAAAGAAAGAAAGAAAGAAAGAAAAGAAAGAAAGAAAGAAAATGAAAGAAGAAGAAAGAGAACAAAAGAAAGAAAGAAAGAAAACAAAAGAAAGAAAGAAAGAAAGAAAGAAAGAAAGAAAGAAAGAAAAGAAAGAAAGAAAGAAAGAAAATGAAAGAAAGGAAGAAAGAGAACAAAAGAAAGAAAGAAAGAAAGAAAGAAAGAAAGAAAGAAAGAAAGAAAGAAAGAAAGAAAGAAAGAAAGAAAGAAAGGAAGGAAGAAAGAGAGAGAGGAGAAAGAAACAAACATTAAAAGACATAATAAGATAGTAACAGTCAGTTTCGTGTACAGAATGTTTCCTCACAGCGTTGCATTTCACGCACTCAATAACCCTGTGAGTCCGTCTGATTCCCATTTCACAGATGAAGAAAGTGAGGCTTATGGCAGTAAGTGACTCTTCAAAGATAACAGAACCTCTAAAAGGTGCAGCTGGCAGTAGGCCCCAGGTCCTGTGTCTCCTAAATCCACTGTGTGTTTCTTGGACCAAATCGCTTGTCTCCAGCGGCGCTGAGAGGCTCTGGGAGCAGAACCTAACTCAGAGAAGGAAAGGCCACAGAAAGACACACAGCACCGCTGAAACGCGCAGAAGCCGTGGTCTATAATGCCTCGGAAATGAGCGGCCCGGAGGTTAACCGGGCCTTAGCTTCTTTGGGCAGGAAAAACACGATGTGCTTTCCGGCGCGCTCGCTGGCCGCAGCTTCAGACGGGGAGCATCAGTACACCAGGACGCCAGCAGAGGGGACCTTGGGGGGCGAGCTCCTTTCAGAACAGGTTAAAGTATCATCATTGCTCGGCTCTCTTGCAAATTGCCTCACAGTCCATTTATTACCATTTTCGAATGTCTGAAAAAGCTTTCTCTGCCTTTATGATGGTCTGAAGATTGAACAAACTTAGAGGACCCCATTATCTGCTCCTGATTGCAACCCACAACTGGGTTTTCTTACAAAGCACAAAGGAAGAAAGAAATCTTTCCTTTCCAACAGGGAAAATAAATTGTGAGCCGTTATGAAATGATGTTGTTACTATTTTCATCCTGGCTGTCAGTCTGTGTATCTGCTGGGTTAGCTCCTAGTTGCCGTACACAGGGTGAAGCTAAGCTGAGAGGGTCCTCCATTAGTCCACATATCACAGGAAAGGAGCAAAAAGACCAGCCTCAGCCAGCCCACTGATCCGCAGGGCATGCTTGGGTGAAGGAGGTCACCTTGCTGATCCGAGCCTTGCCCGCTTCCCAGAAGTATCGACACATTGGACCAGTGTTGTGCAATCCACAAGGCTTCACAATAGCATGAGCCATTATTATCACCATGGTTAAAAACAACAGCAGCATTTCCTTGTCTCCCATTTGTAATATCATGCCATCATCCGGATGGGGTCTGTTCTGGTCTGCGGCCTTGGGGGCTTCTGTGGTCAGCGACAGTCTGATGCCAGACAGGCAGGATCTCGAGACCCCCAAATTGTCCTGGAGTCTTTACTTATGTAACAGAACTGGTGGGGGGCAGAGGTTGGCATCTGCCTACCACAGTAATTCCTGCGTGATCTTGGGAGTCAGACGGACTACGATTAAATCATGTCTGCTCCATAATAGCTAAATAGGATGGGATAGTTATATGGGCTTTACAGACCTCACTTTTCTCATCTTAAAAAACAGGCTGTGAAAAAGAATCTTATTAACAAATGCAGTTAAAGTACCCACACAATGTTACCCAATAAATGTGAAATAAATGTTAATTCTGCACCACTTGGGCTCTTTACTCCATAACGCACCAGAATAGAAATGACAGTTATTGCACAGAATACATGAAGTGTCAACAAACATATGAGAAGATATTGAACCTCTTGAGTAATAAAGGAAATGCAAATTAAGCCACAAAAAGATACAATTTACACCCACTAGGTTGGCAAACGTTAAGACGGTAATACTTAGTGTTGGTAATTGGTTCGACTCCTTTAGAAACCAATTTGTGTTCAGCTGAACATATACATGAGTCCCGGTCACTGGATAAGCGATGCCTTTGCTTAGAATGCACCGTGTGAAACTACCTGTTTGCAAAACTCTTATTCATGCTTTAAAACCCTGCTTGGATGCCATTTACGTCCAGAAACCTTCAGAATC